>NC_050574.1:386909721-387242157 GCF_011100635.1 Trichosurus vulpecula
ACCCAGAAAAGTCAGACTGAGTAGGAAGTGGGAGGCATCTATCCTGAAATGAAGATGATATAAAAACAAAAGACATAAATTAAAAAATAATCGGAAATTTAAATAACAATAAAAAATGCCCCAAATGGTAGACGGACTATATTGTTTTGTATTGCCAAAATAGTAATTTTCTGAGTAGAAATTACATGTTCAAAAGAGATAATGAAGCTGTAATGGCCACAAATCAGTGCTGAGCACCAAAGAGCTCTTCAGTACTGATTGGTCAAAATGTATTTCAGTTTACCCTATGGAGCATTTCTTGGAGGCTTGCTATATTTATGTCCCTAGGTAATAGGGGAGAATTCCATGGATCAAGGTACTCTTATTCCTTAGCTTTTGGTCCTTGGAGTGGTCATCAGAAGAACTCTATCCTCAAAATCGTTCTGTGATATGAAAGCACTGTATCATACGATATTTTCAAGTAGGACATGGATTTTGTGAAGTCTGCTATACAAAGCTAGCTGATTTTCTGTGATGGATTTCAATTAAGATATTTGGTTGAAGAGAGAATACATTTTTCATTGGTTCCCAAATTCTTGTGAGTCCTAAGAAAAATGTGTAGTTTAAAGCAATCCTCAAATGATTTTCTTCATTTTTCTTAATTCCTAGCACTTCATATTTTTGTCTGCATAGCTGTATTTTTATGAGATATATGTAAGTTAAGCCTTCTTAGATAAGATTAGTGTATTTCGTACTTGAATACAACATTGCTATAAGAGTTTCCAAAAACAAATTGTCCCCAAATCAAAAGGATTTCTATTGCTGACTGCCATTTGTGTTCTCTAACTTGTACATTGGTTGTAAAAGGAACCCAAGTTTAGCCTTGAGAGGTAGTACAAGCAATTAGAAAGACACTATTGTAGGACAAATAAGCCTAAATCAAACCTTCCTACAGAATCTGAAAAGGAAAGGGGAGAAACATGAAAGATTTCTCCCCTTTTGTGCATCTCAAAGTTATTCATTCATTAATTCAACAGACACATTAAACGCCTACATAGTATGGTGCACTATGCTGTGAGGGATACAGATAAGAAAAAGACATTGTCCCTGTCCTCAAGGAGCTTAGAATCTAGTAGGGGAGCATACTCCCACCGTCCGAAGTTTTGAAGGGAAAGAATTGAGGTAAATACCTTGGGGCACAGTGCATGGTTTATTACCATTTTCAAGCTGGATAAATGGTGATGTTAATAGCCTTTCTCTTTAAAAACTTAAATGTCAGAATCTGCTTATTGTTTATTTTCCTTCCGTGATTCATGGATTTCACCCAAGATTCTGTTCTTGCCAGAGGGACTCAGATAAATTAGAATGCTAAGTGGTTAAATCGAGGTTCCAAGGAACTATAAATTTCATTTTCTTTGTTCCTCATTAGGCACTCTCAAACTATAGGAACTTGACTAAAACAGTTAGAAAAAAAAGAAACTTTTTGGATACTTAAAATGAATTGTCTGGAAAATATGCAAACTTAAGAAAACAGACAGATCTTTTTGCATAATCTTGGGCCAAAGCAAGCATAAGTGTCTTTTTGCTGTTGCATTTATAAATGTCATTAGTTTAAAATATTTTGCTCCTTTTGTTTTATTTTGATTTATTGTATCTTGAGAAATCTCCCTCTATGCATTCCTCTCTAATTACACTATGTATCTCTATGTATCATTTCCCATTGATATTGCCCTGAGCTCACTTGCCAGCTCCTCGTGGTCAGACTCTCCATTGGCTTCCCTAGGTACAGGCTGAGTCCCAGGGACCTGGCCTTTTGATGTTACAGTAGAAATAAAGCATAGGAGAATCTGAATGAGAGGCTTTAGAGCTGAGGTGACTAGGGACGTGAGTCTCTTGAAGACCGGTGTTGTAGATCAAGGTTAAAAATGTTTAAAGAATGGTTTCAAACAGCATATCACCAAAATCATTTGCAGGTTCAGTAGCTGGCCCCCTTAGAATGCAGAGGTACAAAGGTTAGACTTTAGGAAGTTTACCTGTTAAGTCTTCAGTGGCTGACTTTTAGAACATCTTAAAAATTCTAACATACTGACTCTGACCTTTTCTTTACTGAACTCTTCTTTTTCTTCCTCTCCTGCTGGCAGAATTGATGCTTTTTAAAAAAAGTAATAGCATGAAAAGGGAGTCCTGTTTCTTTATTTTGTAATGTTGAACAGCACTTACAGATGTTTTGGCTAAAGGGCTTTGGGTAAAAGCCGACATTAAGCCTTTTCAGTGCACTCTGTTTGTAATTATTACAATGTGAATACCCTAAATCCAGGAGTAAGTCTGTATCTATGTATACAAAGGAAAATTGAAAATTGAGTCAATCATCTGAATAATTTAAAGGGGGGAAATACCTACTTCTCTGCAAATACCTGTATATTTCAGACAAATGTTTTAATCTTTACGTCCTGAAGCATCTGGATAATCATTTCTCTGCTTCATTTTAGACATTGCCATGGTAAAGCTTTGCATAGGTTTAAATGTAACATAAAATGAATATGTGCAATTCATTCAACATTTTCCCACATGGAGCATTAAATAAAACTTCTCACATTCTCTATTCCCATTCCCTAGAAAGCAATACTATGTTTCAAAATTTCTCTCAACTGTATGGGAGTTCCTTCTGCTTTTGCCACATTTAGTTATTCCTGTAACAAATGAAAAAGCCTTTTCTAATGCAATATCAACGGACTGTAGTTCTTTCTGTTATTTGAATCAATATAAATAGACTAATTCTTCAGTGGAAATCAAGATTTCTGAATTCTAGTCTTGAGCAAGATGTGTTTCTTTTGATTTATGTTGAAAATACATTTTTGGTGTAATTGAAGACAGACGCATGGCATAATAAAAGAAGCAATGAACTAGGAAGAGCCAGAGACCTGGATTCTGGTCCCAACTCCATCATTTACCTAGCATATGACCTTGAGTAAGTCATTAAATTTTTTGAGCCGCAGCAGTAAAATGGGGATGATATTATCTGCCCTACCTATTTCATTTGGTTCTTAAAAGAGGATCAAAAGGGATACAGATGTAAATTAAGTCCCTTCCAGCTCTAAATGTATGATCCTATTATTATTGGTCATCATGTAGATGTTCTGGGATGTAGTTCATAGAAACCCAGATTTCAGAGTTGGAAAGTGCCTGTGACATCACCTCAATTCATCCCTTTCATTTTACAGTTGGGGAAACTGAGGCCCATAGACGATAATACCAATTTTGTTGTCATTGTTGTTGGTGGTCAGTCATACCTGACTCTCTGTGACCCCATTTTGAGGTTTTCTTAGCAAAAATATTAGAGTGGTTTGCCATCGTCTTCTTCATCTCATTTTACAGATGAGAACTGAGGCGAACAGGGTTAAGTGACTTGCTCAAGGTCACACAGCTAGTAAGTGTCTGAGGCCAGATGTGACCTCATGAAAATGAGTCTTCCTGATTCCAAGCCCAATGTTTTATCCACTGTACCACCTAGCTGCCCCTTATACTTAATAACAATAGCTATTGTTATAACTAATAGCAGTAGCATTTACAGTGTTTTAACATTTGCAAAGCAAACATTATATTTCTTTATATTTGCTCTCTCATTCTATACTCATGGCAACCCAGTGAGGTAGGTGCTATTGTTATCCCCAGTTTACCCTTGAGGAAACCAAAGTTGAGAGAGGTTAAATTACTTGCTCGTGTTACATAACTATTAAGTGTCAGAGACAAGAGTCAAATTCAGCCCTTCCTGACTCCAAGTCTAATACACTTTCCACTACACCAGGCCCTGGCATCCCCAGTGCCACTGAACCATATTAAAATATAATCGGGAAATATTTAACAGAATAAATAAAAAATACAATACAACATACATAATGTTCATTTATGGTTTTCTAAGTCACAGGAATCCATTTCTATTTAAGTTTGGCATCACCTAGATCCCCTAGATTAAGTAACATCTCAGGTCCTTCAGAGAACCAGCGTTAGAGTTAGAGTTTTTATTTAACTATATTGTTAAAGGTTGCCTCTCCCCCCTCCCTCTGCCCCAACTTTAGCAGAACGTAAGTCAGGTGACTGATTAGAACCAGTTCTAATCAGCTGTGATCTAGCAGAAACCAGGCTTCTGATCGGGTGAAAGTCTTGTATGCATGCTAAAAGGAGCCATTTGAGGAGGGCATGACGTAGGCAGTCATGGGGTTGCATCTGGCCGATGAAGAGTGGAGGGGGATTCGAAGTAGGAGTCAATAAAAGGACGGGGGTCCATCTGAATACTTGTACTCCCCTTAGACTGTTCAGGGGACATACCCATTTATTCAGACCGAATAAATGTAAAACATAATTAAAACGTTCCTGGCTTCCCAACGTGTATCATTTTATTCCTAGACAATGTGAGTATATTTATAACAGTTATTAAAGGCTAAAATTCTGGAAGGGACTAGCAAGCTTCAGCTACATGTCCAGAGACAGATTGTGGGTCTGAGTCTGAGGCCTATGATTGCTAAATCTGAAGAAATCAGAAAACACTAGAGGGATGACCAGAGTAACTCATTAAATCATCTGCATGGTGAGGTTTCATCTGAACTGGTAGGTCTAGGACACACATCAATGAAATCCTCCATCTCCAAAGTATTTATGTAGCACTGAAGGGATTTCAGGCCTGAGGAGGAAGAGTCTCAGGTATATCCTGGTTTGGTTTTGTCTTGTTTTTGAAGGGTTGGGGCCAGGTTGGGGGAAGCATAGAAGGAAATGCCTAGAGGACTTTTTTTCCTCTCTAGGAAAGGCCTAGAGGAGTTGGGGGGTAGGGTGGGGAAGAAATGGAGGGAAGAGGGAATCAGTTCTTGTTTTGATTCTATTCTGAGTTTAAAACAAAGGTCCTTAACCCTTTTGGGGTTATTGACTTCTTTGGCACCTTGGTGAGGACTATAGACTCCTCAGGATAACTTTTTTTTAATGCAAAAAACAAAATGCAAAGGATTAAAAAGATACCAACTATATGTAAATACAGTTATTAAGAATAAAAAACAAAAACCAAGTTCACAGGCCCCAGGTTAAGAAAACCCTGCTTTAAAGTAACAAAGACAGCTAAGAAGCTTTTTGGTGAACGCAGACTCACCCTGACTGTGGCTGCTTAAGTAAAGCATGGAGCCTGGGTCACAGCGATCTTTTATCGGAATTGTGCTCAATGTAGGCACTTAGCCTTCCCTGTGCTTTTAAGATCCAATTGGATTATTATCTGATTGGTAATGAAAAGATTGGAAGGGGCCTTTGTCTCTACAAGAATGCATCTTAGGCGCTAGACGAGGGAAATGGCATTTTAAAAATGAAGAGGCCACTCCAGTCTTTCTCTCCAAAGACTTAGAACATTCCCTTACCATATGAATTACCATAAAACCAAAGGATGACTTTCTACATCCTTCCCTTTTTTTTGTCACTAGCATCCAGTTTCCATGACTCCTTTAGACAGCCAGACTCTTTCCAGAATACTGCCTCTTTTTAGATCAACATTTTGTTTCACAAGTAAGGAAGCAGTAATGTACTTAAAATATACCTTTAAGCCACCAAATAGAGCAGGCCATATGCAGACCAAGAAGGAATTGCAAAAGGAAGGACTGATTGACTGACTACCTGGCTCCCATGTTTTCCTTCTATTCCCTCTTCTTCCCCCCTCTCCTACCTGCTAGCAAGGAAATGCCTAAAACACGATTTACAAAGGTGGGGGAAAAACTTCTCATACATGAAGCAACTAGGTAACCCAGGAGATAGAATGCTGGGCTTGGAATCAAAAAGGCCTGAGTTCAAATGTGTCCTCAGACACTAGCTGCCTGACCTTGGTCAAGTCAATTAATAGCTGTCTGCCTCAGTTTCCCCACTGTAAAACGGAAGCAAGAGTAATAGCAACTACTTCCCAGGGTTGTTGTGAGAATCAAATGAGATAACATTTGTCAAGCACTCAGCACGGTGCCTTCCTTCATCCCACAATTAGAGATAATCTTAATGAGAAAATATTCCCAGAGGAGGTTACAGGTTAACAAATTCTAATAAAAGAAAAATGATCGACAACAAATTTCGATGAAAAGGAAAGGGGAAAAAAGACAATGGCAACCTGAAGAGGCTAAGTATTTCAAAAAGAGAGGAGGGGATTGGGGAGAGAGAGACAGAGAGGGAGGGGCGGGGAAGAGAGAGAGAGAGAGACAGACAGACAGACAGACACTGGACTCACTGCAGATAAACATTAGCAACTTTCTCATTTCATAATCCTGTGGGTTTTTTACTGACTGCCTTTAAAAACAGCAGGAATCCCAGAGTAGAGAAGCTGAAAGGAACCTTAGAAATCATCTAGGAAACTGAGGCCCAGAGAAATAATTAACTTACGCATAATCTTAGCTTCTCTGAACATTCCCATTACATCTACCCCAAAATGACAACAACCAATTCTAACCATTTGCATAACATTAAACCTGAACTTGGCTAGATGCCGAGCCACTGAATATTCTTCACGTGTGGTACTTTACCAGTTGAGGATCCTACATCATTTGTCATGGAACTATTCTGAGAACATCTGTCACCGCTTGGAATATATTTTCTCACAGTACTTAACTTTTAGCTACTGTTGCTATCAGATGTGTATGCTTATGGATTCCAAGATACATATTAATACTGTATTAGTGAACAAACATCACTTCACTCATTGAAGATCTGAATTGAAAATGTGCTTGCCTTCTTAGGATCATCACTAACAGACTTCTTAATTGAGTTGCCAATACTGTCAATAGCATCGTTCACTGTTGTTTTATAAATGAGCATATTTTCCCCTGTTGCTTATTCTACCCATTACAGATTCAAGATGCTCTTTCACTAGGACATTATGCTTTTCCAAAACCAGCAGCCATTCCAGAGACATTCCATGATAGACTATTTCATTTAACAGAATTCCTCTTATTGATTTGCTCCTCAGTGACTGAACTCTTTATTACCAATAACTTTAATTATGTCAACTACTCATTCTGAAATTATTCGTATTCTCTTTTGGCTTTCTTCTCAAAAGTCCCTGATAAAGAAACAGGAGTTTGGCATTTGCCTCTGAGCATTCTTATTATATGGCATTCAGTGCTGTAAAAGTAGAGGCTGCTTTCTTCATGTTTCTTGACTGTGTGTGTGTATACACATATACATACATACATATATATATGCATATATACATATAGATACAACTAAGTAGCCCAGTGGATAGAACACTGGACCTGGAATTAAGAAGACCTGAATTAAAATCCAGCCTCAATCCCTTACTAGCTGTGCAAGTGAGCACAAGTCACTTAACCTCTGTTTGCCTCAGTTTTCTCAACTGTAAATGCAGGGAGTGACAGCACTTACTTCCCAGGGTTGTTATGAGGATCAAATAATGTAATCATTGTAAAGTGCTTAGGAGAGAGAGAAAAATGTGTGTGTATCAGATAGACATATATATATATATACATAAACACACTATATATACACACATGTATATGTACATGTGTGTATATATAACACACATATATGTATGTGTGTACATATATGTGTGTTTGCGTGTGTAAAATATATGTGTTGTATGATATATATGTGTGTGTTTGTGTACACACATGGTAATCTGATGGAATCTGTTCTTGTTTTGACTCCCCTCTAATAGAAGCATAAGAGTGTAAAGAAAGGTTCTTTTTTGACATCTTTGGTGAGACTTGTGGACCCCTTTTCAGGATAAATTTTTTTTAATGCAGACAATAAAAGCACAGGATAAAAAGGAAGCCAATTATATGTAAATACAGTTATTAAAAATAAAAAACAAATTCCCAGGCCCCAGGTTAAGAAAACCCAGTTTTAAAGTAACAAAGAGAACAAAAAGATAAAAATACAAATTAGTTATATAATATAAACATACAGTACATATGTGCAGTGTGTATTGTTTGTTTATATCTGTATAAACACATTGAAGTAACATGAATGTAGATATGTGTACATACATATACATGTGGCATTTGGGGCTTCTCTTACCCATGGACCCCTAGAAAACCACCCCAAATTCTGCTTACTTTGTGGGTCAGAATCCTCTACAAACCATA
The DNA here is from genome assembly GCF_011100635.1 of Trichosurus vulpecula. Taxonomy (NCBI): domain Eukaryota; kingdom Metazoa; phylum Chordata; class Mammalia; order Diprotodontia; family Phalangeridae; genus Trichosurus; species Trichosurus vulpecula. The sequence continues at coordinate 386,917,815 of NC_050574.1, forward strand.
CGTCATGATCTCCTACTGATGTGTTTACTTTTACCAGTCAGCCAGAGGGCACACCTAGTTCAAAGTAAAGGCATTTAATGAAATAGCATAGTCATAAAAGTAACGACAGAACATTCCCCCGTAAACCTTGAGCTCCATCTCCTAAATACACACATCCTCAGTGGGAAAAGTGGACCTACACAGAACTCACTCCAGGGGCCTACACATGTGGAAAACATGTGTAGCCAGAGTATACATCTGTAGGGATAACCCACACCTCTGTTGCTATAGAAGCTAATGCATTTTTTTTGATACATCACACTGCTTTCTGCCAGTTCTGCTTCCTCCCATGTGCAACTCGTCTGGTGCTCCCTGCCAGGTGTGATATCTTGGCTGTGCCTTTCTGTGAGAATCATGTCTCCACTATTCCATGCTTGGCATAGTATCTATATTCTAGGTGGTCTTCACCTGGAAGGTAGCTAAGTGAAACAATGGTTAGAGCACAGGGCCTGGAGTGTGGAACTTCTAGGTTCAAATCCAGCTTCAGACACTTATTAGCTTTGTAACCCTGGTCAAGTCACTTGAGCTTTGTCTGACTCAGTTTCCTCAATTGTAAGATGGAAAAAATAACTTACAGAATTGTTGTGTCTCAAACAAGATCAAGTGGGATAATATTTATAAAGTGCTTAGCACAGTGTCTGGCACATAGCATGCACTTATCTTCCCACTGGACCTTGGCTGAATTTTTCTGCTGAGGTTCTATCTGCTATTCTATCTTTCCATCCACAATGAGGTACAGTGGTTAGTAAGCCTCTCCCTGACAGGGAAAGGCAATAGCTCTCCTCAATCAGCTGTCTCTGCCAGTGACAACAAAGTTTTTCTCCTTAGTCCATCTTCTCTTTAGTGCCTAGGTAAGAGTCATGTAGGCCAAGATCACCATTAGTTTCTGAACTCTTCTTTGAATGACTCTCTTCTCTCCTTCCCCTCTGAGGCCTCTATATCCCAAAGGTTCTTTGTCCTCAGTAGAAGAAAGTTACTGAGTGCTATGAGAAAACTGCTCCTAACCTCTCTCCTTATATAGCTCTGTTTTTACAAAGTACAAGGGAAAGGCTGCTTGCAGGAGGATGAATAAAAGAACAACTGGTGATTTTTGTATCATTTCTCCCAGCGACAAATCACAGCCTGGTCTCTATTTAATATCTCTGCGTAGGTGTGCCTGTGATCAACATACATATGCATATATTATATGTATGTATTGCATATGGATATATAGTATGCATAATGTATACTGATTCAAAGATACATATTTTATATGTGTATAGGTATGTGTATATATATATATATACGTATGTATATATATATATATGTATGTATGTGTATACACACACACACACACACACACACAATGGTGGGATTCAAATGAATTAACAACGGGTTCTCCAGGGAACCGAGCTGAGATACCACCCCCACTAACAACTGGTTTGTAGGCCCTGTCCCCGCTAACAACCATTTGCCTAACTCAATCAAAAATTAGGTACCGCAACCGGTGTGAACCAGCTAAATTCCACTGCTGTATTTCAAACACAATATACAAATATACTTGCTGGATGATCCAAAAGCCTTTAATGTAGTTTCAGTCTTTAATAGGTCAGGTCTTCCTAACTCTGGGATCAGCCACTGCCTTGTACATATGTGTTTATATGTGTACGTATAAATGAATATATACGATCAAACATACACATGCATAGAAATACAGGTTGTGCATGTGTACATGTATGCATACGCACACACACGTGAATATATTTGTGCATATACACAGATGCCATATAGGGTGTCCCAAAAGTCCTAGAGCAGTTTGAAGCTTAAATAGCTTAATATTTTTAATAGATTAGATTAAGACTGCATGAAGATTTTTGGTACACCTTTTATGGCATGTGAATAAATGTGTGTGTTTTTTTGTGTGTGTATCACAAACCTGTATTTAAGTGTGTGCATATATGTATATGACCGTGTGTATAGCATAGTAGATAGACTGCTGAACTCAGCATCAGGAAGACCTGAGTTTGAATCTTCACTGGCTTGTGTGACCCTGGGCAAGTCACTAAACCTCACTAAGTTTGTTCCCTCATCTATGGAATGGATGTAATAATAGCACTTACTTTTTAGGTGTTATCAGCATCCAATAATATACGTAAAGTGTTTTGCAAACCTTAGGACACTATATAAATGTTAGCTGCCACTATTTATCGTCATTATCATACATACACCATATAAAGAAGCCAGTGAGGACCATTCCTAGGGTCACGTGGTATCAGGACCAACAACACTATGTCTCCTCTCTCTTTTCCTTTTCTTCATCCCCAACGTGAAATCTAGTTAATATGTACACCATGTACAGCCTTGCAGGGGCAAAAATGTCACAAAAAATAACATGGAGTGAGAGATGGTTTTGTGAAAAGGGGAGAGGGGAGGACAATTGCCAGTCAGCCTGCCCCAGTGGGTTGCCTTGGTGATGAAGGATCTAATTGTGTGTATGTGAGCATCTCAGGTCCTTTCTGGCTTAAGCTGGCAGAACCAACCCCATCTCTCTCCCCCACCTTCTCCACCCGTTATTGTTGCCACCAGGGACTGCTCCATAGCTCCAACTGCCTAATCACTGAAACCATGATCACCCCAGGGATGGCTCTGCCTGCAATCTCTCAAGCCTGAAATAAACTTACTGAAATCTGTCTTTATTATATGCTAACCATACATACAAAGACCTTGTTTCTCTACTGGATAAGTATGTGCTTTATATTCCATCTTGATGATGGATAGTAGATTTCCCATGAAAAGCCAAATTTTTCATTTTGAATGGTTGAATAGGATATAAAGCCCTTCTAATTTGAACGTAGCTAATTCATAACTGGTGGTTATTTGAACTCTCCTCAATTTAGAAAGTGGATTATATTTCCTGATAGAGTGAAGGAGACAGTTCACTTGCAAGGCTTTCACTGCATCTGCAAAGGAGGCATGCCAGAGAGACTGAACCAGGTCTGCCATTACCTCCTGGGGGAGTATTCCTATTGGCCCTTGCCCTGTGCCTAATCTCTTTGCACATCTATAGTCTGCAACAGAAAAGAAGTCCTCAGGATCCCCTGCCCCTTCTAGACTGTGTCTGGAGGCAATAGAATTATTGGATCAGCCCTCAGAAGACTGACTCTACCTTACACTGTCTGTTCACAGCAGATACCTGTTACCCTTTCTTAGGGCTGCCATCTCTGGGAAACCTAGATAAACTTCCTCACTTTGTCTGGGGTTCTATGATAGATCCCATTTTCTGGGGAGGAACAGCCCCAAGAAGAAGCACATTGGGTCAAGTAATATATGTCCCTTCATTTAGTTATTTTTTATATGGAGTACCCAAGTTCATGAGATCATGGATCCAATGACGAATTAGTAGTCAATGTCTGATGCATATGTGGATATATATACATAGACACACATATGTATATGCATACCCACACGTGTATATTTGTATATGTATATGTTTGTATGTATGTGTATATATATATATATATATATTTATATATATGATTAGGAGGTACTCAATTAATGTTTGTTTCATTGAATTAGTTTCCTTTGGGAGACATTTTATATTAATATAATAAGCATTTATTGAGCACCTACTGTGTAGCTCTATTCTCATAATGTGTGGATATGCATCTCCAGTCTAGTTAAAGAAAGACCAAGTCTTCACTTGTTCTATGGTACACGGTACACACATACACACACACACACACACACACACACACACACACACCATATGCAGAAGCCAGTGATGGACATGCCTAGGGTCACAGAGTATTAGGACAAATAACACTGTGTCCTCTTTCTTTTATTACTCCTTCCAATTTTCAGTAATTTAGCTGGTACTTTCTCACAGTGCTTGCTATACTTCATCTATAAGCTTGACTTTTTCTTCCCCATCCTCAAAGTCCAAATATTTTTTTTCTTTTTTAAAGCTAATATTTTCTTTAAAAAGAGAATGCCAAGGGTCATTAAGATTAAGGCTCCTTTTTAACTGTTTGTGGATTTAAACATCTCTTTTTTCTTTTTAATGTTGACCTTCTCTGACCTCCTACAGCATTGATAAGCTGTATCACACAATTAGCACCTAATTATATGTCATCTCATCTTTTCTCATTGGTTCATGTGCCTTAGTCTTGTCTTGAGAGTGCATATAGAAATTCCTTGAAAAAAGATATTTATTCTACCCCATGGAATAAGCTCCTTAAGAGCTTTGTTTTCCTAGAATCTAGTAGGTGATAAATGTTCTTGATTGGTTAATATTGTACCAGTACATTATAGATACCCAGCAAATTCATGTTGATTCACCTTTGTGAACTCTAATGGCACTTTAAATGTCTCATACCCTTCCAGTAATTGTTTTGAAGTTTTCTCATCCCTAGTGGTCTTCTCCCTCTGAAATAGCCATCCACCCTTTTGGCTCTCTTCTCCCATTGGTGAGTTATTCCCCAAAAACCTCCATTTTGAAGAAGATCCCAGGCCAGCCTTTCTGTCATTCCTCTCCTACCTCTGCTTCTGACTCCAGACTTTGCCACCATGTCCCCTTGTGGGTACCTTCCCTCTGCTTCTCAACACCCTTTTATGTTTTGCCTTCTTCCATTAAAATGTAAACTCCTTGAGGGCAGAGACTGTCATTCTTCTTGCTTGAAATTGTACTCATAGTACTTACCACAGTGCTTGGAACATGGTAAGATCTTCATAATGCTTGTTGACTTGGCCAACTTCGTGTCCTAGTTATTCACGCATCATTTTATCTCCCCTACTAGACTGAAATCTCCTCAAGACCAGGAATTGTACCATATCATTCTCTATACAGCCAACAGGGCCTTGTCCTTAGGAGGTACTCAATTAATGTTTGTTTAATTGAATCAGTTCCCTTTGGGGAATGTATTTTATAGTAGTTCAATACAGGAAGCATTTATTGAGCACCTATTATTTGTACAGGTCTATTCTCATAGTGTATAGATGAGCATCTCAAGTCTAGTTAAAGAAAAATCAAGTCTTCACTTGTTCTTTGGTCTAAGGAAGGCTGCAATTAGGAGCACTATATATACATACATACACATATATATGCAGGAACCCTATATACATGCACATATAGACACACATGTGTATGTGTGAGTATATATACACACTATACATACTATATCTTATGGTCTCTACTAACTAATGCAGCACTAATTTTATGCTGTCTGGTGTTATTCTCTTCTGTCTAGTGTGTCTTAGTCATGTCTCCCCAACTGGACTATGGACTTTGCAAAGACTTTATTTTATAATTCTTTTATCCTCAGCAGTGCTCTGAATATAGTAGTGCTTTTTAATTGATAGGTTTATCTCCTCTTATAACTGACACCCATCACTACCACTACCATCCCTCAAAAAAAGAAAGACAAAAAGGGAAAGGGTTGTTGGTAAGGAAGTGCTACCATGCCATATTCAGAACCATAGAATGTTAAAACTCAAAAGATGCTTAGAAATTTGCTTGTCCAGGAGTTCTTAACCTTTTTGGATAGTGCACCCCTTTGGCAGTTTGGGGAAGCCTGTGGATTCCTTCTCCAAATAATTTTTTTAAATCATAAGCTGAAGGAAATGCTACATTTCACTTAGAAGGTAGTGAAATAAGGATATAATTCTTTCCCATCCAAATTCCCACCCAAATGTGTCTATGGATACCAAGGAGTCTGTGGACCGCCGGCTAAGAACTCCTGGATTGCATAATCTTCTCATCTTACAAATGAGCTAACTGATCCCCCAAAGGGGTAAAGAGGGTTACTTCAAGCTCTACATACCTTCATGCCTGGCTTTTCCTGTGTGTTCTGGCCGTTCTTGGGTCCTGCTCTTCCCTTCCCCCCCTAAACTTCACAGAAGTAGAGGGAAGTGAAGAGCCAGGGAAATAAACCATATGCCACTAAGAAGAACCATAGCTGTAGATAGCTGGAGGCCTAGTATAACTAGGATAATAACAATAACTCACATTTATGTAGTGCTTTAAGGTTGACAAAAGTACTCTCTCCACAATAACCCTGTGGTACCTGTAGTACAGCCGAAGTGAGGAGAGAGGGAGGAGGAGGAGGCACTCATTATGACGTCTTAGACATGGAGGGCCTAAAATCAGGGGGAACATGCTTTCTCAACCTGAAGATGCTTAAAAGGTCTGGACATATATGATAATAATGATAACTGTAATAAATAATAATAATAGCTAAGATTTATATTATATGTTATATAATATATTATTATATTATTTATTTTATATTTTATACAATAATGGCTAAGATATTATCTCATTTAATTCTCATGACAATCCTGGATTTTATTTTATATCCTTTTTTATATCCTTTTATTATGCTCGTTTTACAGATGAAGAAACTGAGGCAGACATAAGTTAAGTGGTGTCTAGCATCCCACAGCTAGTAAGTTTTTGAGGCTGGATTTGAACTTAGGACTTCTTAATTCCAAACCCGGTGCTCTAACCACTTGGCCACCTAGTTGCCTCTAAAATGTTTAAACCTATGCCTTTGACTCCAAATTCAGTGGTGTACTGCCATGTCGCACTGAGTTTAACCTCCCTTCAAACTGTGGCTATACCAGGCACGCACCAAAAACTTTTGGTATAACCCCCATGGTTGTTTGTCAGTTGTTTCAGTCGTGTGCGACTCTTCATGACCCTCTCTTGGGTTTTCTTGGCTACTGGAGTGGTTTGCTATCTCCTTCTCCAGCTTATTTTACAGATGAGGAAACTGAGGCAAACAGGGCCACACAGCTAGTAAGTGTCTGAGGCCAGATTTGAACTCAAGAAGATGAGTCTTCCTCACTCCAGGCCTGGCATTCTGTGCACTATGGTGCCACCTAGTGCCCTACAGCCCTATTAGCTATATAGTAAGTGGTGTAGTTGGGGTAAAATACCAAAAAATGGCTGTTGAATATGCACAGTCTGCTAGTCATCTCTCATGACCCATCAGGGTCATGAAACCTTCTCATAATTGCCTTGGGAAGTAGCCCAATTCTGGAATCAGACTGGAAACAGCCATCTCTCTCCTAAAAAGCTTCATTTTGACACTGAGACCTCCCCCCACACACTTTATGCTCATTAGTAACCTTTCCCAAAGAGGCACCATAGGGAATGAATATCCCTTCAAACCTGTCATCTTATTCCTGGACTATTAGAGTAGTCGTTGAAACAGCTCTCCCTCCCATCAGTCACTTCCTCCTTCACTCTATACTACACATCGCTGCCAAATGTAATCTTCCTAAATGCCATTTTTTTTCATGCTACATCCATATTTGAAAAAATATTCATTGGTTCCCCATTGCCAACAGGGAAAATTGCAGCCTTTTTAGTTGATCATTCAAGGACCTGCAGGATCTCTCCCTATCCTACTTCTTCAGTCTTTTTTTTCTGCCTCTCCAGCCAGGTTGGTTTCATGAATAGATCCTGTGCCTTCCCATTTCTGCCTGACTTCAATGGAATTCCTGGTCACCTCAATCCCACTCTTCTTTCAAAAGAGAGCTTCTTACTCCTTATCTGACCACTCTAGTCCACAGTTATTACTACTTCTTTCTCTAATAGCCCTCATCATCATACCATTTATATGGCTGGCACTAGTTCATTACTGTGTACATGTTCATTGTTTTGGTCTGGACCTGTGATTTCATGGGTATAGATACTTCCAGGTGTGGAAACTCACTTCACAATTCAGATGGCAACTCCTCTCTAACTTACAGTCCTGGGGGGTTGCCTGGGGCACTATAAGGTGAAAAACTTGCCTAGGACCATACATTCATTTCTTTTTAATTTTTATTTATTTTATTTCTAGTTTATGGAATAAAACAAGCATTTCCATAATGTAGCATAATAACATGAAACTACAAATCTATTATGTACAACTTGCTATTCCTTTTAAATTTGTAATAAAAGTATAATATAAATTTCTTTTTCTCTTTTTTTTCTTATGTGTGTCAGAGGAAGAATTTGAATCCCTGTTTTCCTGTCTTTCTAATTCCTTTGATGATCCTCTTGAAGACATTAATAGATAAAGCATTTATTAAGTTCTTATTATGTGACAGACACTGTACTAAAATCTGGGAATATAAATCCAAGGAAACAAGATGCCCTGTGCCCTCAAGGCACTTACATTCTTATGGAGGGGGCAACTAGGTGGTACAGTGGATAGAATACCTGACCTGGAGTCAAGAAGACTCATCTTTCTAAGTTCAAATCTGACCCCAGACACTTACTAGCTGTATGACCCTGGGCAAGTCATCTAACCCCGTTTGCCTCAGTTTCCTCACCTGTCAAATGAGATGAAGTAGGAAATGTCAAACCATTATAGTATCTTTGCCAAGAAAATCCCAAATGGGGTTGGGAAAGGACAAGACTGAAAAAAACTGAACACCACCACCACAAACTGGAGTTAGGAAAGGGCAATGGTGTGGGAAGAGTAAGAAAGAGTCCAGCAGTGAAGAAGGTAAAGCATGGTTGGAGTCATTAAAATGTTGGACCTAAGAATTTACTATTCCACAAAAACTGCTGGGAAAATTGGAAAATGGTATGGCAGAAACTGGACATAGACCAATATCTTATACCATAGACCAAAATAAAGTCAAAACGGGTTCATGATTTAGGAATAAAGGCTGATGCTATAAGAAATTTGGGAGAGCAGGGAATAGTTTACCTATCAGATCTATGGGAAAGGGAAGAATTCATGACACAAGAGATAGCATTACAAAATACAAAATGGATAACTCTGATTATGTTAAACTGAAAAGTTTTTTTATAAACAAAGCCAATGCAACAAAGATTAGGAGGGAAGCAGAAAATTGGGAGAAAATCTTTACAATCAATGTCTCTGATAAAGGCCTCGTATCTAAAATATACAGGGAACTAAGCCAAATTTATAGGAATAAGAGCCATTTCCCAATTGAGAAATGGTCAAAGGATATGAACAGGCAGTTTTCAGAGGAAGAAATTAAAGATATCTACAGGCATATGAAAAAATTCTCTAAATCATTATTGATTAGAGAAATGCAAATCAAAACAACTTTTAGGTACCATATCTCTCCTGTCAGATTGGCTAACATGACAAAACAGGAAAATGATAAATGCTGGAGAGGATGTGGGAAAATTGAAACATTAATACATTGTTGGTGGAGCTGTGAACAGATCCTGCCATTTTGGAGAGCAATTTGAAACTATACCCAAAGGGCTATAAAAATGTGCAAACCCTTTGACCCAGCAACACCACTCCCAGGGCTATATCCCAAAGAGATCACACAAGTGGGAAAGGGACCTGTATGTACGAAAATATTTATAGCGGCTCTTTTTGTGGTGGCAAAGAATTGGAAATCAAGGGGATGCCCATCAATTGGGGAATGGCTGAACAAGTCGTGGTATATGAATGTAATGGAATACTATTGTACTATAAGAAATGGGGAAGATACAGACTTCATAATAACCTGGAAAGACCTACATGATATGATGCTGAGTGAGAGGAGCAGAACCAGGAGAACATTGTACGCAATCACAGACATATTGCTTCTGTGATGAATAACTTTGATAGACTTGGCTGTTCTCAGCAATACAAGGCTCAGACAGCTCCAAAGGATTCATGATGGAAAAAGCTAGCTACATCCAGACAAAGAACTATGGAGTCTGAATGCAGACTGAGGCAAACTATTTGCTCTTTTTTTTCTTCATTTTTGGTTTTGTTTCTTCTCTCTCATGATTCATTCCATTAAAAATAATTCTTCTTTGCAACTTGACTATTGTGTAAATAAGTTTAATGAGAAGGTTTATATACAATCTATATCAGATTGCATGCTGTTTTGGAGGGGGAGAGGGGAGGGGAGGGAAGAGAATAAAATTTGAAACTTGAGAACATGTAGCACTAAGTATTGTGAACTAAAAATTAAAATCTAATTGAAATTTTTTAAAAAAATATTGGTCCTAGGGTGAAGAGTCCCAAACCATGGACAGAGACTTAGTCTTAGAGTCAAGAAGACCTCTGTTCAAATTATCCTTCCCATAGTACTGGCTATGTGACCCTGGACAAGTCACCTAATTTTTCAATGCACTAGACAACTCTGATACCATAAATTGCAGAGGAGAGACTAATCTGAGATCCCTGAACTAATTAAATCACAGTTAGCCAGAAATCTGGTTTATTTAAAAAGAAGGAAAAAACCAGAAATCTAGCTTAATTACATAAATACATACATATATGTACACTCATATGTTTATGCATATATGTGTGTATGTAGATAAACAGATGTTATTTCAAGGTTTGTCTTTGAATATCCCTAGATAGATACAGAATAGGGACCATGACTTGCCTAATGATAATAACAGCTCACATTTATATAGCACTTTAAGTTTTTGCAAGATTTTTCCCACAACATTATGCCCTATACTTTAACTAGTGAACTAAATAAATTTGAGGATGATTTAACTCAAGAAGCATTTCTTAAACTCTTACTACGTGCAGCATACTGTGCAAGACACCCAAGCTATAAAGACAGAAGACAATACAGCCCCCACCACCACTACCACCTTTCCCACCTGGTTTTGGGAAAAGCCATATGGACAAATAGCTATAACATGAGCTAGCCTATGGCCAATGCAAAAGGAGAGTTGAACAAAGAGGAATGAAATTATTGGGGAGGAGAGATCACTTCTAACTGGATGGTTCAGGGCAGGCTTCGTGACCAGTCTCTGGAATTGTACTGAAGCATAACACCAGACCCCAGAACAAGTCATTTACTGTGCCAGGAGAGAATAGGAGTGCATTTTAGTGATATTTCATGGTTACACCAGCAGCCCTTCATCTGTGATATTGGAAACACCATTGGAATGGTTGAAATAGCTTTCTGCCTTGTGCCAGTCCTAGCTCTGTGTTATAATTAGGAAGTTGGCTTATATGAAATATAGTCTCACAGGTGCAGCATTTGTCCTCGACAGGTGATTATGTTTTGATTTTTATTATCACTTCTAAAACAGGATCCTTCTGTCCAAAAGGAAGGAAAGTGATTTTAGAACATAAAACATGTTCTGCCACAAATGAGATATTAGTGTAAAAATGCTTAAATGTTGCTAAATATTTACCCAATACAGGGTTTCTACCTTCTGCCAACCTGAAGCATTTTCTTGGCAAGTACGCCAAGTTGGGAACTTTGGAAATCTTTGTGCACCGCTCCTCTAACTACATAAATACAACCATCTGTCTCCGCTAGGTAAACAGCTTGACCCTTGTTCTTTTTGCTCATTCTTTTTATCCTTTGTTTTAATTCCTTGAAACTTGTCCAAGATAATCCTGACTCTGCTGCTGGTCCCTTGTTAGTAGCCAAAATAACACACTTCTGAAAAACTCCAGAAATATCTGGTGCATTCACTCTTTTCCACCATTATTTGAAACCCTTCAGAGAACTGAACTCTTAAATACCCCACACCCTCTCAACAAGGGAGAGGTAGGTAACAGATAAATTGTATTTCAGTTGCCAATTCTACCAGCCTCCTACTGTTATGTTGTGTTGTGTTGTGACTGCTCTACCACCTCAGCCTCTTTTAAAGTATGGATTCTTGCATGTTCAACTTTATATAATAGCACAACTTTCTAAAGCAAGCATAAGTCATAGAATTGAAATGTTGGAAACTACCTTAACAATAACAGTTGTTTATGAGACACCTAATGTTGGCAAATGCTGTACTAAGTTTTGGGAATAACAAAGTCTGTGTCCAGGTTGTGAAGAGCTTTAAAAGCCAAACAGACGAATTTATAGTTAATCTTCAAGGCAATAGAGAACCATCAGAATTTATACAGTACATAACCAGACCTGTATTTTCAGAAAATCATGTTAGCAACTATGTGGAAGATGGATTGGAGAGAAGAAAAAATTTGAGACAGGGATACTAATTAAGAAGGGGATAAGTTATGAGGGGATGAACCAGAATGATGGCCTTGTGAGTAGTGAAAAGGAGACAGATGTGAGATGATGTGGAGGTAGAAACAAGATTTAGCAACATTTTATATTTGGATTAATAGAGACTGAGGAGTTAAGGATAGTACCAAGCTTGAAAACTGAGGTGACAGGGAATATGGTGCTGTCCTTGAAAGGAAAAAAGGGTCATTTAATCCAATCTCTTCTTTAATTTTATTTTTTATTTTGACCCTAAATACCAACAAAAAAAATTTATTTCCATTCATGCAGCAGAACAAAAAACCCTCAGCTTAGCATTTCTAAAGGTTATTGAGTCTAACTACTCTGAAAAACAAATCCTCTCTTTAAGAATTCTTTATTAGATACCTTCTTTAGGTTCATCATTATAAAAAATGCTGAAGAGGTTTAAAAAGTATTTGTGGTCCCTCAGTGCACTGAAGGAACCTACAGTCTAGGTGAGTGATATGAAAGGGATTTTTGTTGTTTAGTCATTTTCAGTCATGGCTGAGTCTTCATGACTCCATTTCAAAGATGCTGGAGTAGTTTGCCATTTCCTTCTCCAGCTCACTTTACAGATAAGGAAATTGAGGCAAACAGGGTTAAGTGACTTGCCCAGGGTCACACAGCTAGGAAGTATCCAAGACCAGATCTGAACTCAGGAAGATAAGTCTTTCTGACTTCAGGCCCAGCACTCTATCCACTGCACCAGTTAGCTGCCCCAATGAAAGGGATAAAAGGTATTAAAGAAATTGAGTGTTTTTTCGTAGAAGAGAGAAAAGCTGGGGAAGGAACCCATTAAGATAGCCATTAAATATTTAAAGCATCTCATGTGGAAAAAAGACTAACATCACCCTGACGGCTACCAAAAGGAACTAGTAGAAATTTTAGGGAAGTATATTTTGGTTCAATATGAGCAAGAACTTCTTAATAATTAGAACTACTCCCAAGTGAAAGTGGGTGCCTTAATCAACCAACAAGCATTTACTAAGCTTCTGTCATGCCAGGCACTATGCTAGGTACTGGGTATACCTGGGCAAAAATGAAGCAACTCCTACCCTCCAGGAACTTACATTCTAACAAGTTTTCCTTCAGTAGAGGCACTCAAGAAAAGACCAGATAACAAAAATCTACCACCAGTCTCATTCCCAAAGTCTTCCTAGGCTAATAGGATCTGACTAGGTTAATAGGACTTATACTACACTGGCATAGCTTTCAAAAACATGAGGCCATAGCCACACTCTGCTGAGGTGTTAAAGGAGGATTTAAACAAAGGAGGAGTTAGTGATGAGCTTGTATAAATAAAGCAAGTACATATTATGAAGTGCCTTGAATGTTAGACCAAGAAGTCTGGATTTAATTTGATTGACAACGATCGCCTACCAGATTCCAAAGATTCTTAATCAGGGAAGTGGCACGATAGAAGAGGTGTTTTTAGAAGATTAATTTGGCAGCAAAAGTTATAACCTTTCTTAGAGAACTAGATGCAATCTCTTTCTCTTTCTTATACTCAGTTCCACCTAAAGACAGAGACCTCACTCAAAGCCGATGATATCATTAGCCACTAACCATTGCACTTTGCGTAAGCTCGTTCAACCAGTTGTGAATTCAACTACCTGTGTTATCATCGTAGCCCACATTTTCAATCTTATTCAAAAAGATGGGGTGTGAGACTTTTTAAAAGGTTTTGCTCAGAGTCAGAAAAACTGTATTTACAGTATTTCCCTAATCTAACAATCTAGTAACCCTGTCCAAAAAAGGAGATTATGTTAGTTTGGCATGACTTAGTCTTAATGAAGCCATGCTGGTTCTTAGTGATCATGACTTCCTCTTCTAGGTATTTGCAAACTATCCCTTTTAATGATACATCCTAGAGAATTGCCAAAAATCATAGATTTAAAGATGGAAGGGATCTCGGAGGTCAGATAGCCTTTATACGTAAGGATATAGAGACCTATGAGTAGAGAGGAGCCATGTGCAGCAATGGGCTGCTGTGTGTGGTTCAAAGGGAGACAGAATAAACAGACATCTCTAGCCTTTTCTCCTTCTATTACTCCCAAGGGAGACGTTCATTTCTGCCAGGAGAAGAAGCAAGAAATCATGGGTAGAAGTCACCACTCTGCCCTCCTCAGAGAGAGGGGTGCTGGGCTAGAAGCATATCTATCTGCTGCCTTAAATACTGTTAATCCAGGGTGTGTGGTCAAGTTCCATCTAACTTTTGATCATTTTGTCATTTCTGAGGGGAAGGGGGACCCCAAGCTCTATTTCCAAGGCTTGACTCTTCTCCCACCTAATATCAGTTTCACAATGAGTACACAAAGAGAATAGCAAACCCATTTATCCAAGTCATAGCAAAACAGAAATCGGAGAAGGTATACATAGGAGAATATGTACTAGACAATACAGAATGAAGGAACTTTTCCACTGGGAGCAAGATAACTCGTCTTAACCAAGAGAAAGTGTGTCCTGGATCCCGCCCAAGGAGAAATTCCCTGAAATCTCCAGAGTAGCAAGCTGGCAACAGGGTGATAATAGAAACTGCTGGCTCCTCCCATGCTGTCCCAGAGTCTTTTCCTTTAGCAGCCAGAAGTGGAGTTGGCTTCTTCCATCTTCTCTCATGAATTTGGAAGCCAGGATCTCCGGAATGATGAATCCCAGAAAGGTAACCAATGACAAACCTCTCATCAACTCTGCCCACCCATTACACAAGGCATGGTCTTCATCTCCACCAATAGGGAGAAAGTCCCATGCCAATGGCCTTGGGACAGGGGTTACACATAGAAGAAGAATTAGGTCTTGAGAAGTAAAGAGATTTGCTCAGATAGCCACTGTTCTCCACAGTGGCTTAGCAATCATCCACCCACTATGTGCATCACACAAACATAGTGCTTAGCAGGCAGTTCACAGACTTCAGCAGGGAAGCAAGTAACTAGAGAAGACCAGTGTTTATTCTAGACTAGACTCAGCCTAAAGGCAGCAGAATGATAGGAGCTTGATTGGTAGTTGAAGCTCTTCGGGTGCCTCTCACTATAGTGGTGGTCTGATTATAATCTCTCCAACACCAGCCTGCCTGGAGGGTCTCATTGGATACTTCAGGATCCTGACTCCTATGTCTCTGCTCAGAAGCCTATACAATGTGACTCTCATCTCTATCAATCTAATAGTGTTTGGTATCTGGACTTTGACTCATGCCATGGCTGGCATCTGGCTTCAAAACAGTTTGATCCTAGACTGATTCAGTTGCTGCCCTAGGGAAGGTCTATTCCTCCCAAACAAATCTACCTTGGCACAACAAATACGCAAATGTCTTTTCTTCACTTCCTCCATTTTGAAATGTAAAAGTTTATTATTGTATTTGCCTGAAAATGTAAAATTATTTACAAAAATATGCTGGAAAAGGATTAACATGATGGAAACCTAGTCTCTCCTTATACACACACATACACACACACACACACATACACACACATGAATCTATGTATCAATTACATATGGAATTTTAACTTGTGTTGCTGATAAGAAAGAATAATTAGTATAAAACCATAATTGAGCTTCTGTTTGTGCTTTGTTTCTTCTAGCTAATTATTGAAATATAGCACCTTTATTCATTAAAAGCTTATTTCTTGAGCATTTCCTATGTGTAAATATGAAATTTTAGCATACACGATACAAGATAATGAAACTAATAACTACAATACAAGGTAATGTGTGTATATTCTGCCAGTTGAGTAACATAATCCTGCTAATAAAGTTCTTCTTGCCTTCAACATGGTAGAAGTAACAAGATGTTGGAACTAGAGGACCTAGGATCAAATCCTAGCTCTGCCATTTATTATCTGTGTAGTTTTGGACAAATTGCTTTATCTCAAAAGCCCTTGACATTATCTCTCACTCTCTTTTCCTTTCCTGTAATCTCTGTCAAACAGGTGGCCTTTCTCCATGCCAAGGCCATATCCTCTCCATGTGTACTTGATCCTATCTCCTGTCTTCTCCAGCATATTCATCCTTAATCATTCCTTATCCCTATTTCTGAATTCTCAACCTCTCCCTATTTACTGTTTTTTTTATTCCCTAGTGCCTTCAAATATTACCCAAATCTCCCATCCCCTTATATAACCTTCGCTTGACCTTAGCATCCTCAGAAGCTATCATCCTAGCTCTTTTCTCTCTTTCTCACTAAAATTACTTGGGAAGAGCTGTCTACACCTGCTTCCTCTACTCTGTCTTCTTACTTACTCATCAGCCTTTTGCGTTCTGGCTTCCAACCTTGTCTCTCTCTCTCTTTTTTTTTTTAAGATAGACCAACCATTTTATTTTCCTCTGATCAGTTCAGGAATGTTGATGGACAGATAGCTCTTTACATGGGTTTTGGAAGGGGTCTGGGGGCAGCACCTGCAGGTCTGCATCGCGGCAGGGGCGTCCGATCCTTCCGAGCCTCACGGGAGCGACTCCTCACTACCTTGCTGTGGGTCGCGCAGCTCGCACAGTAATGGCGTTTCACATACAGTTTGGGCAGCACATAGAAGTCGAAGACGCTGGCCTCGGAGATGTCCCTGACGGCCGCGGCTTCCACAATGTTGCAGATGACAAATTTCTTGATGGCCTTGTCCTTGGGTGCTGGGCTGCACGTGGCCGCAGCCCTGCCCCTTGTTCCTCCTCTTCTTGGTCATCTTGGAAGCCAGGAACTGGAAAAAGTCCAATGATCTCTTAATTGCAACATCTGCCAATCTCTTTTCAGTTCTTATCCTTCTTGATCACTCTACTGCTCTTGACACTTTTGACTACCCTTTCCTCCTAGATGTTCCTCTTCTCTTTGAGTTTTATGTGAGATTACTCCTTTTTTTGGTTCTCCTACATATTTAACGACACCGTTTTTTCCTTTGCTAGATTATCATTTCTACCATGTCCTTTAACTGTGATTGTTCCCCAAGATTCTATCCTAAATGTTCTTCTCTAATCACCCTATTCTCTGTCTCTCTCTGTCTCTCGGTCTCTCTCTCTGTCTCTCTCTGTGTCTCTTTCTCTCTCTCTCTCTGTCTCTGTCTCTGTCTCTCTCTCTCCCCACCCCACCACCCCCCCGCCTGTCTCTCTCTGTAACCTCATTAGCCCCCCTGGACTTGACTATCATCTCTATGAAAATGACTCCCAGAGCTATATATCCAGCCCTTGTTTCTTTCCTGATCTTCAGTCCCTCATCACCAGTTGCCTCTTATACATTTTGATCCAGATGCCCTGGAATCATCTCAAACTTTACATGTGTACAACTGAACTCATCATCTTTCCCCCACCAAACTCTTCCCTCTTCCACACTTTCCTATTTCTTTTAGAGGCACTATCATCCTTTTAGTCTTCCAGGTTCATAATCTAAGAATTATCCTTGACTCCTCACTCCCCTTCATATTCAGTCTATTGCCAAATATTGCCATTTCTACCTCTTGCCTCTGAGTCCTTCTCTCTTCTCATACAGTCACCACCTTAGCTCAGGACTTTATCACTTCTCACCTAAATTATTGCAATAACTTTCTAATTAGTCTCTGTGCTTCAAGCCTCTCACCACTTCAGCCTATCCTACACACAGCTGCCAAAATAATTTTTCTTAAGCTCAGAGATGATCATGGGACTCCCCTATTCAATTAACTCCAGCATCTCCCAGTTGCCTCCAGGATAAAATATAAACTCCTCTGTTTAGCTTTTAAAGCACTTCATAACTTGGCCCCACCTACCTTTCAAGCTTCATTAGCTACCACTTCCTCTCCCACATTCTGTGATCCAGCCAATCTGGCCTTCTCTCTGTCCCTCACATACAAAACTCGATATCACATTTCTGTATCTTTGTGCCATCCATCCCCTGTACCTGAAAAGCATTTCCTTTTCCCATCACCCTCACAGAGTCCTTGTATTACTTTAAGATGTAGCTTAAGCCCCATCTTCTACATCAATGGTGTCATATTCAAATAGAAATGGGGCCACTAAACCATACATAAGGGTCCCTGTGGGCTGCATATTGACCTCAAAAACCACATATTACATTATCTGTGTTCTATTATATTTTTATTTATTTTGTTAAATATTTCCCAAATGCATTTTATCTAATTAGGGGAGGGGGACCCTCGAGAGTATTGCAGACCCACTATGTTTTGATACTTCTGTTCTGCATGAAGCCCTTGCTGATTCCTTCCCCCATTTCCTCTAAACTACTTTGTATATATTTACTTTTATTCACTTTGTATTTATGCTGTGTGTATGTGTGTGTGTGTTTGTGTATGTGTGTATATACTTCTTTCATATAAGAAGGAATTGTCTCAGTTTTTGTATTTACATCTCTAGTATTACCAGTGCCTAGCTCTGTGTCTGGCACATTGTAGGCATTTTTTTAAGATACCTGGTTGATTGATCTATTGATTTGGGGCCTCTAAAAACACTGGCTCCAGAATTAGAGGACCTGAGTTCAATTCTGCCTCTAGTAGTCATTATCTATTTGAACTCAGTTTCTTCAGATCTAAAATAAGGAGATTGGGCTAAGTGGCTTCTGAGAACCCTTCCAGCTCTAAAATAATAGTTCTATGATCTATCCAGATTAAGTAGAATGTTTCTTTCATAAGATGTATTTGAAGATAATCCTCATGTTGTTCCCTAGGTATCATTGGCTCCAGAAGTTTTAGTTAGGCTGCTTGACACCCATAACAAGCATGGAGGAGATTTGAGATGACTTTGGGGAAGCAGGGGCTGCAAGTCTAAACATAGTCACAAATTTGATTTCATACTCTTTCCCAGCCCCTCCCCCAGGGCTATCCCCAAACTGGGGTATTGCCTCATTTGCTCCATCTGGAAGTCCCCTCAGTCTTCTTCCCTCTCTTTCCCCTTCCCCCTTGTTTACATTTTCATTTTGCTGTAATGCTGTCAGGGATCCTCTCCAGTAAAGTCATATAGAAACATCTGTCTTTCACATGAAGCTGTTCATTATGATTGTAGGCATCTGCTCCAGAGAGGCTAGCACAGTAGTTGGCTGCCTCCCACACCTGGAATGATGCTCTCCTTACCTCTGCCTCTCAGTTTTCCTGGCTTTGTTCAAGATTCACCTAGAATCCCACCTTCTGCAGGTGGTCCTTCCAGGTCCAGCCAACTACAAGTGCCTCTGAGATTTCTCTCTGAAATTACCTTCCCTCTTCTCTGTATATATGTCTTGTAAGTACTTCACTATTTTCATATTTGTCTCTGCCAATGAAATGTGAGCTACCTGAGAGCAAGGACTGTTTTTGTCTTTATATCTCTAGCACTTAGTTGGAGCTGGAATACGGTACGTGCTTAATAAATGCTTGTTGAGTGACTGATTAATAGAACTGCTACCAAAAATAAGAATGATATCTGTCTAAGCAAATATGGAAACTGTTGGTTTATCCCTGCAGTTCTCTGACTCTTCCTTCTCAACTTCTCCTAGAAGTTCTCTTCCTAATTTCCTAAATGGCTTTTCTTCCTTTCCTCTATTAAAGAAAGGTCTAGCCATTAAGTTCAGGATCTCAACCTTTTTAATCATCATTAATTTTGTGTCCTCTTCATTTATCACTGGGTCTTTGTTCTCTTCAAATATATTTTCCCCAGGGACAAAATTCATCTTAAGCCTTTTACTGAAGATTCATTCTTTCTCATTTTGGTTTTGCTGCCATTTCTTTTGGCTAAAAATGTATTGTCCTAATTTAATACCCTCTCCTTTCTTCCTTCTATATTAGTTCTTTTCCTTGTAAATCTCCAAGCCTCCCTATCTTAAATCCATGCCTTCTTTTTAAACAGAATGCAACCATTTGTTTTATTTGAGGCGGGGGGGGGGGTTTGGTTGGATTTCAATTATGCTGTTTCTAGGACACGGCATTCTAAATATATATGTGCCCGATTTGACTTATAAGTATTTGGATTATTTCAATAGACATTTCCTCTACAATACAAAGTCAGTCTGTCTTTGAAGATAATGTTGTAAGACTCACAATCATTCTTGTTGAACCAAGACAGCTAAAAAAAACTTTAAAGGAGCTAAGTGATATACAGTGCATTCTGCCTTCTCATACATACGAGGACAGCCTTTTAAAAAGTAGGTAAAGATGCACAGGCATGGGCATCTTGGTCAGCCTTTCTTTTTTCTTTTTAAGGACTTATTGTGAGGACATTTGCTAGGGAAGTTTCTAGGAATGAAATCATAGAAATGTCTCATTGTTGACGTGTTGAGCCTGCATTCTACTAAAAATCTTCAATCTTTTTCAAAAAGATTGCAATCTAGCCACACCACCTTCATCTTGTATTTGTGAAGTTGATGTTGAGGGAGCACAACTTTATATTTATCCTGATTATGTTTCATTGTTTAATTTGGCCCTAATGTTCTAACTTAGGGAGATATTTTTGGAACCTTCCGTAGCTATGGTTCTCCTCTTCTTTGCTCACATCCTCCTGTGCACTTAAACCTTAATCCTTCTCTCATGTTTCTTAAGGAAAAGGAGCCAAATGTCAAAGGAGCAGTTACGGGCAAGTCATCTAACTTCTCCGGGCTTAATCTTTTTTCCTCATCTGTAAAATATGAATAATATTTTAACTGCTTACTATAGAGGGTTGTAGTGAGGAAAGCAAAGTGAAGCTTGTCCTATCACTGTGTTCCTCTCTTATGTGCTTCTCGGGTTATATTTTGCATTGTAGTAATTTCTGTATGTATCTTCTTACCCA
Source organism: Trichosurus vulpecula (assembly GCF_011100635.1). Classification (NCBI taxonomy): domain Eukaryota; kingdom Metazoa; phylum Chordata; class Mammalia; order Diprotodontia; family Phalangeridae; genus Trichosurus; species Trichosurus vulpecula. Next base: position 386,938,500 of record NC_050574.1, read on the forward strand.
ACTAAATTACATAAGCCCCATGAAGCCAGTAGTTAGTATCTTATTTAGCTTTGTTTTTTCCAACACAGTGCTTTATAAATAGTGGGAAATTAATCAGTGTTTTTTGAATTGAATTGAATGTTCTAGGCCATTTAGAACCTAAAACCAGGTTTTATGGAAAAAGCTAATGGTTTTGGTTTCATAGCAGTGGTCACTTCTTAGAAATTGATTCCAGATATCCAGCTAAATCAGAGGAGGTCCTTGATCTAAATGCTCACAGAGTGGTTTAGAAGCAAAGGGAGTTGGGGACGCAAATTATTGTTTAATAAGCATGCTTTTATTATAGCCTCTATTTGGCTGTAAATAATTAACCAGTTAAACATTAAATAATTAACTCTGTGAAATAGATTAAAGAGTAAGCAAAGAAAATGTGCTCTCTCATTTTGATCCCCTCCCCTTACTGAAGCCCTAGGAAATGCCAGTACCCACAATAGCCAAGATACTCAAGTCTTGGTCTAATCCACATTTCTCAATTCTCATTTTGGTGTGGGGGAGGGTGACCAAGGCAAAGACATGCCAAGTAAACTGGAAATAGAGATATAGCTGTGGTGTAGCGGAAAGATCTCTACATTAGTAGCAAGGAAACCTAAGTAGTAGGCTATCCTTGTATGTATGACAAGGCAGAAAGCATTGTAACTCCAAGCCTCAGTTTCCTCAAATGTAACATGAGTGTTTTCATCTAGAAGATAATTGATGTGTAAGGTCCTATTTCTCTAAATGACAGAGAAGCATATAGCAAATTACTCTAAAATTCTTGCCCAGAAAACCCCACAGACAGTATGGTCCACGGGGTCATGAAGAGTCAGACATGACTGAATAATAACACCAGCAAGGTTATCATTGATTCTCACATTCTGTGAACCTTCTACAGCAGGTTGAATAGTTCACAAGTCTGCTACCCATCCCCTTTGCTATACTTAGCACCCTAGCCAGGATTCCCTTCCTTAACATCTATCCCAAAAAGTTCTATTCCCTTAGGAAAGACTCTCTGGACCTAGGAAAGAATCTCTGGATATTACAAACTTGAGTCATTATAAGGATTAAATGTTGTCTACAGAGCTGCTAGGAAGTCACGTATCTGGCCTAACATAGTGCTAGCTTCAAAGTATTGTGTAAGCCAAGAACAAGGAGTAATTGCCAAAGGAGTAATTGATTACAGTGACCATTTCGAGCAAACGGATCTAAAATTTGGTTCTCTTCTTATAAACGTAATCTGCTTCATCTGCTTCTAATTCAGAAATGGTATAGAAATGGACAAGTCCAAAATTCAGAATGTGGAAAGATCTTTTAAATTATAATTGCCTTTTTTTTAACAAAGGCAACTTTTCCAAACAGTCCTTAAAGTAGACATTCTTTAAGAACACTGCTGCTTTTTTAGGAATACACAATAGAATCAATTCTTTGTGTCCTTCTGCCAATCTCTCCTCTGCCAATAGTTATCTGTCAGTTTCTTAATGTGAAAAAGATGGGCTTGAAATAGATAGTAACAATAAGGTCTCCCCAGTTAGATTGTAAACTCCTTGAGTACAAGGACTATATTTTTTGGCTGGGAGAGGGGATTTCTTTGTATCTCCAGCACTTAAAGCAGTGCCCGGTATATAATAAGTACTTAATAATTGCTTGTTTATTGATTAGCTATAATAATTATTATTATTTACATTTATAGCATACTGTAAGGTTTGTAAGTTGCTTTCCCCATGTCAATCATAAGAGATAAGAAGTACAAGTATTCTTAGCCCCATTTTATAGATGAGGAAACCGAGGTTCCAAAATGGTCAGTGGCTTTCTTGGGGTCCGCCAGCTAATGCAAAAAGCTAAGGCCCCTTCCCATTCTTTAATTTTTTTTAATTTTTAGAGGGGGAAAAGGCAGGGCAATTGGGGTTAAGTGAATGTGTCAAGTGTCTGAAGCTGGATTTGAGCTCAGGTCCTCCTGACTTCAGGGCCAGGTCTCTACTCGCTGTACCACCTAGCTGCCCCCATCCCTTCCCATTCTAAATGCCAAGGATGATGAATCCTGACCAGCTAATGGAGCAGGTTTCCTTGCTCTCAATCCCTTTGTTAACTTCTTATCTTCTGTATTGATCTTCACTGCCTATAACCCAGCATAGATCTGACTTATCCATCAAGAAAGGTCATTTAGATTAAGATAATAATTATCTATGGAAATATGTAAATAATAGCTAACATCTACATAGTGCTTATTATGGTCCAGAGACTGCGCTAAGTGCTTTACAAATATTATTTGATCCTCACAACAACTCTCGGGGGTAAGTGCTATGATTATCTCTATTTTACAGTCAAGGAAACTGAGTCAAGCAGAGGTTAAGTGATTTACTCAGGGATACGGGGCTAGTAAGTGCCAGAGGCCAGATTTTAACTCAGATCTTCCTGATTCCAGACTTGATGCTCTGTCTACTGAACAGCCTGTCTTCTGCCCTGCAAGAATAATAGCTTAGAAATTGGATGGTAACAACATGACTAATGTGGAAATATGTTTACATGATTGCATAAGATTGCTTGCCGTCTTGGGGAGGGAAGATGGGAGGGAGAGAGGGAAAAAAAAATTGAAACTCAAAATCTTATAAAAAATGAATGTTGAAAACTATCTTTACATGTAATTGGGAAAAAATAAAAAACTATGAAAAAAAAAAGGAAACCGTTTTGTGGGTAAAAAAGGGAAATTGGGTGGTAGGAGAAGGTGTATCGAAGGAGCAGGAGAATGGATCTCCTTGCTTCTCCAACAAGGAACCACTAGCAGGGAGGAATAAAGAGGAAACTGAATGGCTTCCCAGCTTTTCCCCCAAGTCTTCCCAATGTGTGGCTTTATGATTTTGTTCGAATATCCAGAAGATCAGACCCACTCTTTTTTTTATATAATTTTTAAAACTCATCATGATTCTAGAATTAAATGATTTTTGGATCATCCCAGGCCTTAGTCCTTACCATTCCTACAGGTAATTGAAAGTCATCTGTATGTACAAACAGGGACTTGAAGTGCGTGTATGTTGTGGTCGCTCTGATTTTACAAGGGCCATTAAATTCATGAAGCTATTTTGTGCAATCAACATCAAAATCTGGTTCCTCTATTATAAGCATGAACATTCTGAGAATTCAACATTCATTACTTCCATTGATGTGGATTTTACTACTTTAAAAAAAATTTTTATGCAATGTTCACTTCAAAGAAAATAGCCCCAAAGTAACATAGCATTACAATTATAGCATGTTAGACAGAATAATAAAATGTAAATTGAGAGAAACCAGGTAAGACTGAAAAAATGGATGTTAGAAAATATCATCCCCATAGATTCTAAGTAAATAAGCTGGACAAGGAGCTCATGACTTGAAACGCAAAGAATAGAAAATAGTTTCCTGCCCCCTCCCCTTCCTTTTTTTTTTAAGAAAAAAAGCACACAACAAAATAAAGAGCAGAACTGTGGAACAGAAACGATCCTGAAAACTTGAAGTGAAAGGCAAAAGAAAAGGAATCTTTGTCTCTAATGAATGGTCTTATCCTCTCTGTGGGTCGAGTTTTCATTGTCAGCTCAAGTAACAGAGGTCAGAGGACAGAGGTATCTAGTGGCATTAAGATTGATTTCTTTACAACAAAATAGCAGACTCCTTACTCTCTGAAGGTAACGATGAAAGACCAGATGCCACATGGCCTGAGCCTTTGACACATGAAAGCCTAGAGTACCAAAGGGCATGCCTCAGAAGTGTGATATAGGAGACCAAGGCCACCATCACCATTTCCATCCTAAAGGCTCAGGGTTGCATTTACCAGTGTTACCCTTCCATAAACTAATGAGGTCACCTAGTTATCTAATACAAAGCTCTTTCCTTAGGCTGTTGCCTGGCATTTAAAACAGCTTCCAGGATTCCTATTGATTTTGATCCATATGGGGCACCCCACCAACTTAGGCTATTCATGGTTAATCTTATTGAATATGTTCGGGGGTCAGAAAAGAGACACAAGGATAGGGGGAGAGAAAGAGAGATTGAGATTGAGAGAGAGAGAATAAGTTAAGAAGCTTTGGCAATGCAACAAATTAAATTAGGAGATGTACCCATCTAAGCTAATGTCCCATTCGGAGGTTTTGTGTGTGACCTTGAGCAGCATTGCCAGGAAGAATCAGTGCACTTACTGCTTGCTATTCCCTCTATTTTGAGGCAATGTACAATTTATTTCCCTGCATTTCCAGTTAAAGAAACAAGATTGTATTAGGTTTCTTGGTCACCATCTTTTTTTTTATTTTGTTATTGGTATTTGCTTGTTTATTTGTATCTGTTTTCCTGGCAGCTGTAAATTGAATTTCTGACACCTTAGATGCCTAAGCTCTACTTTTGGTGCCCAGAGGGGACTGATGGAGAGAAGAAAAGGCATTTCTTTTACCTCAGCAGCAACTGATTTTACAGGAGTTTTCACTAATAGCAGTGACTATATATCATGTTCCCCAGGGAAGGGGGTTGTGGTAAGAAAGAAGAATTGGCATGAATGTTCTGGGACCGAGATCATCAGTTTGGCTGACTACATGATAGGATATTTTAGTTCAAGTTTTTTAGACATGGCGGGGATCATCCTACACCTGAAATTCTTAACCTTTTTTGGTACAGTGGAGTACTTTGGCAGTCTGCAGAAGCCTATTGACTCTTTCTCAGAAAAGTATTTTTAAATACATAAAATAAAATACATAGGATCACAAAGAAGATAAATTATATTGAAGAATAGTCATCAAAATATGCAATAATCAAGTTCACAAGGCCCAGGTGAAAAATCCCTTGTAATAGAGGGATCCCAAAGGTACCATAATGAATCAGACCCCCAGGTCAAGTCAAATAAACACACATTTATTAAGCACCTACATGTGCCACAGTAGCACATAGTCCCACCTCCTATGGGGTAGCTAGGTGGCTCAACAGATGCAGTGTTAGGCCTGGAGCCAGGAAGACTCATCTTCCTGAGTTCAAATCTGGCCTGAGACACTAGTTGTGTGACCCTGGGCAAGTCACTTAACCCTGGCTACCTCAGTTTCCCCATCTGTAAAAAGAGTCTGGAGAAGGAAATGGCAAACCACTACAGTATCTTTGCTAAGAAAACCCCAAATGGGGTTACAAAGAGGTGAACACAACTGAACAACATTGGCAACTATGTGCCAGGCACCAAGAGAAGCACTGGAAATAGAAAGGCAGAGAAGAAAAAGTCCCTGCTCTCAATGGGCTGATAGTCAAATGCAAGTGGTGGGCCCAGAGAAAGCATACAAACAATTATGTAAAGTATCTACTTTGTAGTAAAAAACTGAGCTGCTTCTGGTTGTTTGTGTGTTTTCTCTCCTGTTAGAATATGAGCTCTTTGAGGGCGGGCACTATGGGGTTTTTTTTTACATTCTTTGTATCTCTAGAAATTAGCATAGTGTCTGGCATACAGTAAGCAGTTAATAAATGCATATTGAATAACTGACTTTACTGAGATCCATCCAAGAGCTTCCCAGAAGATTCTGGTATCTTTCCTCTTCAAATGACCTGTGTAGCCACCTTCATGAATCTATCCCCATACCACTGGACACTGACACTGGCCTTCCCTCTCTAATTTGAGGAAGAGGGACCAGGAACAGGACTGAGCTTGCACATGTCTGTCAAGGCAGGTTTGTCATGATTATGTCTGTTCGACTCAATTTTTAAGGACAGGCTGACTCATTTATTGTGTTATCAGTCCACTGTGATTTTATTTCCCACCAATAAATCAAAAAATTTTCCCTAGTTTTTCATCCTATTCATTTAAAAGTTTTCACTGATTCAGTCTTCTAGAAAGTGCTCCATATCACAGAGGCCTTCTGAAGTGCCATTCTCCTTTGCCACATTTAGCGCCATTGTAGTTCCCAGCATTTAAAACATGTACAGTGTAATAAAAATTACTATGTTCTGTTGGTGGTGGCACTTATCTGATAAGAGTGTCATAACATGAATAAAATGTGTGAAAGAACTGAAAAGCCGAGGGATGATTCCGATAGTGAAACTGCAAACCAGACGAAGCTCTAATCTGCAACACCTACCACCGCACTTAGAAATACATTGTGCTGTGTTACATTTGTAGTCATGAGTGACAGGATTCATCTGCTGTTGTGGGTAGAAAAGGAATAAACTGCTCATCTTAAGGAGTTCTGGAGTTTGCTGTAGTCATCCACCAAGCCCCAAAGGTACAGTACGTTCTTCCCCTCAGAGAGTCCTCGATGGGTAATAAGTTGGAAATTGTCATGGGAGAAAGAGGTTAAGAAATAATGACAGCAAAGATTCTTATACCGTACAGTTATTATGCAATTTGTGCAATCTTCTTCCAAGTCCATTATACATCCAGTTTCCAGTATCATTAGTATCATTATATAGGCAAGGGAATTGAGAGACAGAAAGAAGTTAGATGACTCACCAAAGCAGTTCAAGACTGATTTTAATCAGTCAGTACATTCATAATAATATCTCACTTTTGTATGGTGTTTGCAAAAAGTCTTTCCCTCACAAATGCCCTGTGAGGCAAGTAATTTAATTATTATTGCCCCCACTTTATAGATAAGTAAACTGAGACTTAGAAAGTTAAGTGATAGCTGATAAATATTAGAGCCCACCATTTGACCCAGGTTTCTTGACCCCAGTTTGGGGTCTCTTTCCACTATTACAAGCTAGCTCTCTTTCTTGAACAAACACAAACTTTTTCTAGACACTGTTGAAGACATAAAGACCATGTATGTTCAAGCAGCTTACAAGCTAGCTGGCATGGATAAGAAACTTAAGCGTAAAAAGATATCTAACAATACAATGTAGAATATGACACCTGCCAAATGAGTGGTACAGATGAATGATGGAAGAGTGTTGTAAAAACAGGGTGATAACGGAAGTGATTGCAGGCAGGCATTTGAACTGTTTTTGAAAGTCAATGAAGTGTGTGTGTATGTGTGTGTGTGAGAGAGAGAGAGAGAGAGAGAGAGAGAGAGAGAGAGAGAGAGAGAGAGAGAGGATTTTTGATCAAGAACACAGTGAGACAGCAAAGATGAGGAGGAGAGAAAGGGGGAAAGTTGAAATACTTCACAGACTAGTCTAGTTGGAGCTTCTTGTACTTTTGGTCTCAAGGCTAAGATCAGGTATAGTACTGAGTAGAGGAATTGCGTGTGGAAGTAATAGGTAATAAGGTTGGAAAGGTAAACTGGGGTAGATTGAGGAAGATCTTGAATGTTTGAGAAATTTGATTATCCTGAATGTAACGGGAGCCAATGAAGAGTTTAGAGTGGTCATAATAAACATTTAATAAATGATGGATTAGGTCAAAATTATGTTATGTAGATTAGTCTGATGGTTGATAAATAAAGAATTGGAGTCAAGAAGACTATAAGTGAGACAACCTCATACGTCATTACTTTAAAAGGAAAATAAACTCTTAAGATCTCAAAATTTTCATTGGATACGTTTTAAAATACGGTTTCAAAAACATTTTGCCCTTACATCTTTAACTACAAAGTCATGGGAAACATTTACTCCCTCAATTTCAGACCAAAGTGAGTTTTATATTTCCTATTTCCTATCTCCTTTAAGCAAGGACTATCTTCTGTTCTGGGAGGGTATATTCCTTCATGTCTGCAGTTGCTGTTGTTTTTCCATAAGTATCCTGAGCCTGGCAAATTCAGATTCTATTATGGTAACTAGGTAGTCTTCTTCAATGGATTATTTAAAGCTGAACCTGGATCCATATCCCAACTTTCATGCTTACTTCCTGTGTAACTTTGGACAAATTACTTTTTTAAAAATTTATTTTATTTTTAATTCATGGAATAAAACAAGCATTTCCATAATATGGTACAATAAAAAAAATGGCTGCACATGAAACAGCAAATCTACTATGCACAACTTGCTATTCCTTTCAAATATATAACAAAATTATCATGTAAATTTCTTTTTTTTCTTCCCTCACACCCACACTAGAGATGGCTACCATATATACCATATGTGTGTACATAAAATTATTCTATGCATACTTCTGTTTATCAGTTCTTTCTCCGGATGCAGATAGCATCTTATTCATACATCCTTTATAGTTAATTTGGGTATTTATAATAGTCAAAATAATTTATTCACTCAAAGTCATTCTTAAAACAATATTGTTACTGTATACAATGTTCTTTTGGTTTTGCTCATTTTACTCTTGCTTGTTTCATGCTAGTCTTTCCATGTTTTTCTAAAGTCATTGAGCTCATCATTTCATATAACACAGTAGCATTCTATCACAATCACACACCAGAACTTCTTCAGCTATTCCCCAATTGATGGGCGTCCCTGCAATTTCCAGTTCTTTGCTACCACAAAGAGAGCTTTTATAAACATTTTAGAACATATAGGTTTTTTTTCCCTTTTTCCCTAATCATTTTTTTTAAATAGACCAAATAGTGGTATTGCTGGGTCAAAGGGCATAGGTAGTTTAATAATTCTTTCAGCATAATTCCAGATTGCTCTCCAAAATCTTTGGATCAGTTCACAATTCTACCAAGAATTAATTAGTGTCCCAATTTTTCCACATCCCTTCCAACATTTATCATTTTCTCCTTCAATCATTTAAGCCAATCTGATAGGTATAAAATGATATCTCAAAATTGTTTTAAGTTGCATTTCTCTAATCAATAATGATTTAGCGCATTTTTCCATATAATCATAAATTGTTTTGATTTCTTCACTGGAAAACTGCCTGCTCATATCCTTTGACCATTTATCAATTGGGGAATGACTCATACTCTTATAGATTTGACAAAGTTCTTTATATGTGTACAAGTTACTTTTAACTGCTCAATATATAAAATGAAAGGGTTGGGGTAGATGGCCTCTGAGATTTCTTGTAGTTCCTTCTCTAATGATTCAAAAGTACTCAGCAATAAAATATACTGTTTGTAATCAATTGACTTAATCCTCTCTATCAGCCATGAAAAATTATCACTAGCCCACATACCTAGAACCCAAAATAAATTCTGGTATGGTAGATCAACTTTAGCTTCAGCCTGGAATGAAACTTGAACAAGAGGTTTCCCTTTCCCTTGAGTTTTATAGGAATCTGTGTCAATGGAAAAACATCATTATAGTCAAAATTAACATTCTCTTATTCCATTCTTGTGAATAGAAAAAGGCAGCCATTCACTGGAAGCTACTAAAAATATTCCTTGGATGGCTAGGTCACAGATTAGGTGAATGTGTTCCATGGGACTGTTGTCAGGTAGCCATGGCTACTTTGAAGAGTCCATAATAGTGAGCTAGAACACTGACTAGCCCCATAGTAGGGGCATTTAAAATGTGAAGAGCTATAGACTTATATGACATAGCCACTTAGACTATATGAAAAGTTTACTTACATTCTAAGTTTAAATCCCCATGGTCTACAGGAGAGGCTTTACTAAACAACTATTCTTTTCTGCAAGGGGCTATATGGCAGCCTAGCCCTATTTAGAAATTTAAATCTCTCAAGAACCCAAACTCAAAGTTGAAGATCCTTGAAGCCTTTGAGTTCTGGAGTAAGATCCTGATCCTCTCTAAAGTGAGAAGGAAGGTCAAGGGGGAGGGAAGCCATGCAGGTAGGAAAAGGGGCAGGAGAATTTGTAGAATGGGATGGGAGATGACTTGTTTTAGAGTCACTGACTTTGAAAATTCTGTTTCTATGCAAATCTTTGCCCATTGGTAAAAGAGATAGTAAACAGCCATGGGGATAGAGGAATGGTACCAAAGAAGTGAAATTTTGTGAGCCAAGAAAACTTTTGCTGGTCTGATAGATTTTGAAAGCAATAACCTAGCTTTCTTTTAGACTAGAGGCATAATGAAAAAGCTACACATAAATCAATCGAGTACTTACATATCAAGCTCCATTAAAGTCCTGCTCTTAATTCTTCACTCCAGCATGGAGGTGGTCTTGAGTTCTCAATTCTATGTCAAGAGAATGCAAGATCAGGCAGGTCCTACTAAGCTGGAAAACGTTCTGACTTTAAACTTGAAGATGGCAGACATTGTCTCGTCCAGGGCTTCTTAAATTTTTTCTCTTTGTAACCCTTTCTGAGCCTCTTAAACTATGAGTTGCGACCCCGTATCAGGGAAGTTTATAACCAAAGGATTGACTTGCAGATGACAAGATTTTGGGGGCACAGCATTTCAGGTTCCAGAAATAGGTGAACAAAATTAATATTTGTGGGAGAGAATACAACCTTGTCAATGAAATCAAAGGTTCTTGAGGTAGTAAAATGGTTGACTGAATCCTTGAGGCACTGAAGTCCAACCACGTTTTCCAAATGACTTTCATTATAACCACTCTGCATTCTCAACTTCCTTATCTGTAAATTAAGGTGTATGGACTAGATGATCTCTAAAGCTCCTTCTAGCTCCAAAGTCTGTGATCCTCCAATTGTAATTTCAGATGTTTTCTAATGGAAAAAAAATTGACACTCTTACCCCAAACAATCAAAATCACAGTAAAGAATCCCAACATTCTCTTTAACGACTGTTCTGTTTTGGGTCAGTGTGCAGCCTACATGTACTTAATTCTCCTGCACAACCCCTGCAGGAAAAGTTAATCTAATGGACAATCAATCCACACGGCTATTGTACCTTCATTACAAGCAGACATATATTAAAATACACCACGTTGTTAATTCTTATTTTCTTGGGCGTTCTCTTTGACTTGAATGTTTAAGCAGCCACATAAGCAAAGCTATTCCTCCAGGTACTCCCTCATTAACGGAAAGAGCCACACAGAAGCACTTAATCTTCAAAAATGGAGCCAGAGCTAGGGAGCTATATTGCATTGACATTTCGGTGTTATTGTCTCTTTAAAAATTCCCTAACCCTTGCCCTGCCTGCTGTTTTACTCTTTAATCACTGCCATAATAAACGGCTGATCTATTAAATATATTTTTATTTGATATTGTCTGTTACCGGTAGATATTAATCAAAGCAAAGCTCTGAACGTGTTTGGGAATTTTTCCCCATTTAAGGTGACCCAGGACTAAGTTTAACTTTCTTTGCCTCCAGTCAGGAGAAACAAAATGTACCCATGCAGGGCATTCAGATACAGGGAAGAAATCATTGCTAATAATTTATGCTAAAATAACAACCACAAAGGGGAAGAATGACATAGAAGGCTGATGTGATAATAATAATGATGATGATGATAAGACCTTACATTTACACACTATAGTGCTTTCAGTTTTTCAAAGCACTTTACATATATTTTCTCATTTGATCCTCACAACAACCCCATGAGGGTAGGTACTTTTATTATTTCCATTTTAGAGATGTCAAAACTGAGGCTGAAGGAGGTTAAGTGACTTAGCCTGCGTCATGTAGCTCACGTTAGATCAGGATTCGAGCTTGAGTCTCCCTGATTCCACATCTTTTTCCACTGTACCAATTTTTCATATCCTCCATTCGACTCCTGCAGTTAAGTATAAATCTTTCTATATATACTCATGACAATATCTAAACACACAGTATAAACTAGGTTGTGCCCATGAATTTGGGTTCACTAGGTGCACAGTAATAAGTATGAGGCTAAACTTAGAATAGACAGTTGAATGGTTGGTTTTTAGGTGAGGAAGAATTGAAGAGCAGAGGAGGGGAGGGAGTGTATGGAGAAATGAAAACAACTAAGGAAGTCAAAGGAGCGATATAGAGGGCAGAATATAAGGAAACTTTGAAGGATAAAACATGGAGGGGGCCGTGTTTTTAGACCCATACATCCCCACTGAAGTTCCATTTAAAAGTCTCATACTGCCACAGACATAATCAGGGGTTCTCAAAAGTTCTGGCTAGTCTTACCAAACTGAAAAGGCTTTGAGTCTGAGCCTGGGATCAGACCCTGGATATCTCTGGGCTTACAACCAGCCAAGCTAAATACAGAGAGATTCATCACCCAATTAGCTAAAGGCTGCTAAAATTTTTGGCCCTAGCACTTCTCAAAAACAATCTAGGAAGTCATAGCAGAAAGAGAAATTGAAGAAAGCATAAATGAAAAAAGTCAGTTGGGGGGGGGGTGTGGGAGGAACCTTGGTCCAGGTAGATTTACAATTAAATTCTATCAAACATTTAAAGAGCAAATAACTTCTGTCTTAGGAACGATTTGCAAAATTAGTAAAAGGGGCACCTTGTCAAATTCCTTCTATGAGACAGATTTGGTCCAGACATACAAATCAGGGAGAGATGCAATAGACAATGAAAACTATAGATCAATATCATGAATGAAAATAGATGGGGAAAATATTAAATAAAAAGAACATTTATGGAATGTCTACTATATCTGAAGAATTGCACAGGCCTAGATACTTGGGAAAAGGGATATCAAAGGAATAGAAAACACTTCTGTCTTTGAGAAATAGTTGGTACTACTGGGATGGGAGTCAGGTGATCACATGTTGAATCCTAGATCTGCTGCTAACAGTTGAACTATATATTTACCTTTTCTGGGGCCTCAATTTCTTCATCTGTAAAATGACAGGATTGGACCATATCATTTCCAATATTTCTTCCAGCTCTAAAAGACTATGAACTAGCTAGACCATTGTCCTTTTGTTTAATAGAAATATTCAGTAATAAATGTAGTCAATGTATATTGTTCAATAGAAATATCCAGTAATAAATATTGTTCATTTATATTGTTTGATAGAAATATTCAGTAATAATTATTGTTAATTTATGTTGTTTAATATAAATATTCAATAATAAATATTATTAATTTGCATTCATATTTAGTTGCTATAACATTGAAAATTATAAATAATCAATATGGTACTTTTAAAAGTCATAAGCCTACATCTCTTCTGTGGTATTTAATGTATTTGATATTTTCCTCCCTGAAATACCAGCTATTATGCTTATTATGAGGGAAAAAGAAATAGTCTTCTGTTACTCAGTCTTGATGAATTGACACTCACCTCTTTTTAAGCCCCCATGGTGATCTCACCTATTTCTGTAGTTTTAATTATCACTTCTATGCAGATGATCCCTAAATCTCTATCTAGCTCCAACCTCAGCCCTGAATTTATATCTCCAATCACCCAGTCTTGAAAACTTAGTCATCTTCGACTATTTGCCTCCCTCACTTCCTCACATCCAGTCAACTGCTGAATTTCTGTGTGTATCTACAAAGCATGTGAGATGATAACTCTGCTATCTTGGATCCAGCTTCCCCTCTTCCTCTTTTTTCCAATCCCATTCTGACTACCGTAGTTTAGGTCCTCACCAAATTGTCTTGGTTATTTTAATGGCCTCCTAACTGATCTCCATGGCTCCAATACATCCTCCTCATTGCCACCAGAGTAATCTTATTGGTGAATTATGCTTTTCTAAAACCTTCTGTAGTTCTTCATCGCCTATACTGAAAAATAACCAACCTTCCTAACTAGGCATCAAAGCTTGTCCACGATCTACTTCAAATCTATTTTTCTAATCTCCTTTCACATTACTCCCCCTCATCTTATTCTGGACTACTTAACATTCCCATTGAATTTTTGTCTTCCCTTCCCACCTTCTATCATACTGTCCCCTAATAATTGCGATGAAATCTGCTTACATCTCTTCCTGTAGAAATCCTTATCTTCCTTCCACACCCAGTTCAGACAGCACCCCTCTCCTCCTTGAAGACTTGGCTACCCAAGAAATGATTTCTCTACCCTACCTTGAATCTCTAATACTATTCTCTGCTGTACAGGAAGGTCCTGATTAGTACAAATAATGAGTCCCCTGAAGTGTTTACATGATTCGGGTTCACACTACATATTTTCATTGGTCTGGACCAAATGACTGTATTTTATGTAATTATAACTTTAAATAGTATGAATTTGAATACATGCGACCACTTCAAAGGATTCATTATTCACACTCCTCAGGACCTTATCCATACTTTAGCCTGTTTTATGGTTACTTGTACATGCTTCTTACCTCCCACTAGTTATAAACTTCTCGAGGGTAAAATATTTGTTTTCCACCTTTGTGTCAGCTAGCACACTGCCTTGCAGAAAGCATATGCTTAATAAAAGTATTGAATTGAAAGCAGGGAGGTAAGGACATTTCTTTGGCTAAGTGAAGAGGAATTCTCTATCTTAAAAGGGATCAGCTGTTGCTTTTGTGTATGTTCAGATCTGGAAATGAAAGGCACAAAGGAGGATTCACAATCTCATTAGTAAACTCTCTTGCTTACCTCTAAGCCAGAAGTCTATTCTAAATTATTGTGGATTGTATTAAAAGTCTGGTACTATGACATAAAAATGAAATTATCTTTGGCGTCCTTGTAATCTCACAAGTGAGATTGTCTTGCCTGTCTACCTACAACATTTATGTTGATAAACTGAGAGGTTTCATGCAAGCATTTCATCATAAAACCAAGCATCTCCTCTGTCACTCCAGCATATTTGCAAAACAAAACTAATTGAATCAAGTGAAACCGTCCCTTGCATTCTTTGACATAACATGTATGCATTATTGGAACGTAGTCTTAGAGAACCTCAGTATTGCAGTCCATAAAACTTTCCCCACCATATTTTTTCTTCTCCCATAGGCTCAATTCCGGTGACACTAGGAAAGGATTTCAGTTCTAATAAAGCTAAGCGTGTCCTTCATGCATGTGCTTTAGCCCGAGCTCGGATATTGTTGTTGTTTATTAGGAGAAATGGAGCACATTGGTGGATTAGGAAATTCAAGGGGTCAGTAATGACAGAAAAGAGATTTGGAAGGTTACTCTGTTTTTAAAAAGAAGCAAAGGAAATAGAGTGTCCTTTCTCCCCCAAGTCAACATGAAAACTGTTTATATAAGTCTTTTATAAGTCGTCTATTAAATATTGCCCATGTCACAACATTGTGCTTTGTTTTACTTTTTCAGGAGATGACCCATTCCTGGCCTCCACCCCTTTCTGCTATTCACACACCTGGTAAATTAGAACCCAGCAAGTTTTCATTTCCAAATAAGGTGAGACTTTACATAATTCAGAAGTCATATGCTTTGATATCACAAGGTGCCATATTTTTATGCTCTAATCTTTGCTGTTTCTATATAGGTAGAAATATCTGTCCTTAAATAATATCACAGATATACATTTATCCATCCCAAAATTGTAAAACTTGAAGCCTTGTTTATGTAGAACTTGCTGGTACTGTGCAAAATATCACGAGTACTATAATTGTTAGCAAATCTAACCGCATAATTAATAGTTATTCAAATAATTACTAATTACTCATCTCAAATAATGGGTAATAATAGCTAGCATTTATATAGTGCTTTAAGGTTTGCAAAGTACTTTACAATTATTATCTTATTGGATCCTCACAGCGACCCTGCCATGTAGAGGCTATTATTATCCCCACTTTACAGATGAGGAAACTGAGGCTGAAAGAATTTAACTCACTTGCCCAGGGTCACACAGCTAGTAAGTACACGAGGCCAAATTTGAACTCAGGTCTTCCTGACTCAAGGCCCGGCTCTCTCTTTACTGTACCACCAGCTGCATAACATGTTTATATGAATATTGCTTGCAAAGTCACATGTCTCTTTTAAAATAGGAGCATTTGGCCGAACCCAAACCCGAACCAAAGAAGTTCTGATATCATTGTTGATATAGCTATAGGTATAAGGCAGCTGGTAAAAGCAGACAGTGAGATAGACTTGAGGTTAGGAATGCCTGGTCTGAAGAGGGAGAAGAAGACAGAGACAGAAAGAGAGAGAGAGAGAGAGAGAGAGAGAGAGAGAGAGAGAGAGAGAGAGAGAGAACTTCCTGACCAACACACATCAGTTATTTGTCATCTGTAGTCTTAAAGATTTGCCCAGGAGTACTGAGAAGTTAAGTGACTCAACCAAGGTCACACTAGTCACTCGTCAGATTCAAGACTTGAAATCTGGTCTTTCTGATCCCAATGCCAGTTCACTTCTTTGGATTATTATAAGAAAAATATACAGAATTAATTTTTTTCTTGCTTTTAACATCTTGCTTGAATTTTTCAGACTTTTTTATTCTCTAAATCTGACTTAAGACTTTAATAAGGGCTTTTGTTTGGTGGTTTCATCTCTGCCCAAGGAAAAAGGAATCTGTTTCTTTGGGTTTCCACAATCCCCTCTAGCCTCCCCTCACTAGTACCTCAAAAAACAGCAGAGGAGGGTAACTGGGTGACCCAGTGGATAGAGTGCAGAGCCTGGAATCAGGAGGACCTGAGTTCAAATCCAGCCTCAGACACTGAGCAAGTCACTTAACCCCAATTGCAGAGAGAGAGAGAGAGAGAGAGAGAGAGAGAGAGAGAGAGACGGCTGATGGTATTTTTGTGGCTTTCAAGAAGATTTACATTTTACTGAAGGAAAGATACAGAAAAAAAATCCACAAAATGTAATTTTAAAGTTTTTCACGAATGAGCTAGAACCATAAGTAATTTGATATACATTTTATATGCTTGTTTCTCATTATTGTAACCATGAACAAAGATAATCTGATCAGTTGTCAAAGCCTAATATAACCCAGAAAAAAATAAAGAGAAAAAGGTAAAGAATTTACTTTATCATTGTTATAATAATACCCCTATATGCAGCAGAACTGGCTATGTCCACATTATGGCAAATGGAGCTTTCAGAGCCAAATAAAATGGATCATGCAGTTTAAATATTAACTGAATTGTACCAATGGAACATTTTATTCAACTGTATTGTTGATACCACTCTTTCTTAATGAGATTTTTTTCAAGTTCTATTGATTGATTGGTATTCACTCAGAGGACCTAAAACTGTCTTCCTACTTTGGCCTTTCACCCCTGCTTTCCCAAGGAATTGACTGGAATGTTGGCAGAGGGACAAAGCGTCCAGTCAACAGAGCAATCCCTAGAGTGTAGTAAATCAGGGTGAACATTTGGATCCCTGAACTCTTAAGGAGCCAGGGCTGGTGTAGGAAACAAGCTTAATAGTTGTGGGAGGGTAGAGGGGGGTGTTACAGTATGGAATCTAGGACTGGGGCTAGCTGGCTAGCAATGACCTTACACACACACACACACACACACACACACACACACACACACACTATAGTGAACTTTTCTGATATCATCTGATATCACTAGGCAATATAATAATAATCGTTTGCATTTATGTAGCATTTTGCACTTTGCAAAGCATTTTATTAGTATTATTTCATTTAATCTTTAACCCTAATCAACAATCCTGTGAGCTAGGTGCTATAATCCCTGTTATACAGGTAAGGAAACTGAGGTTAACTGACTTGACCAGGGTCGCACAGTTAGTATGAATCTGAAGCAGGATGTGAACTCAGGTGCTCCTGAATCCAAGTCCGCTACTCTATACATTGTGCCACCCAGCTGCTGTCTCTGTCTCATGTAAGACCTAAAATTCTAGAGCTATCTCATACCAAAAGACAAATCAAAACCTGCTGGCCTGTTGGATCTTTTCCAGTAGGGAAATGCCTGAAGGCATGGGAAGAATTGAGAGTCTTCCGTGGTATAGGCTGAGGTCTTTCAGGACCAGATAACATGGATCCAGGACCATAGCAAAAATATCAAAACAGGATAAATAGATAGACAGACAGATAGATAGATAGATAGATAGATAGATAGATAGATAGATAGATAGATAGATGATAGATGATAGAGTGAGTGAGTGAAGTCACTCTTTACTGGTCAGTGGAAGCATAGCAGTGGGATACCATAACTGGTATAGGAAGAGCAATCTGAGACCAAAGCAAGGGTCAGCAAGATTGGAAATAATCAGATAGAAGGAAAGACCTGAAGTTGTTAAGAGATTTCCAAAATATATCACACTCAGTGAGCTAAGATACCCTGTGAGCTTTTAAAACTGGACTCTGTGAAATTAACCCCATCCCCTATGGGAAATTCCAGTTCACCTTGCACAGCCTCTGGAATGAGAGGCAGCTGTGTTAGAGACAAAAGCAGAAATAGCCATTCATTGGTATAATAAGTTGTTTTCATGACATAAGATTTTTAAAAATCTCATTCAGGTCTCAAGAAACACTAATTGGATATGGTTGAATACCAGGCTATACCTGGGACATGTGAAGGGTGTCATCTATTGTCTGTCAGTCACTAAACATTTATTAAGTATCTGCTCTGTGCCAGGCACTGTACTCAGTGCTGAGGATACAGAAAAAGGTAAAAGACCATCCCTGCCCTCAAAGAAGCTCATAGTCTAATGGGAAGATAACATGCAAAGAGCTATGTACAAACAAGCCAAATGGAGAATGAGCTGCAGGTGTGAGGTGATGAGGGCCCGAACCAGAGTGGTCACAATGTCAGAGGAGAAAATGGCATGTATATGAGAGATGTTACAAAGGTATATCAACAGGACTTGGTAACAGATTCGATATGATGTGTGAGAGAGTGAAGAGTAAAGAATGACAGCTAGGTTGTGAGTCTTGGTGCCTGGGAGATTAGTGTTGCCCTCAACAATAATAGGGAAATTTGGAAGGAAGGAAGTTTGGGGGGAAAGATAATAAGTTCAGTTGGAGACATGTTGAGTTTAAGATGTCTGCAGGACATCCACTTCGAGATGGCCAATAGACATTTTGAGATGTGAGAATGGAAGTCTGTAGAGAGTTTAGGGCTGAATAAGTAAATTTGAGAATTTTCAGCATAGAGGTAGATGATAATTGAATCCATGGAAGCTAATTTGAGGTCACTAAGTGAAATAGTATGGAGGGAAGAGAGCAAGCGTCATAGGATAGAGCCCTATGGAACACCTACATTTAGAGAGTATAACACAGAAGGACAAACAAACGAGATTGAGAATGGGCAGTCAGATAGGTTGGAGGAGAACCAGGAAGTAAGAATATGATCCCAAGAGTGTAATGAAAACCTAGAGAAAGAGATTATCAAGAAGAAATGAGTGATCAACGGTATTAAAGGCTAAAGAGAGATCAAGAAGGATGAGTGTTGAGAAAAGACCATTAGATTTGGCCATTAAGGGAGCCCTAATAACTTTGGAGAGAGCAGTTTCTATTGAAAGATGAAGATGGAAACCAGGTCACAGAGAGTTAAGAAGAGAGTGAGGAAAAGAAAGTGGGGTGCCTGCTGTAAAGTCTTCTCGAGGCATTTAGTCACAAAAGGAAGGAGAGGTATGGGGCAATACCTAGTGGGGATGTATAGATCGATTGAAGCTGTTCGGAGTGGGCAGACATGTTTGTATGCAGTAAGAAGGCAGCCAGTAGACAAGAAGAGAGTGAAAGTAAGTGAGGGAATAGAGACAATAGAGAGGAAAATATGCTGAAGAAGACACAAATTGGGATCACTTGTACACTTTAGTGGCATTTGCCTTGGCAAGGAAAGGGCAACCTCATCATGTGCCATAGGAGTGAAGTCAGAGATAGTGACAGAAAGCGTCTCCTGTTGTCCCCCAAACTCCCACTTCATTACTTAGCTTTTTAATGTGCTCTGTAGCTATATCTGGCATCCCACTAGTACAAAATTCCTGCACGTAGTACTGGCGTAGAACAAGAGGGCTTTCATTTTAAATGAGGAAATCAGATTTCAATGAGGCATCTTCCAGACTGCTGAGGGGATTTCAGTGGTGTTATTTCTCCCTGCCTCCCTCTCCTCTTGCTCAGAGAGAAAACTAAATGTGTTTTTTATCAAAGTGTAGTAACACTTCACATTTTCTCTAAGGCTCCTCCCTTCCAAAAAGCTCATAGAATGTGCTGCTAATTCAGCCTTTACAAATAGAGTATGACCATCATTAATTTTCACACATAATGCACTTCTTTTAACCTGTATCTCAACTAATTAGTATCCTGACAGCTTGAGACTTGCAATTTATTAATTAGGCCATTAAAGTTTCAAAGGCTATCACTATTGTAACTATATGGGAGCTGGAATCAGTGAAGAAGTTAGAGGAGCATCATGTGCACGTAGGCAGATAAACAATGAAATAAAACATACATTAAGATTAAGGGGGCTGTTTGAAGTCTCAAGGAAAGTCAATTTAATGGTGCATTTTCTGCATGCCAGGCGCTACTAAATACGTCAGGTAAGTAGTTCCATGTACTTCCCCATTATATCTACGTGTTGAGGGACATAACATATGGTACAATCAGTGGCTACTGAACTTTGATTTTCTGTTCCCTGTGGGGCTAATTTGGATTCTCAAATTCATTGGAAGGACACCGCCAGACTTTTCTGCCTCATTCTTCAGACCTCAAAAGTAATTGGATTTGGTAAAGAAAAGATAGGACACTTTTGAATAGCCTGCCATTATCAGGTGTTCAAACCATGAGAGGAGAGAATGTTCTTTTCTTTTTTCCTTTTTTCCCTTCCTTTCTGTAGCAGCCTCCTAAGTTTTGAAATGCAAATAAAGAACTCAAATTGTAGAACTCATTTCTCTCCTCAGAAAACCAGTGTCCAAACCTAATGTCATTCTCACAAGCACCTCACATAGTTCTCGCATAGCAACAGGGGCCGAGTCTGGTGGAATCACACCCGGTCTGAAATTATTTTTGCCAATTGATTTTTTAAAAAGCATTACACAGAGGAATTCAAGCATCATTACTGAAATGAAAGTCCTGTTGCCTTTCTTTCTCTTTCTGCATTAGAGAGAATGAAAGAGAGCATTCGGGAAAGAAAGTGCTTCAAGGTTGGAAAGCGTATTATTAAACACACCCTTTAGGGTGTGTAACATGCTTCCAAAAAATATGTATTTGGCCTAAAACCCTATTTGCCATGGCATTACCTAAAAGTGAACATTTTAATTGACTTTAGCTAAAAATCAATTCAATGTATTTTACTTGCTAAAAATGTTCTGATAAGAAAGGAGGGAAGGAGTGTGTGTGTGTGTGTGTGGAATGATGCCAGGTGATTTTTCTTTTCCTCCTATAATGATCATTACCAGTCTGAAGGACTATTTAGGATTATCTTGCCTTACTGCAGGGTCCAGAGGGAGCCAGTTTTTTCCATATAGGTAAACCAGTAGAAACAACAAGAAGGATGAGCGAACAGGCATTAAATGGTTCCAAAGAAGGCATGTTTACAAGAGAAAAAAAAATCCAATGAAACAACAATAAAAATTCTCTGCCTATGGCCGTCCATCAGTGACATCTGACTCCAGAAACTAGTTTTTGTTATAAATGCTCAAGAGTTTTTCTAGAAGTGGTGTGTGTGTGTGTGTGTGTGTGTGTGTGTGTGTGCTCGCGTGTGTGCATGTGTGTGTGTGTGTGTGTGTGTGTTTTCCTGGCTCTTCATCAGCATCTGCAAGTCTTGTTCAAAAGCATGACAAATTTGGCATAAGCAATACCTCCTGCTTCACACCCCATTGGTGATAAGAGTTTTAGAACATGGGGGGAGGGCACTTCTGAAAGTATTTGAGCCTCTGGGATTGAATAAATAAAAAAATAAATTGCAGGTTACAGAATAGCTTCTATGTAATCATAAGTGGTTACGGTCTTTATAAATTCAAACCACATTATCAATAAAAGGATGGTCATTTGGCCATCTCTGTTAGACCAAAGACCCCTCATGGCGGGGGCTTACAGTTTATATGCCCTTCAAAGAGTAGGTGGCACCTGAGGGATGGCAACCAAATCTGATTGGTTAACACAATGGGAGGTGGGCCATAAAATGAGGATCTTGGGGTACACTTAGATCACCCAAATCTTGGTCAATAGAGACATCAATTTCCATATCACTTGTTAAGAGAATCAACACTTCCCCAGACCTCTCTGAGCAAACACAATGAGCAGGAATACACCCATTAACCCAAACCTGGAATTTCTTTTACTATCTGTCAAGATCTTGGCCTGGGTAAATCTTTCACACTAGTTGATTTCTGAATGAGGAAGTAGAAAAGGGGGAAAACCTTGGTCTTGGTTAAATAATTAGTTATTAAATACAAGAGAGAAATTAATTTCTCACACTGTTGGTATTCTGTCCCAGTATCAATTGAATAGTGATCTGGAAAACACAAAAAAGCAAATTACAGACTGTTGACATATCATTATTGATCAGAACAACCCAAATTGTATAATCTGCCTGTCCCAGGAGTACGTTTTATGGATAACTTAATATCTAAAAACAGATCAACCTACATAAACCATCAATGGGAATACTCTTAGTTGTTGACACATTGGTGAACAGAGATCCTAGGAAAGGACTGGCCATACAGGGCAGAATATATTGACCCCACACTTAGGGGCCTTTCTGTATGGTCTATATGGATAAGTGAAGTGCTCATTAGAGTCCCTTAAAAATTTACCATATAATGTATTGTCTTGGTGTCTATACAGAATGTTATTTTTTTCTATATGTCATCCCACTTATTCTTGCTGAATAATTTGGAGCCCACAAGTCTTCTTACTCTCAAAACTCTATCAGTATCTAGCTCAAAAGGGTACAGTGGAAAGATTCTGAAATCAGAGGCCCTGGGTTCAAATCCCACCTCTTATACTAACTGCTTGGGACTTCAGCTAAGTCATTTAAACTCCTTCCCATTTAACTTTTTAACCTCAGTTTCCTCATATGTAAAGAGATTAGACTAACTAAGCCCTCATGTTCTTTCAAGCTCTAGATCTATGATTCTATGCTCCGTGATTTCATCAAATAACTATATGTAAAGCATTTTGCAAACCTTTTTTAAAATTTTTGTTTAGTTTTAATTTGTGAAGTAAAATAGGCATTTCCATAACATAGTATAATAACAAGGGACGATCGTACATGAAACTGCAAATCTATTATTATGTACAACTTGCTATTTATTTTAAATATATAATAAAGTTACCATGTAAATTTTTTTTTCCTTTTTTCTTCCCCCCCGCCCAGATATGGCTACCATTAGTCACAAATATGTGTGTGAGTAAAATATATACATATGTAAAATCATTTTGTAATCTTAAAGTGCTATTATAAATGATAGTTATTATCATCATAACCATAATTAATAATATAGACATTATCATCTTGAGTACTCCCTCCATTGACACAAATTACAAACCTTTCACAACTATGGAAGTTTTATGGTTAAAAAAAAATCGCCTGTTATCTAGAATTCTCACAGTAAGACTCCCTACCTCTATCTAGATTGGTCTTTATGTCACAAAGAGAATCTTGTCATCAGGCTCGTACTCAGCCTTTGATAAGATCTGCCCAAGTTCTAATAGTCTCCTATAACCTAAGATCATCTCCATATCGGAGTAGGTTGTTGAAGCAGAACTTGGGCAGAAAACAATAACATTACTGTCATCGTATTTCTAGTGTCTAGCACAGTACCTGCTGCAATATACAAAGTTCTTTTTAATACATTGAATGATTGAGTTATGACGGTGAAATCCAGCACAAAGGGAATGCCCTTGTGAAGTCTTTTAAAATGTGATTGAATTTATATTTTCTCTTCCTCATGTTCTCTGTATTTCTTCCCCTTATAAAATTATTTTCCACGTGGATATTTCATAACAGTGTTATTGAGTGTAACCAAAAACATAGTAAAAATCTTAAAACAAATATAACAAACCAGCAGAAAGCAAAGAACCTTGGCTACATTAGCTCAATCCCTCACAAAAAAAAATGCCTTCAAAAAGGAAAAGAAAAAAGATTTAATGTTATGCTTTGGGGCCTTTTAGACTGTCCATATGAGATCCATCTGTTTAAACAATTGCTATACCTTGAATCAGAACTATGATTCTTGAAATCTAGTGTCCATAGTGTCCAGGGAACAGGAAAAAAAAATATCTCTGCAGACAAATTTGTTTATTTTGCATTGTCGGAAAACTCTGTGTAGGTAATCTAACCTACCTACTTTCTTGTCATAGTTGTCATTAAAATTGGAACCAAATACATGATCCGTTTTTCTTCTCATCTCTCTTGACTGAGATTCTCAATTCCTTCCCTCCTCCACTGAAGTATATTCTGTTTTGTCCATACATGTCTTATCCAGAACCTCAAATCTTTTCTGAAGTAGAGGGAATACTGTGATTTTCAATTTGTATGGCAAATTATGCATCAGGTGAAAATGTGACGTAGTAATATGGAATAGTGAATGTTGTTCAAGGATGCTTGGTTCGATTCTCATCTCTATTTCCTCAAACTTCCGGAATGATTTTGGCTACAATTTGCCTAACAATTCTTTGCCTCCATTTTTTCTTCATGTAAAATAACAATGATAATGGGATGGAAGTGCCTAGAGAGGAGAGATTTGGGGGGAGGTGGGTGTTTGGCTTGATACCCTCAACCCTTAGCATAGCATGTAGAATGTAAGTAGTGCTTTAAAAATGCTTCTTGAGTGATTGACAATATTTCCTTCATTTCGCAGACATTTTAATGGAAATTTGGTGTTTTATACATGTAATGTTTTTGCTCTTTAGTATGTAGTTATCACCGTACGTGTCATCATTTTGTTTTTGCTTGGGTTGGGGTATTGGGTGTCGGTTTACAATTTAGCCTTCTAATAATTTATGGTTATTGGTCACTGTCTGTGATTCAAGATGACTAAGGTAGGGTCATAGGATTTCTGAGCTAGAGATACCCCAATCTAAACCCTTCACTTTATAGATAAAGAAACTGAGGCCTGAGATAGTATAAGAATTACATTGCAGAGCGAGGATTTTATCTCAGGTCTCTGGTGCCACTTTCTGTGTACTTTCTTCAGCACCTCCCCACTGAGATGGAATCAAAAGTGTTAATTCCCTGTAATACCTACTGCACACTTTTAATAACAATCACACTGAATTTTCATGAAAGAAATGGGCTCAACTAAAAAACTTGTTTCATATCATCACCTCTGCCATTTTTGATTCAGTTTTTATTCATGGCACAGCAAAAGGATGAGATTCTCTAAACAACCAATTAAGACACGCTTTTGGAATTGACAACTTGGTGTTTTCTCAATGGGCAAATGTATGTCACAACGTCTCTGGGATGTAGTAGATCATCTTTGGGAGCTGTGGTCATCAAAACGTTTATCACCCTACGAACAAACTGGTGACAAGCCTCTCTAGACTTAGCTAGTTGGCCTTCAATGATAGGCATGTGGCCCACCACCTGGGCCAGACACAAAGACTTTCTAGCTCTATAGAGCTTACCTGAGCTTGTTTTCAGCTAGCATAGCCTTTGAGTATTCAAGATCACCCCTACACTCCAGTGGAACATCAGAGAATAATTCTAGTAGATGAAGGGGGTATTTAAGTAACATCAAACCTGTTTTTCATATTCAAAAGCTTAAAACAGCTCATATTCAGATACAAAAGCTCTGAATTATTTAAGATACAAAAGATAGAAACTAATCCTCTTGAGACACTTACTTCTGGATAGTCTACTTATCAGCATTTCTTTGTCAGAAATGTGTTCCCTGTACCTCACAGTTTTCTATTCCAAAATTTCATTAGGGTAGGGGCGGGGGGAATTTTTAATTTTTGTGTTCTACCTTATAGAGTCAGCATTAGTTAGCATTTAGTTTCAGCATTATTATGGAGGCTATGGTTTCTCTTAAACCAATGGACACAATTATATCACGGTATCATAGAATATAGAGCTGGAAGGCACCTTAACCATCCATTTCTGCCCCCTCCTTTTGTAGGTGAAGAAACTAAGGCTTAGTGTAATGTTAAATGACTGGCCCAAGGTCACACAAGTAGTAAGTAACAGAACTAAGCTTCAAGTCTAGATCCTCTGACTCAAAGACAATGCTCGACTACACCACACTACCTCTCATCATCCATCATTACATGTAGTGTTAGCTTATTAAATATCCGGGTATGTCATACTGTACTGGTTGTAAAACAAAGCAGTCTAAAGGTTTATTTTCCACTTTCTGGTATCATAGACTCTTAAAAATGTCAATTTATATAGATTTTGGTCCCATCTCCCCCACATATTTGGACCTAATATAAGTCAAATCACATCCCCCTAATTTAGAGTATGGGTAGTAAAAATTTCAAATAACACAGCCTATAAAGTGGATATTAATCCTGTTCTATAAAACCAATCTAAAATAGGGAATCTACCATATTTTTAATGCTGGTTCTGTTTTGAGTGTCTTTTTCATACCTGTCATTACTTATTCCTATTCTCATTTTCCCCGATGTGTTAGATTAAGTGTACGTCTTCATGAGCAGGAGGGAGGGGAATTCTCAAGTCAAACAAGATCAGAAGTATAATTTACTTTTAATGCAAATTCAGTCTCTAGATATGAGGGGAAAGCAGATTCCTTTTCTATGTATCAGAAATAGTGTGGAAGAGGATTTTCACAGTCTCAAATAGGAAGGCACCAGAATTGGTAGCGTCTCTGCCTCATCTTCAAAAACGGGGTGTAGGCAGCATAGTACACTGTCTCTGGAATTAAAAGACATAGGTTAAAATCCCATTCAAGTGCCTACTGTGTGAGACCTTGGACAAGTCTTTTAATCTCCATGATTCTTTGTTTCCTTAACTGTAAAATGAGGGAGTTAGACAAGATGGCCTCTAATGTCCCTCCTGGCTCTCTCTGTATAATATCACGAACCATTAATCTGCATTCTGAAGGAAGGCAAGATGCAAGTTAAGGAAGTTGGAAGGGAGAAAATGAACATCAATGACAGAAAGAAGTGGCACAAAAATGTTTCTCTAGAGTACCTATATACTAGGCACTTTCATATGAAACTTCACTATAGTAGATTGCAGTAAATAATTTGCTTCCCGATGATACACCATGTATCTCTTGTTCAAGTTGCTTTCGCTTTTTAAGAAATTACAAATTAATTTTTTCCCTTTTTGTCGTTTTAGGACTCTCAGCATGTATCCACTGGACACAACAATCCAAGTAAGGACGGTCTTTCATTACAGATGAAATGGGTGGGTTCGGTAGGCATGGCGGGGAAGCTGGAACATGACCTATTGGGAGACAGAAGAGTTCCTGATTACACACACAACAAAGAAGAAACCCATAAAGTAGATGAGAAAACAAAATTAAGAGAGAGAAAGAGAAAAACTTGGACTAAATAATATTGACTGCTGAGCCTTGATTCTTGAACCCAAGACTTAGTGGCCAGTGTTTTGCTCAAGTAAAGAATCAAAAGATTTAGGAATGACCTTGAAACTCTCCTTTATCGTTGTCCAGAGGAAGGAAGACTAGGGTATAAAAAATGCTATTTTTCATAATGCTGTTTCTCTGAAGTTGGAAAGAACAGCTTGCTTCATTAAAGTTGATCCCTAGTATATGTGGGAAGACAACAACTTTTAAAGGGTAAATAATTGGTTTCCTAAATTAAAAGAAAGTGGGTGGGGAAAGAAAGCTAGTCAAGGGGCCCCAAGCTAAATTGCCGTAAAACTCCCAAGAGGCTACTTTAAAGAAAAGCAGTACCTTGCTGGGTATGTACCATAGAGTCTTCCAAAAATAGACTGACATCAATTGGGTGGAGGAGGAGCCATATTGCAGTTAGTGACTAGTAAAACATTTAGGCTTTGTCGTCAAAGAAAGGATGGAATCATTCTGTGAAGCTCTGTTTTAATTCTCTCTCCTGGCACCCCTGATTGGTATTAATGTTGTCCTGTGTATTAAAAATGCATGACCTACCCAGTTCATGTCATTAAAGCATACCAACAAAGGCTGTATTTTGTTAGTTTCATGACCAGTCAGCCAGCTGAGAGCACCACTTGCCAATTACAAAGCTGTGTTTGAAGATGAAAAACACTCTGAGCCAGAAGATGTGGCTTTGAAATTGAGTGCTCACCCACTGGGTGTGGGGGGAAGACATCCAGGGGGAGAGTGTTAGGATGCTGCAGGCTGTTAATGCACAGTGCAGAATTTTGCTAGAGAAAGGTCAGTATGGGAAGATAATGCTGTGAGAATGCATATAGCAATGTCACTTAATTATCCTGCCATCAGCTGGGATTTACTGTGAGCTGGGGTACCAAGAAAGAAGTAAAAGGCCAAAGGCACTAGAATTCTGAGGAAAAATAATAAATTCACTAATGAATAGAGGAAACTAGAAGGAAAGACGTTTATTTTTATAAGATCCTTCAACACTTACAAAAGCTAAGCATAGAACACCAATGACCAGAAATTACTAAGGAGTTACTATTGTTTTGTTCATGGTGTCCCTCCATTTGATTCTAAACATTTTATGCTACGAGAGGGATTCAACAGAATAATAAGTGCACAAAACCTCTAATTGCCTTCATCTTGAAGTTGTCAAGGAGAAGAGGGAGGAAAAAGGACATTTTAAAAAAATATACTGTGAGTTAGAGACTGGACTGGTGATTTCATTGTATAAGGAACTCTAAGGTGAGGAAATCTCCCTCTCCAAATTCGAGTCAACAGTTTCTTAGCAACATACAATCTTAAAAGAGTTGGCTAGCGTTACGGTGTCAAACTAGAATAGAAACTATTCCTATTGGTTCCATATTGATTTGTTATTATTGTTGTTCAGTTGTTCAGTCACGTTCCACTCTTCATGGCCCTTTTGGGGAGGTTTTCTTGGCAAAGATACTGGAGTGGTTTGCCATTTCCTTCTTCAGTGGATTAAGGCAAACAGAAGTTAAGTGACTTGCCCAGAGTCAGATGGCTAGTGAGTTTCTGAGGCTGGACATGAACTCAGGTCTTCCTGACTCTAGGCCCAGCACTCTGTCCACTAAGCCATCTAGCTGCCTCTTGCATATTGACTTCAAAAACCAGAAATTAACTAGAAATCTTTAGTTCCCTTGGAGGCTCAGATTAAGGGCCATGTCCTCTTACAAGAGCCCTTTCCTGGGTCCCCAATTCTTACTACTCTACTCAAAATAATTTTGTATTTATTTTGTACATTGTTTCTGTATTCATCTGCGAACATGTTGCATTTAAAACATTTTTGCTTTGTTAAAATTGAGAATCCTAAAAATTTCATGTAGGTACCTTGTCATGTAGTTCCAATGTGATATGATCTATTGAGAAAAGCAGACTTTTGGAAAATCGTGCAATTAAGTTGTTAGAGCTATATACGTCTACGTAAAAAGCAGTGACAAGAATACCGGACGTTGACTCTAGGCCCAGCATTCTATCCACTAAGCTGTCTAGCTGCCTCTTGCATGTTGACTTGAACAATCACAAATTAACATTATCTATGTTGTATTACATTTTTATTTATTTATATATTATGTATCTTATTATCTAATATTTCCTAATTACATTTTAATCTGGTTCTTTCCCCCATCACTGGCAGCTTTTATCTGAATTTGATATCTCTGAGTCTAGAGTACTTAGAAGAAAAGTGACTTTCCCAGGTTCACATAGCCAGTATGTGTCAGGGGCAGGAATTCAGCCAAGGTCTTTTTGGCTGACTATCCACTACTCCACTCTGCTTTTCAAATACACTATAATGTGATTAAATTATTATGCAGAAATGGTGCATTATAAACCTTGATTCTTCAGGCATGCCATTTTTTTTCTAGTGACATTTCACGCTACTAATGCTCTTGGCTACAAATGTAAGATATACAAAGACCACATTCCTTATATGATACTAAAGTTTCTATGACGTTTTAGGCAGAGACCAAAAATTCCTGGAATTCACAGTGACATGTACTCAGTCAAGCCAAACAAGTAGATCACAAAGTACTTAAAGAATGTCCAGTATTCTTGTCACCATTTTTACATAGACATATATAGCTCGAACAAATTAATTGCACCATTTTCTAAAAGTCTGCTTTTCTCAATAGATCGTATCACATTGAAACTACATGACAAGGTACCTACATAAAATTTTTAGGATTCTCAATTTTAACAAAGCAAAAGGCTTTTAATTGCCACCTTTTCACAGATGAATACAGAGACAATGTACAGAATAAATACAAAATTATTTTGAGTAGAGTAGTAAGAATTGGGGACTCGGGAAAGGGCTCTTGTAAGAGGAGATGGACCTTAATATGAGCCTTCAAGGGAACTAAAGATGTCTAGGAGGCAGAAGGGAGAGTTGAGATGAGTCCAGGTATGGAATACAGTTTGAGCAAAGATGCAGAAGCAACAGATATTAATGCCGTGTATGAGAAACCACAAATAGGCAAGTTTGATAAGAACAAAGTATGTGAGGGGGAGTAATATGGGGTCAGTCTGGAAAAATATGTTGGAACCAGACTGGGAAGGGCTTTAAATGCTAAACAGGGAGTGATAGACACTAGAGCTTCTTGGGCAGGAGAGTGATATGTTCAGCCCTGGCCATTGGGAATATCAGTTTTGCCGCTGTGTGGTGATGGGTTGGAGATGGAGGACAACAGAGGCATTGATTAAGAGGCTATTGCAGTAATCCGGTTGAGAGATGATGAAGGCCTGAACTGTGTGAGTAGAGAAAATGGGATAGATGTGAGAGATATTAGGGAAGGAGAATTGACATTTGTCAATGTGATGAATTATTTATCATAAGACTAAATTTGATTTAATAAGTCAAGGTGAAAATGTAAGAAAAAGTTAGGACTGTTATTTGGTAAAACATCAAGGAATTTAAATGTTAAAATAGATAGTGAATCTCTATATAAAGAAATCATTATATAAAATACTAAAATTTTGTTTCTTATACTGTTCACTAATAGAGCAGAATTCAGTAAACAGTAAACCTATCTTGGAGCTCTTTCAACAACTCCAATGCATTATATATAATGATGATAATGAATGCCAGGTCCTATAGAAGTGCCAGAAAAATAAAATTTAGTAAACTGAACTAGATTAATGTTTATGTATCAGGGTTACAGAGGAAAGAATTAAAACTCTACTTCAAGTTAACTAAATGGACAGCCTTTGTTGTTGTTCATCCTTCAGTCTCAAGGAGGTCCAATGAAATCACAAGGGTGATGACTTGACTGGCAGGTGAAATGGATCTGAGTGAGGTAGAACTGTGCAAAGTCATCAGCCTCACTTCCTCCTCCAGAGTCATCAGAGTTCAGTGGCAAGACTGAGGTCAAGACTGCAGCTGGCCCCAGTCAGCCATTAAGCTCTTCTGTATCACCATTTCCATCTCCATCTTACATAATCGACTGCTTCACTTCCAATGGAGAATCTCCTTTGCTTGTCCTGTCCATGATGTTATAATCCTGTAACACTGGGTTCAGTAGTAATAAGGCATGGACATCAGAAGTGGCAAATATGCATTGAGTACCTACCTACTATAGGTAAAGTCAATACTGGAGATGCAAAGATGGAGGTATGAATCTGGAAAACATTTAATCCCAATTTTGTCCAATTTGTTTTTAACCATTCCTCCTTGTAGTAAAATATAAATGTCTAAGACTGAACAGGCTACACAAAGCCATATTATAATTTCAGGATTTTTAATGATGGGCACACGAGTTACCACAAAATAGATTCAGTGACAGTTTGTGTTTCTTGTCAATCCTACTGTGTCCAGTCACATGGCCAGGTCTGCTATGAAGCAGTCTAGCTTGGTGGTTTTTGATAGAGAGAAACCATTTACTGGATTGAAAATTCCCAACTCAGAAAACTCTAGTATCTATTACTTTCTACCACTCCATCCCACTCCCTCAGCCCCACCAATTTGAAGATTGATAACGCCA
Organism: Trichosurus vulpecula; assembly: GCF_011100635.1. Lineage (NCBI taxonomy): Eukaryota > Metazoa > Chordata > Mammalia > Diprotodontia > Phalangeridae > Trichosurus > Trichosurus vulpecula. The sequence continues at coordinate 386,970,030 of NC_050574.1, forward strand.
CTTGATCCTTAACAGCTCACGTTTTTTAAACATGTGAAATTAACTCCAAAAATTGCATCATTTATAGTTTTAAGATGTGGGGAGTGTTTTGCATTCTATACTTCCTTAAAGGATGTGAACAGCCATCATCTCTGTCCATCATTCTGAACTTAATTTCCCTAGAAAGGTTCGTTCATTCTCAATATTGAAGCTGCTGAAAGCCCTTACTCTCCAGTTTTTCATAAATGTCTTGTCTGGCTTGGTTGTATCCCTCCCCTATGCCAAAGCCCTTTCTGTTGTCTCTGTTGCTACAACAGTGAGCGCTGCTAAGAGAATTGATAATCAGTTGCAGCTTGTCCCTGATTTGACTGAAGCCAACCAGCCACTGAGACCCCAGATCCCACGTGTAATCAGATCAGGGATCCCTCCACCTGTGGGTTCCTTAACAGCATTATTGCTTAAAGTAAAATATATTTATTAGAGCAACAGAAACATTGTATTGGCTTTTGTTATTGAGTTCTTTTTTTTCTGACACAAGGTGTTTTGAAACGTATGATATTGCCTTCCATTCCCAGGCCTGTTTGTTGTGGGTTGCATTTAATTGCCTGTGTGAGGTGTACTTAGTGACAAGCCATAAAGAGGGAGAGAAATTAACCAGCTTCCTGAAATTGAAGGGGGAAGGATGGGGTGGGGGGGGATTCTGCTTTGAGAGAAAATTATAAGTCAGATCAGTTATGCTTTACTTAAAGCAATTAGAGCTACCTGTACAAGGAGCATGTGCAGGGGTTGTGGTTGCTGGTGGTGACAACTGTACTAGCATGCCTGGGATTGGTTTGTTTTTCCTGACCTGGAGTTAATTAACTGGACCTCGGCAAGTCCTCCCTAAACTAAATAGCTACATCACAAAACTAAACCAGGGAACAAAACTTCCAATCAAAGTGTGAGCTCAAAAACAAATTTACTAATTTGTTACTGCTGCTACTGCTTCTGCTTCTGCCTGGATGAGGACTCTAGGACTATTCACATGTGGTCACCAGGGAAATTCAAACAACTGGCTTTGCCTGATTTTTTTTTCTTTCATGACCAGGCTTATATAGTAAAAAACAAAAACAAAACAAACTAAAAAAAAACTACTGGGTCCGAAGTCTGAGTTCACTACTTTTACCAAATTTGTGACTTTGGGCAAGTCAGCTAACTCCTCTGGGCCTCATCTGTCTCTATGTATAAAATGAGACTCAATGACCTCTAAAGAAAGTGTCAACCCTAAATCTATGATCCTGCAAACTATAATCCTATGACAGAATTTCCTAGTGAGTTTTTGGGGGGGGGATGGGAAGGGTTGTAGAGAATTAAGAGAGGAAGGGGCATTTTGTAGGCACGGATCAAGTACAGGGATCTGGTTTCTGAGATAGATTTAGAAATTATGCTTGTTATAACAATAGTTTTTTTGCTACCAGAAAAAGAAAGGTAAGGGCAAAGTTTTGTGGGACCAAGTTCTAACCTAACCAAGTAGCTCCATAAATTAGCCCTCCATCACTGAATTTTAACTTCATGGGGTAGTATGGAAAACCTTTTAGAATATTTTATCCCCTAATTTAGTTGTTGAATCCTATAATCATAATTAAGCTTTAGAATTCAGGCCACTGACTACTACCGTTGACATAGCGTAAAAGTGTGTGAGCCCGGTAAAGAGGACAACACACTTAAATCAAGGACCTAGAAAGGGAGGATGTGTATCTACTGAGTTCAAGCCTGTGCCAAGGCTGTAGACAACCAGCATGTCTAAGTTATGGAGAACAACGAACATCCTTACTGTTCATCTTTAAATTGGCCGTTATAATAGTATGAATGAAGAGTGACGAAGAGTGAGAAAAACAAGAGGGGTCACTGTGGCCAGGAAACAATATGGCTGCAGCAGTCAGGGAGAGGTGAATGGGGGAAATCTTTTGCTTTGCTGTGATTCCTTTCTCCTAGGAAGGAAAACCAACAGTATGTATCGGGCTCTGGTCCTTTTGTATAGTTATGCTTCTATCACTGCATTGCTTAGGGCACTGCCGGCACCACACACATTCAATGGAAACTGCTTACCTAATCAGTCCCTCCTGAGGTTGCTTCCATTCTGGGAAGGGAGCAGATAAAGGCTAGTAAATGACAATATATTTGGAATGGTACAGAACAGGACTTTCTCCCCTCCCCTTCAAACAATAGATTAAGACCTACCGGTAAATCTTAAATCTTAAGGGATAGATTTTCAAGGCATTTGCCACCATTATACTCCCTCTCTGCCACACGTTTTTCCTATGATTTTTCAAGCTTGCCAGTGAGAAGCAGAATGCAGTTAGCAGAATGGCCTCCCTTGTCCACCACACCCCATGCCGTCTTATGTGTCGACTTCTTTCTCTGCATTGTACCCCACAACTTAACCCCAAGGCTTCAGGAAATAGGTAGCTTCTACACACACACACACACACACTCACACACTCCCTAGCCCTTGAAATATAACAAAGCATTTGTTATCAGAAAAATGAAGGTCCAGAGTCAGCTTTTCTACTACTTCATTATAAATCTTTAAGCAAAAATTAAGCAGAGTTATCTGTGCTCCATAGTTTTCCCATCCATAAAGTAAGGGTAATAATGCAAAAAAAAATTTTTAAGCTGACCAAAATACTTATGGAATACAAAGTATTCTGTTTAATTGAGAATTCTGATTTATCTGCAATTAATCATAAACTCTTTTGCTTCAGCCCTTTCTAATTATATTAGTTCATTTTATTGCTTATTGGTCATCTCTATAAAGATCAATTTTCACTCCACAGCTCTATAGATGCAACCACAGAAAGTGACAGAGATCAAGCTGAATGTGTGCTGAGCTCAGCACATACCCAGAAAGTTGGGTTGAATATTTTGGTTTGCTTTGGTTTTACTAAATTCTGATAATAGTTTGTTTAATTTGCCTCTTTCTTATGAAAGTTGAGTACTACAAAAAAAATCTCCACTTAATGGACATTTCTGCTTGGGTTGGTATCCAGTTAATAATGGATATATTTGTAAGCTTCATTATGTGTTTGGTGCAAATTATGGTAGAACTTGGGAAGTGTTGTTTTAATTCCTTGGAATTAAGTTGTGTACAACAAACTTTTCTCAAATTGTAACAATAGGTATCCTTATTTTACCCTAAATATCTAGAAATAGCTAAACCAAAAGCCCAATTTATTCATTTATGACAAAGGGGTATATAGAGATTTTTCATCTTATATCTCAAAGCAGTTGGCAACCTTGAACAAATGTGCCTAGGAAACAGAGCCAAGGAGGTACATGATCACAATACCCACCTCTCAAGTGATCTACCTCTTAAGGAGAAACCGTGTAACAGTTTTCAGGAGCATACGGCAAACATTTGGCGTTAAGTAGCTAAAAATTATATTATGCCTATCACAAGAGTAAATGCCTTTAACCTACCCAAAGTGAAATGGATATAGGCCCCACAGTTAAAACTCTCTACTTCCATAAACCAAACCAAGCCAAATCTTTAATGACTACAGACCACAGAAACATTTCTTTAATGAGCCCCTCAGATGGTCAGGAAGGCTTTCTGGTTTCTATCTCATTCTCCATTTCCATAGGACTCCCAAAAACATTTTGACAGGGCTCTGGATGGGAAATTGCTACATGGGAAAGGTATGACATGTGGCAAGACCTCAATGTTCCCTTCACTTCTCCGGGCTAGGTATTGATCCAGCCTGACTCAGTTTAGGTTGTGCTTACAAATGGGATCAAAGCAAAAGGTGCCTTGGTGGTTGAATACTAATAGAATCTAGTTCCTTAGATTTGTGATAAAATGAAGTGGAAGATTCTCTCTCTAAGATAAGCATACTTTGGCACTGTCTCCTGAATTGAGCCCCCTAGTTGTTTGTAAATAGCACTTTAGTACCTACTTATAAATCATTGCTTGGGCAATTGGATAGCATAGAAGAAATTATTTTGCAAATCCGGCTCGCACACTGTAAAGGATGTTTAAAAAGCCTCCTGCTGCACATTTTGCAATATTGTTAATATGAGCATGAGAATGTATTTTATCTCTCTCAAATCTTGAAGACCGTTATACTCATGTATTCTTTGTATTTTTTCCCCTCCTTCTTTTCTTAAGAGAAAGGTGATGCTGAGCCAAAGAGTCCGGACAATGGTACATCAAATACTTCGTAAGTTGATTTCATGTTTTAATTCAAGATAAGCCTGTGTATCTTATTTTTAGTTGCATACAAAAAGTTTTTTTGTTTTTGAACATCTGATTTTAAAACTTTGAGTTCCAAATTCCCTTCCCTCTTCCCTTCCCATAAATAAATTGCATTAAAAAAAAAAAAAAAGATAACTGTTCTTTAATCTGCTTTGTGATACAGAATAGTTGGACTACTTTTTTTAAAAAAAAAAACAGAAGGAAGCTTGTGGTTCTCTCTTGTGTTAATGTCCTTCTTTAAAACATTTTTTAAGTGCAGATGCATATTCAGTTCATTAGTATCATTAGCATGAGTGATCTTGAGATAAAATAATGGTCCTCTACTGAACCATGCAAATATAATGGAATTTTTTTTGGGGGGGGGGGAGTGCGGGTGTGAGTGAGTGTGTGTCTCTGTGTGTGTGTGTGTGAGGGAGGGAGGAAGGGGGAGAGGGAGAGACAGAGAGAGAGAGAGAGAGAGAGAGAGAGAGAGAGAGAGAGAGAGAGAGAGAGAGAGAGTGTGTGTGTGTGTGTGTGTGTGTGTGTGTGTGTGTGTGTGTGTGTGTGTGTGTTGGAGGCTGGATAGGGCATTTGAAATGTTAACTCTGTAGAATTAACCTATCCTAACATAAAGACTGTCTTCATAATTGTGCAAATTTGTCACATTCACTGAAAGATACCATATTATACATGTCTGTGATGTAATTTTAGAAGACTGCAGTGTGTAACTTCACCCACCTCAGAATTGCTTGACATCCAATTATAGTTATGTCTGATCTCTCAAGACTTTGTTAGTGTTTTTGAGTTAATAAAAGCCATCATGAAATAAACTAGGGAAAGATCCACTTGTAAAAGACTCGTGTTTCACACTCCATCTTTTACCATTTTTTTCTCTCATCTTACAAAGCCTCTAAGGATATCTCTTTTACCGGTAGTTTTTTGCAATAAGTTGATGGACTTGGAATTTAAAAAAAAAATAATCTCAGGGTTAAAAAATGAACTCACCTTAGACTTGCATGAATCAGTAACAGAGTTGTCTCAGAAAAGTCATTTTTTTTAATCCCACTGGAGGAATGACGAATGTTTCCTCCTGATAGGGAAGATTTGTGGGTTTGAGGATGTAACACCCATAATATATGACCTCTGCCTCGTATTGTTTTAAATTTAAAGAGCTGTTTTATGTGAGCATGACAAGAAATCAGTTTGTTTCATGTCCACAAGTCATCACACACAAAAAGAAGTCCAGTCAAAAGAAAGCATTACTAAGGAGTTTTCTTTGTGGAAAAATCTCTATTTCTGAAATTCCAGAAAAATATCCTTTAGCATAAACTAAGAAATGGCTTTGTTAGCTTTGTGTGGATTTCATGAAAGACAGCATTTAATTTACTAGATTGTTTTGCATACATACAGTATATACATTCACATATCTTCATCATTTATATGTATAAATATACATATGCATATTTTAAACCTATGTAATAATGTTGCCCTGGTTTCTGATCCTATGATGTCTGTGAGTGGCTAATAGTGTACTTTGGTCTAAAATGGTTCAAATAATGGCCATTTTTTAAAAATGGCATTGCAACAGAAGCTAAAAGGAAAAGCCTTTTAATGCCATCTGGAGGGGTTTTGGAGAATTGAAAAAGATGGAACTTTCTGAAAAATTCAGCTAATGCTCAGTAATATGTGAGCCTTAAATAAACACATATGATAGAGTGTAAACTATTTGGAATTCAGTTTTTAGCCCATACCAATTATGAAAAACAATAATTTTTAAAATATGCATCTTTACAAATTGTGAATCTAAAGTCTTACGGGCAAGAAAAATGACAGCAACACTCACCTTTATGAAATACATTGGGGAAAACCCTAGGATTACACATTTAAAAGCCATTCTGAAAACCACATTCAGCATAGGATGGGTTTTGTAATAGTGGTTTGGGTATGACTAAAGGAATCCTTCCTTATGAATTTCTAATAAGTCCATTCCCTAAAAAAATTGGTTTCCCTAACTCAATATCCTTATCTGCCACAATTTATGTAAAAAAATAAATTGTCGGAGGAATTACTTTTAAGCCCTGTGGAGGAGTTTAAGAATGTAGTGGGGATTAACTTGAAGCTTGGCTCCACTCTCAATTATTTGAGCAAAGCCACCCCTCAATCAGTTGCTTTACCCCACTTTGCCTAGATACTGAAAGATAACTAGAGGAATTGTAGACTGAAGCTTCTTAAAAACCCCTTTAGTGATGATGTTACACTGGTGTGAGGGCAGCAACAAATCATGAGTGCAGAGCAATGACTGGAGGTCATGAAAGCAAATGCAAGGCTTGAGGAATCAAGAGGTAGGACCAAGTAGGTCAGTAGAGATAAGGGTAAGCAGTGGGATAGATCCTTAGGAGACAGACTGGAACCAGCATGATACGTGTGTCTAAGAGCAAGGTAAAGTAGAAGGTCCAAAGTCCAAGTGGATGGTCACAAACCAGGAAATATACAGAAATTGAAGTGACTAGGCGGGGAGATCAAAGCAGGCACAAGAACAAATGCAAGTCACCAGGAAAAGACCTTGATTACTAAGATAGCCTTTCTGCCACAGGCTTCTCATTTTTATAAAATGGTTCCCTGTGTGACCAACCTATGGTAACCAAGGAATTGAGACTACCTGGTTGAGGCAGAAGGCATCTGAACAGATGAAAGCATCAGTTTCTGGCAGACAGAATCTAATAGATTGTCATCATACTAGTAGAATTCTAGGAAAACAGGCCTTCCCTTGGCATTTGGAAGACTTCCATTATTTTATGAAGGGCAGGATTTGGCAGGGTGATTGTCTATTGTGATGCTAAGCTACCCATTGCCTCTCACTCCACTTCCCGTAAGTATTATGCAGTATGATAACTGCTGCGTTTCATAGGACTCCCAAATGACTACTATATTAAGTTTACAGATAATACTAAATTAGGATGGTACTAAAATCTTTTAAAATACAGAAACCATAAAGTAGAGAAACCATAAAGACAAACAATTACCCGTTATCATCACAACAACCAGCTATGATTTCAGAGGACTTGTGGTGAAACATGCTACCTAATAGAGGGGTGATGGACTCGGAGAACAAATTAAGGGTTTTTTTTTAAAACATGGTTAATAAAGGAGTTTCTTTTCTGCCCTTAAGCATACCACTGATCCCTCTACCTTCTCAGCTTAGTACCTCATTCTTTGCTAAAAATTCACCTAGACTTCTTGCTTCTCTCCCTCCTCTTCATCTGACATCACTCTAGTCTTCAATGACCAGGTGGCCCTTTTGCTTGCGAAGGCCATCCTCTCTACACGGACCCTTGATTCCATCCTCTCCCATCGTCTCCAACAGATTGGCACTCAGTAGTTAATCTTCATTTTCTCCTCATCTTCCAGTTCCTTCTCTGCTGTATACAAACAGTAGGAGGAGGAGGAGGAGGAGTAATAGTAGGGGTAATAGTAGGAGAAGAAGAAGAACAAGAACAAGAAGAACAAGAAGGAGAAGAACTAGAAGTATAAGTAGAAGAAGAACTAGAAGTAGAAGTAGAAGAAGAAGTAGAAGAACTAGAAGTAGAAGTAGAAGTAGTAGTAGTAGTAGTAGTAGTAGTAGTAGTAGTAGTAATAGTAGTAGTAGTAGTAGTAGTAGAAGAAGAAGAAGAAGAAGAAGAAGAAGAAGAAGAAGAAGAAGATACAAATTTATGTACATGATGCCTCTACCATTAGAATGAAAACTCCTTAAGGGCAGGAACTGATTTTGCTTTTTCTTAATATCCTCAACACTTAGCAAATAACATTTAATAAATATTTATTCGGTGATTGTTAGAAAATGATGGATTTTATTTTTATGAGATGATTTGGTGCTTTCTACGTCCAATGTTTCCTGACTCTCTTTCTGAAGAAAGTTTACATAATAAGCAGGTATGGGGCTTCTGTGTAGTCTGTAAGCCTTTGGAACTTCTCATTTTTTATTCCAGAGACATGTTTCCAATGTACTTTTTGCCATCTTTCATATAGAGGCCCCTGAGTATTAAAGGATATGTTGATTTAATTTAGAGGATCATATTGTAGTTCTTTGTATTTACCTTCTCATTCTCTGCAACAGATGTTGTCCCATAGGATGCTTCATGGAAGTCTTTTTGCAAATACTTAACATGAGTATTGCAAAATGAGATGACCAAGTGTTGTTTCCTAAAGCCTTTGAAGGCATGAGAAAACCAATGCTGTCAACTCCTTCATTTGGTTCTCCAGGGAGAAACTCTAAGACATCTTTGTTTTTAGTTACAACTACCTTTATCTTTTGGTTTCAGTTGAACTGAATTGAATAGAACTGAAATGAATTTTTCAGATGTTCATTGAATTGATTCCATTTATACTGAAAATGTTAAAATTGATATGGTTGAATTCCTCCAGTGATATGTCAACTTGTTGGTCATTGAACAACTATCTCACACTTAGGGCAACTACATTTTTGTTCATGTTAAAGATGGCTTAAAAATTGTGTGACTCCTAGTGCCTTCTCAACCCTTTTTCTAGCACTGTGTCAATGTCACTACAGACGTTAAAAGGGCCATACAGGACTGAAATAATTTTGTATGTTTCTTTGTTTCATGTGTTGCCATAGCCAAATAATTCATCTCCAAATAGCCAGATTATTAGTGATGATCCCCTCCTTACTAAATTAAGCTGATTCTCAAAAAAACAGACATAGACCATTGTTGTAACCATGTGCTAATACATATTCCTTGAATGGATGAATGGAAAAGTATTTGTTAAACACTTACAGTGTGGCCAACACTTTGCTGAGCACTAGGAATATGGATAAAAATATCAAGACCATCCCTGCTCTTAAGGTGTTCATATTTTAACTGGGGGAGACAATGCCTTTACGAGAGTTCAGCCTGAGAGTAGAGATAAAGGCCTGCTGTTCCTTAGGGTTCCACATCAGGGTGGATGGCAAGGCTCGAATATCCTTAGGGTGCATTGGCAAGTCAGATGGAAATTCCTGAGGGCTTGGCAATGGCAAATGGTAAAGCTTAGTGGTCTTTAAGGCAAAGTGGCAAAGGCAGATAGATAGTATAGCATAGACTTCCTGTGGATGTCTTACCAAAGAAACCACAATGGGTGATTCCATGTGCCCAAGTGGTATGAATAGCTAAGTTCACCCCTTAGGGATTTGGGGGAAGAGGGAAGGGAACTTGAGGAGCCCAGCCTAATATCTTTGGGAAGTAGAGAATGGTCCCAAGAGTTATAGGGGAATGGAGGTTCTGGGTTCCTTCCTGGAGGTAAGGAGAAGAGATGCAGAGATCAGTATCCAGAAGAAAAGAGGTCAAATAGAGGGCATTGGTAGAATGGTTGGGGGAGGGGGGAGGAGTCCCTGCAGAGACTAATGGTGGTAGGGAAGCTAAGGTTGGGGAGTAGAAGGACCTACCCCAACTGGGTCTTCCCTTTAAAAACATAAAAGTGTACTTTTGAAGTTAATTGCCTTTAGAATCATATAATCTGATAGCTGGGAGAGAACTAAGGGGTCTCCTAATCTTCCCTTTCTAAATGTAACTAAATCAATTTTTTTCCAATCTAACACCCACCAGAGCAGGAATCCCTTCTGTGAAAAGATGGTCATCAACTGTTTGCTTGAATACATCCATTGACAAGAAAAGCTTGCAAGTTCATAGGGAAAGCAACTCCATTTCTGGACACAGCTATTAAAACTGCTTTCCTTCTATTGAGAACAAATGTTACTTATACAGACTTCCTTTTAGTTATTTATTTCTTTGCATGTGCTTTGCATATGGTAAGCACTCAATAAATGTTGACGGAAGCACAGAATCCCAAAGGCCAATTGATCCAGACCACAACTGATCCAAAAGTCTTCTACTACAATCCCAACAATGGGTCTTTATTTGAAGACCTCCAATGAGGAGTAACCCACTGGATCTTGAAGCAACCTGTTCTATTCTTGGATGGCTCAAATTATGAGACTTTTTTCTTACATTAAACATTTAATCATACATTAAATCTGTTCCCCTACTTTTACTCTTAATTCCACCGTTAGGGGAAAATTAGTCTAATTCTTCTTCTATATGACAATCCTACAAATACTTGGACAGCTACCATGTACCACCTAAACCTTCTTTTCTCCAGATTACACATCCTCAGTTATTTCAACTGATCCTTATATGGCACCTGTATCTTCCCTAAAATTTGGACTGCTACGTTGTATAGCAGATAATATGCTGCATCCTGCCTCAGCTATGTGATAAATGAGGAAGCCACTTAAGCTCTGCCTGATTCAGTTTCCTCATCTGTAACATGAGGATGATAATTGCACCTACCTCACAGGATCGTTCTGAGGATCAAATGAGATAATCTTTGTAAACTTCTTTGCAGGCCTTAAAGCTTTAGCTATTAGCTAAAATGTGGTGCTCAGAACCAAACACTGTACTTTAGATGTGACCTAAACCTATCCAAGTGTAATATAACCATTACTTCTGTTTCTAGGATCTATGCCTCTTTTAATACAACCTAGGACAGTATTAGCTTTTTAAAGTCCTGTGTCAAGTTGCTATCCAATTTTCAACATGCAGTTCACTAAAACTCCCGGATATGTTTCACGGGAACTGTTATCTAGTCACACTTAAACCATCTTGTAACTGTGAAATTGATTCTTTGAACCCAAGTGTTGAACTTAACATTTCTGCTTATTAAATCTTACTCCATTTGCTTCAGCTCATTGTTCCAGCTTTTCAATATCTTCATAGATCCTGTCATCCAATATATTGTCTAGCCCTCCAAGCTTCTTGTCATCTATAGCTTCATTCAGATAATTGATAAAGATGTCCGATAGCATAAGACCAAAGTTAGGACTGCCAGGGCATTTTTCTCCAAGTAGACATTGCCTCACTAATGGCTAAATTTTGGGCATGGTCATTCACCCAATTCCATCTCCATCTAGTTGTGCTATCATCTACTGTTTATTCTGCTACTGTATTTACAAATGTAGCAGGAGACACTTTGTCAGATGCTTTGCTGAATTATGAGGATGCGATGTAATATTTTAAAAGTATTATCTATCTTGATGACATCACTTATGGCATTTAGTGATTCCTGCTTCCCTTTCTAAAGGTCCACGCAAATTATCCCAGCTATATTATTAACAATATTATAGTAATATAACTATATTATTGTAACAAATTACTTAATAATGTGTTCTAGAATTTTGCATGAATGGAAGTCAAGTTTGTAGTCTGTGGTTTCCAGGCTCTTCCCTCATCCCTTTTTTCTGATTGGGAAAGTATGTTTTACTCTCCAATCTTTCAGTACCTCTCTCATTCCCTATGATCTTTCTAAAGCACAAACCAGACTATATCCCTCTATCCCCAAAATCCCCTTTAATAAACTCCTGTGGCTCCACATCACCTCCAGGATCAAATATAAAATCCTGTTTAGCATTCAAAGCCATTAATAATCTGGTTCCATCCCACCTTTCCGGTCTTCTTATACCTTACTCCCTACCGTATAGTCTGTGATCCAATTACACTGGCCTCATCACTGATCCTCACACACCACACTCCATCTCCCCCTGCATTTTTATTGGCTGCTCCCCATGCCTGTAATTCCTCCCTCCCTCCTCCTCTCCTCTATCACCTGGCTTCCCTGGCTTTCTTCAAGCTCCAACTAAAGTTTCAAACTCCAACTAAAGTTCAAGTTCTGACTTCTACAAGAGGCCTTTCCTTATGCTTTGTAATATTGCTGCCCTCCCTCTATTGATTGCATACGATTTATCCTCTATCTATCTTGTTTCACATAGTTGTTTGCACACCATTTTCCCCATTAGACTGAGCTCCTTAAGAACAGGGGTGGGTTTTTGCCTTTCTTTATATCCCCAACACTTAGCACAGTTCCTGGCAAGTGGTAGGGACTTTTACTAAATGCTGCTGACTAACTAACTAACAAGATCACTGACAGCAACTCAGCTATCCCATCTACCAGCTCTTTCCACGCTCTTGGATGCACTTAATGTGAGCCTGGTGACTTGAACTCATTGATGGTGGCCAGATGTTGCCTAACCATCTCCTCCCTTATCTTGCTACAATTATGTTCTCTCCTTCCCAATCCAAAGATCATTCCTCTTCGAAGAGAAAACAGAAGAAAAATAAGTGTTGAGTAGTTCAGTGTCTTCACTGACATCCATTTTTATCATCTCATCTACTCCAAGCAGTGGCCTCATCCCTTCTTTGATCCTCCAACACAGAAACAACAAAAAATGAACAAAAAAACACATTTTCTGTTGTTCTTCTCATTCCTCCCCAGAGAGTGCAATGGGCTTTTGAGCAAAAGACCTGCCACATTTTCTCCATATATCTTTTATAACATTCTCTCCAAACTGTTGTGATGAAACTATATAAAGACCACAACAGGATGGAATATGTTAAGCACACATTTTTCACATTTTCATTCATAAATACTAAACCTTGGCATCAGCTGGACTTAGGCTTTCTGTTCTACTAAATATAGTTAGGTTTCAAGCCCTCAGACGATGGATGGTGGGTGCTTGTCAGCCAAATTCCTTCCTTTGAGTCACCGACTCCTTTTCCTCTCCCACTTTACACAGCTGATGCTTTCCATAGCTGGGGAGCAAGGTGTCTCCCAAAACTGCTTGTACTGCAATCCATGGATACAGAATGGGATAGAGGAGATAATTAAGGAAGAATTTTTCCTCTATCCAAACATATGCCTGTCTAGCTTATCTGTAACTGCTTTTGATATATCCCCATGATGTTTTCAAGAGAACTGTGTCTCAGAGAGCCTGTAAGGAAAAAAAAGAAAAAGAAAGAAAAAGAAAAGCATGATTTCGGATAATGAATGAGGTTAGTGTTTCTGTAGAGTGATGGAGGTCTTGAAAATAGCAGAGGCTGAAGTCTGGTATTTATCCACAAACCAAGGAGCTGGCAAAAGTGAAATGTTGGCTTCACTGCCCTGTTCCACCTGTTTACCTCAACCCTGACTTGGAAAGTGAACCTTCTGATGGTGTCAGAGTTTATTTCAGTAAATCAGCTCATGCAGTCCCCACAAAAGCATGTAGAATATTTTAACCACTATTTCCAAAGTTCAGCTAACAGAGAATTCCATCCTGCTCTTTGCCTCCTAAATAATCCCTAAACATATAGACACAGAGGTAATACTGTAGGGAAATAGATGGAATGGTAGATGATGGACAAACATAATACACACACATACCCCTTTTAACTCAGAAGCACCTTAATTCAAGTGTTTTAAGAACTAGGTTATCATGAGCCTAGCTTTAACACTTCCAAGTTGATCCTGGGATTATAAAGCCAGAGCTATATCATAAGTCAGACTTAGCATTGCTGGTACCTGCAGAATATCTGTGTACACATACATATAAACACGTATATGCACAGATATTCACATATGTGTATATATAATATATGTACACAAATAGATCACATATGTATGTATTCACAGTATATAATTAGGCAGTAGCAAAATATTAAACTATCTAGAAACATTTAGCATTTGTTTATCTTAGTCTTTACCGTGGTCAAGCCTGGGAGGTGGGGGATCTAGAAAAACCTCAGGTAGAAGGTGTCACTTGAGCTGTGATTTAAAGAAAGCTAAGAATTATTTGAGATAGAGATGGAAAAAGAATGCATTCTAGGCATAGGAAATGACTTAGGCAAAGACCTGCAAGTAGGATATGAAATATCATGCATGAAGACTAGCAAGCAGGACAGTTTGATTAAAACATATTTTACATAAAAGATAGTAATGTGAAATTAGACTGGCCAGGTAGATGGGGGCCAGAATGCAGAGGGCTTTAAATTGTAGGTTGAAGAATTGATATTTTATCCTAGAGGAAATAGGAAGTCATTAGGAATTTTTGAGAACCAGTTGTAACTGGTTAAACAACTACAGTAAAAGAGTTCAGACTTGAGTAGGGGAGTGAGATGGTCAGATCTGAGTTTTAAGAATATTGATTTTTTTCAGCTGTGTGGAAAATTACCTGAAAACAGGAGATAATGGAGGTAAGGAGACCAATTCAGGTTCTGTTGCAATAGCCCAGCTGACAGATGAGAAGGGTTTAGGCAGTTCAAGGCTAGAGGCTGTGAGAATGGAGAGTAGGGACCAAATGCTAGCAATGTTACAGAAATACAAAGAGAGTTGGTAACTTAAGTCTATCTTGCAATAAACAGAATGACCAATAATATCACATTTGTGTATCACTTTTTTCATGTATAAAATACTTTTTTCATAATCTTATGAGACAGGTGATATAATCATCATCCCTTTTTACTAATTTACAAATAAATTGCCCATGGTCACACAGTTAATAACTCACAGGTCTCCTAACTCCAGTTCTGATGTTCCTTCTACTATACTTTATTTCTTCAGATCAAGGTGAGAACAATTAAATGACTAACAGAAAAGCATTTATTAAACTATAGGAGACGGTTGTAGAAACATGAAGTGTTATGCTGGGTTTGAAATCAGGAAGACCTGGGTTCAAATCCTGACACTGACACTAGCTATGGGACTGGGGGCAAATTAGCTTAATCTTTTTCTGTCCCGGATAGCTCTCTGGGATTTCTCTACTAAGTCATAAATAGGTTATAATCTGTGGGTCTTTATCAGTACAGGGAGTTCCCTCATCATCATCAGGCCCAATGCTTATGAAATTACAAATGCTTTGGGTACTCTCATAAAAGGAAACGGGTTCCTAAAGTAAACCAATAGAATGGAAAAATTGATTCCTGTTTTATAGAAAGAAATATTACTGGCTTTACATAGCACTAAACAAACCTTGTGATTACTACTATCAGAACTAAGACGTTTATGAAAAATCTTTTAAAATAAAAGGACGTTTTTATTTGCAATACTGAAAAAAAGTATTTATTGGCTTAAAAAAACCCAATACTCTTATTTCAGTAAACTGTGAACGCTGAAGTGTCTTTTCTTAGGTTCTTCAAGGTTATTTCTCTCTCTCTCTCTCTCTTTCTCTCTCTCTCTCTCTCTCTTCTCTCTCTCTCTCTCTCTCTCTCTCTCTCTCTCTCTCTCTCTCTCTCTTTCTCTCCCTGTTGGCCAGTATTAGTGTTCTCTTTTCAACTTTTGCTTCTACCATTTTAAACACCAGATAGGAACTTTCCTTCCAGTTTTTTTTTAAATTTACAGAATGCTTCACAGACTCTAAATAGCATCTCAGCTCACCTAGGTGTCCAAAAATCAACTTAAATTCATGTTAGTCAATGTAGGATCATAACAGCATGGATTTAGAGTGTGAAGGGAACTTAGAGGTCAGGTTGTCCAGTTTTTCCATTTTACAAGCAAGGAGACTGAACTTCCAGAGAAGTTGAATGGCTTGCGCAATGCACACAGCCAGGAAGAGGTGGTATTTAATCCAGATTCTTTGATTCCAAATCTAACGTACTTTGTCTTATGCCTCATGAAACAAAGCACAATGAATTTTTTTTATTTTGCCTTTTAAAACTTTAGTAGCAGATTGGTATATTTAATCTTACCTCTCAAGATATGACAATCTTATATTGCTTTAATGGCATTTGAATCCTACAATTTTTGTTGGCATGCTCATATTTATCTCTTACTAGTAGTTTATCATTAACTAATTTACACTTGCTTTCTTCCCTGCCTGCTAGCTCCTCAGCTTCTTACAATATGGCTTCAGTCCTTATTATCACTCTACTCAAAGAGATCTTTCCAAAGTCACTAAGAACTTCCTTAGCAATAAACCTAGTGGCCCTTTTTTTGTTTTCAATACTGTTGACCTCTCTGTAGCATTAACAGTGGTTTCCAACTCCTCCTTGATATTCTCTCCTCCCTCGGCTCCCATGTTACTCTAGTCTCATGGTTGCCCCACATTTCTAATCACCCTTCTTTTTTCCTTTATTGGCTCCTTATCCTCTTCGTCACCTTTCAATATGGATGTCCTCAAAGATTTTCATTTTGCCTCTCTTCTCTATCTATACTTTCTCCCATGGTGATCTCATCCACTTTTATAACTTCAATTATCACCTCTGAGCAGATGACTCCCAAATCTCACCCCAACTTCTCCCCAGAGCCTCAGTTCTGTATTTCCAACTGTCTGCCATATATTTCTACCTAGATGTGCCAAATACAAAATGTCTAAAACAGAACTCTTGATCTCCCTCCACAAATCCTTCCTTCTCCAATCTTCTCTATTCAGTATTCTTCTAGTTGCCTATATTATTCACTCACAGGCATCTTGGACTTCCATCTTCTTTGCCCTCCCATATCCAATTAGCTGCAAGTCTTGCCAACTCTACTCAGGCTATCAATCTATCTAGCTAACTATATATCCATTTATCTATCTACACACACACGCGTGCGCGCGCGCGCACACACACACACACACACACACACACATATATCTTTCATCTTTCAATTTTGATTCCAAATACCCTAATTCAGGCCCTCATTACCCCTCTGCTGGAATTTCATAATAACTTCCTAACTAACATTACTGCCTGTACTCTCTCCCTTCTCCAGTCCTTCCTTTACGCTACTACCTAAAGAATCTTCCTAATGTTCTACTATGATCATCATTTTTTTTCCTGAGAAATTCTTAGTAGCTCCCCTTTGCACAGATATTCAGGTATAAACTATTGATCTTGTCATTCAAGGCCCTGCAAATCTCATTCCAAACTACCTTTCTAGCCTGATTTCTTACTGTTCTTTATGTTCTCAATGTTCTGGCCAAGTTGGTTATTCTTTATCTCTTATTTTTCTCCTTTACTCTCCCATACTTTGCCTTTGCTCATACCATCCTCCAGAGAGTACCTAGAATAATTTTCATAAAAATAAATCATTAAATAACTTTCCCTATCTCAACCCAACACAAACACAAATATTTCTTTCACAAAGAAGTTCTTTCCTGTCTTCAAAACCCGCCTCCAACCTCTTCCATGGACTCTCCACTGACAGCACTTTCTACCCTCAGTGTAAATGTAATCTCTTCCTTCCTATATTTCTCATAATGTTTTGCTTGAAACTTTTCATATATCTCTTTCTTCCTTACATACCAGTTATTT
This sequence comes from Trichosurus vulpecula, assembly GCF_011100635.1. Classification (NCBI taxonomy): domain Eukaryota; kingdom Metazoa; phylum Chordata; class Mammalia; order Diprotodontia; family Phalangeridae; genus Trichosurus; species Trichosurus vulpecula. Next base: position 386,987,319 of record NC_050574.1, read on the forward strand.
CTTACGTACTATTTCCCCCTCCACTTAGAGTTCCCTCAGAACAGGATCATGTGATAGGGTCATTAATTTGGGCTTGGAGAGGATCTCAGAGATCATCTAGTCCAACTCCCTCATTTTCTAGATAGGGAAACTGAGACTTGGAGAGATGAATTGTGTAAGGACAAACGTATAGTAATAGGCAGAGTAAGGATTTGAATCTAGCTCATCTGACTGGAAATCTAGGGCTTTTTACAATGTACCATAATCTGGCCTTGAAATATTTTTGCATGCATGATTAGGCAGATAGATTGGGATCAGTTAGGAGCCAGCATGACTGAATAAGTCATGTCACACTAATCTCATTTTATTTGAGGGTATTTTTCTTAGGGATATTAGACTGTTACATCAAGAAAATGTTGCAAACATAGATAGTTCAGCCTTGTTGTTCAGTCATTGCAAACTCTTTGTGTCCTCATTTTGATATTTTCTTGGCAAAGATAATAGAGTGGTTTGCCATTTCCTTCTCCAGCTCATTTTGTAGAAGAGGAAACTGAGGCAAACAGGGTTAGGTGACTTGCCCAGGGTCATACGGCTACTAAGTGTCTGAGGCCAGATTTGGACTCAGAAAGGAGTCTTTCTGATTTAGGTCAAGTACGCTATGCTCTATGGTGCCACTTAGCTGCCCCAGCTGGATTTCCATAATTCGACTTCTTGTCTCTCCATGGCAACCTCAAGGATCAAGTCTACAGTCTGGTTAACAGTTGAATTAGGTGCATTCATAACAGGTTCACCACCTGTACTCAAAGAGCTCTGATTTAAACATAATGGGATAAGCTATGGTCATGGAGTCAAAAAGTCTGATTTCAAATCCTGGATTTGCCGCTTCCTTCCTAGATGATCTCCAACGAGCCCCTTATTTTTCTGAGTGTCAGTTTCCTTTTTTTTTAAAGTGAGGGAGTTAGATTACTTGGACTCTAGAGGCCTTTTTAGCTCTAAATCCATGATTTTATGATCCCATAATGCAGTAGTGTCAGACTCAAATAGTAATGGATCCCTGCTGCTGTATGTTGACTTAGAAAACCACAAATTAACATTATCTATGTGTTCCTACTAGTTTGCTAATCATTTCCCAATTACATTTTTAATCTGATTCTGCACTATGGAGTCACCTCTGCTGTCATGAACCAAGGGGAAACTGGGGCAGGGGAGATATTTAGCGGCAATATTACAAGGTTTTCTCCTCAACTTTGATCCCTTCAGCCCTTTAAGGACTAACTGGGATGAAGTCATAGATGTCTTGCAGATGACACAAGATTTGGAGGGATAGCTAATACACCACCAACCGAAAAAGATCTTAAGATTATAGTGTCTAGTTATTAAAGTTACGTCAGAGGCCACTTAGTCCATCTGTACCCTTCATTTTGTGTCGTCATTTTTCAGTTGTGTCTGACCCTCCATGATCCCATTTGGGGTTTTCTTGGCAAATACTAAAGTGGTTTTGCCGTTTCCTTCTCCAGCTAATTTTATGGATGAGGAAACTGAGGCAAACAGGGTTAAGGGACTTGCTCAGGGCCACACAGCTAGTAAGTATCTGAGGTCAGATTTGAGCTCAGAGAAGTCTTCCTGACTCCAGGTCAGGTACTCTATCCACTGTGCCACATAGCTGCCCCCTCTTCATTTTATAGGTAAGGAAACTGAGCGCTATGTGGGGGGTTGGGGTGGGGGGGGGGAGACAAGAAACTTATCCAAGGTCCAGGGTCACCCAAGTATTAATATGAAAGGCAAGATTCCTACCCAGGTCCTATCACTCCAAAGCCTGACATTCCAGAGCTATGGACAAAAACCATGACACTGACAAAGAATGAAAAGGGAAATCCTTCGATTAAGTTCAAAAAATCAGCTGCACAAGTACAGGATGGGAGAAAATTGGCTTAGTTCATTAGTGAAAAAGAAAATTAGTAGTTTCAGTTCATTGAAAGTTCCGTATGAATCAGTAATGTGACACAGAAATTAAGAAAGGAGTTAGAAAACATGAGTTCAAATTCCGGCTCTGCCACTTCTGTGAAATTGAACAATTCACCAGAACCTGGCTAAGCTTCAGCTTCGGCTTCCTTGCCTCTGAAATGAGGGATCAGATTACAGGGGAAGCAGCTGTGGCATGATGCAGGGGTTCCCATTTAGTTGTAAAGAACTCCAGACGGTAGAGCAAAGGGGTTAGCACGAAAAATTTTCTAATAGCACCTAAGCAATAAATAATTGCAAATCATTATGCATAATGTATTAAGTTACTCTGGGAGATCACAACACCTTTTGTTATTGTCCTGGTTGAAAAGGGTTCAAGGAACAACAACAAAAAACCAAATTACTGATATAGTGGGAAAAGTCCTGGCCTTACTTCTGCCTCTTAGAATCCTTATTGTCTGCCACCTCCTACAAAGAGTCTTTTCCAACTCCTCGTCATTGGTGTATTCTCCCTTCCCCTCCAAAAGAATTATATTGTATTTATTTGTTTAAATAATCCATTTCCCCAATAGAATGTAAGCTCCCTGAGGACAAGAACTGTTTTCCAGTTTTTCTCTCTATCCTTGCACATAGTTGGTACTTTAAAAATGTTGAGTTAAATTGAGTTAATGCAGCATGACTTCAAAATATAATGGTAGTGTGGGGGAATGTGAGAGTGACAGAGAATTATTTAAATGCCTTTAAAAACTGTGTTCCACATTGATTTTTTTTTAAGAAAAATGATTAATCGAAAATAAGATTCTTAAGTGATTTGTTACTCAGTTAAGATTCCTTGTTGCCTGGGTGACCGCTTTTCTAAAGTCTATAGGCTGGGTGAATGCTGGGTGAAATCTGAAACCCTGGACTACCCAGGAGAGTGTTGGTGAATATATAGTTTACACACTATCAAGCTATAATATGCTATGGAAAAATAGGCATTTAATACAACTTGTTTTGTCCCCTGAGTTTTGAGCAAAGACAAAAACTGCAGTCAAATTGAGCAGACAAATTATATGTTAAAAGAAACGACAACAACATAAAAAAATGACAAGAATCCAGAATGAGCTCTGGCTTTTCGACTCTGAATGATGATTGTAAACTGATTCCTTTGCTGTCCCCTTTCCTCTCCACTGCCCACCCTCCAAAACCTAAGCACACTGTAGGTCAAGCTAGACTTCAACTTGGTTTAGTGCAGAAACAATGGTTTAAAAAAAGATAAAGGGGAGAGTGGGAAAGAGGAAGGAAGAGAAAGACAGGAAGGAAGGGAAGGAGGAAGGGAGGGGGGAGGCAGAGAGAGAGAGAGAGAGAGAGAGAGAGAGAGAGAGAGGGAGAGAGATACACACAGAATTTTGGCAAAACGCCAAGTAAAATAACTAACATTTTGTAAGGAAGAAATCCTAAGACTGAGGTCATAGGATGGAAAAAGTCTGTTTCACAGACTCTTTAGTCTGAATGTTAGCCAGGTTTTTTAAAAATCCAGGCATCCTATTAACATCTGAACACTAAAACTCATCCAGGAATGGAAAGATTTCGGGATCTGAAGAACCCTTAGTTTTCTGCTTTGTTGGAATACTGATTGTTTTTAATTGCAAGGAAGTACTTTTTCGGTGGGATCCTTGGTCTCTTTTAACATCAAAGAAAGCTGAAGAATTTCATCTGTGACTACCAAGAATCTCTCAAAGCTTCATGGATAACTTTTCTGTTTGTTTTGCTTTGAAACACAGAGAGATATCAGATACCTGAAGGAGAGATGAATTTGCCACCGCGTAGCAGATCTTAAGAGTTCTGCCTGGAATAGAGTGTTTTTTTTTTTTGCTTTAAAAATATTTAACTGACAGTTTCAAGACAGATTAATTTTTTTTATCTCTAACCAGGCAAATTACTATAAGCAAGCTTCTTGCCTTAATCCTTGGACTTGGATTTGACACACACTGCTATAGGAGATGATTTTTTAACTGTGGATGGGGGAAAAACCTTTGGATTTGTTAGGATGTTATTACAAGCAAGTTTACTAGTTTTTGACTTGCTTAGCCACAGCTGGAGCCAGCCTTCTTCGGGGTAAGACCATTTCCGTGTTACTATTACACCTTCAGTATTTTAAGAGTAGGATTATTGCATATTTTGTGAATGTGGCCTTTGAGGGGTTTATTGTCTGTTTAGTATGCAAACCTGCACTTCCCAAAAGTGCCGAGGAATTGACAGTTTCAGTATGTGCTGGTAAACCTAGAGACCAGACAGATGACACATCTAAGACTCTTAGAGGCAGGAAAAGAATCAGGCCATCATTTTAGATGAAAGGAAATTTTTCTTTCTTTGAGAGGCATTTAAAAAATGGCATTTACAGTTTCTACGAAAGTCAAACAACTGTATGCCAGGCTCTTCTTTTGTTGATACTGCTGCTGCTATTGCTTAAGAAAAAAAATCAACCTAATGGTGCATGGACTTTCACTAACAAAATTAATTATGAATCTGCCGGGTATCGTTTCTCTTTTGAAATAGTAAATTATGCCACTGTCACTGACTTTTCCATCAGCTTCATATTCTTTCCGCCATGCTGAGCCCTGTCATTTGTTTTCAGGGATGTTTTGTGCTAATCTCAGATAAACACAAATAAAATTCCTGACCTTCTTTAAAGATACATCATGGGAAAAATCTTCAAAATATACCAAAGCTTACAGTCTTTATTGCCTTTTATAGAGAGCAGTTATTCCCACATATCCAATTATTTGGGTGGCTTTTATTGTAAATCATCATAGAGTATATTATCCAGTTTAGTCAGAAACTAGGAGGAGGAGCCATTTGGACCAGAGGCCATGCATGGTGCAAAGGAATAGTCAACTATCACTTGTGAAAGTGAGTCAGTGACTGAGGCAAATCTAATTATAATCCTAAAATCATTTATTCCAAAAGCATGAGGATGCTTTGTTTACCTTTTCCTTAAAATTAAAATTTTCTTTAGAAACTTTATGTTAAACATCAGTACAATGATACTTAGTAACTATTTATGTTTAAATGTAAATTATTTCCTTGCAAAGAATTTTATCCCAAGTTTTTTTTTTCTATCCTCATCAGGATTCTTTGACCATTAATTATCATTTACTTTTCTTCATATGATAACAAATAGGTTGATTTTCAATGGGATAACATAATAATAATTATATATATTTTAATAGTACTTTATGGTTACAATGTACTTCACATATGTTATCTCATTTGACCCTCAAAATAATTCTGTGAGATTCAAAAAAATCAAGCTGATTTTCAGAAAGGTTAAATGACTTGCCCAAAGTCACAGGGTTATTAGGAAGGCACAGAGGCAGGATTCTCACCCAAATCTCCTGATTCTCATTTTTCTTTCTATCATTCCAAGACATTTTTGCAAGGAATTTTCAAGCTTTTGGATTCCACTAGAGAAAATTTGGAGAAAGATAATAACTAATTAAGTGCCATTTTTGAGCACACATCATGCTGTGAATCCCTCCTTTCTACTACAGTATTTCTCTGTGTCTTTACCCATCCTCTAATCATCCCTTACAATCTCAAAGGAAAGTGTCTCTTCACGATCCCAAGGCTAATCCCTCCACCTGTGCCCTTAATCTCATCCTTGACCCATCAATTATCTCCTCTCTCATACCCATCCTCATTTTCTTCCTGTCTATGAATTCCTTCTCCCACATCCTACAAACAATTAAGATGTCTCTATCCTAAAAAAAAATTAAAAATAGAAAGCTACAACCTAAATCACACCTTTGCTCACTCAAGCTACCATCTTGTGTCTTCCCTTTTTTTGCCACCAAGCTTTACAAAAGAGTATTCTAAATTAGTTGTTTCCGCTATCTAATCACATGTTTATTCTCTAACTCCTTGGAATCTGATTTCTTTTTCCCATTAGTCTACAGAAATTTATTTCAGAGGCTACTCATTATCTCCTAATTGCCGAATCCCATGGCTTTTTATTAGTCCTCACCCTTCTCAACTGCAGCACATCATTTGTCGCACTTGACTATTCCCTCCTTCTTGAAATAGTCTCTTCCCTTGGCTTTCATGACACTATATTCTCCTAGTTGTCTCCTCTCAACTAACTTGGGACTCACTTTCTTCTTTACAGTTCTCCTTCTTCCTCCAGCCCCCTGAACATAAGCATTCCTTAATGTCCTCTCCTCAATACTTAGCTTTTCTCAGTATTCTTTCTTTTAGTGCTCCCATCTGCTACCACAGTTTGAATTATCACCTCCATGTCGAGATCTCCCAGATCTCTATCTCCAACCCTCCCCTCTCCCCTGAGGTCCAGATTTGTTTTCATAACTGCCTGCTGGACATTTCCACTGGTACCTAAATCAAGTATGTGCAAAATTAAACTCGCTGTGTGTTTGTCACATACACACACTCACACACAGACGCACATGCACACACACGCGCGCATGCACACACTTGTGCATACATACACATATACACACACACACATGCACATGCACATACATATATACACAAGTGTGCACCCGCAGGTGCATATGCACACACGCGCATGCACACACACACACACACACACACACACACACACACTTACACTTTAATTGCCATAAACCCATTTACTCTTCCTGATTTTTCTACTTCTGTCCATGGGAATTTATTCTCACTGTCGTCTAGGACTCATACTTCAGTCACTTATGAAGAGTCTTCTCTCTCTATGTTGCCTAGAAACCATTGATTTTGCCTAAATAACGGTTCTCATCCGATTTCCTTTTTATTCCTCCCGCCACCACCTTAGTTCATCTCTGGCATCTTTTTCTCCACTAGTGTAACCGCCACCCTAGGTCAGGGTCTCATCATTCCTCTCCTGGACTCTCGCAATGGCCTCCTCATTATTCTTCTTACCTTATGTCTCTCTCTTTAACGTTTAAAATCCTTTCCTCAGCCTGTCTTTAGCCTACTTTTTTATTTACCCTTGTTGACCGTCACTCCTTACCACATACACACACTGCAGTCTAGACAAACTGACCTTGCTATTCCTCATATACTCTGCTCCATCTCTTGCCCCCATTCTTTGTGTTCATGCCTGGAATTCCTTCCCTCTAAATCTCTCAGGTTCAATACAAATGCCAAGTTCTGTGTATAGGAGGACTTTCCTGACTCCCCAGAGCTGCTAGCACCGTCCCTCCCCTCCAAAACATCTTGTACTGATTTTTAAATACGTCTTGTATATTCTTATTTTTATACCCATTGTCTCCCCCCAACTGGACTATAAGTTCCCTGAGGGCAAGAACTGCTTTCATTTTGTCTTGTATCCCCAACACCTAGCACAGTGCTTGGCACCACGAAAGCCTCCCAGTTTGCCTTTCTTTTAAACTGCCTTATACACTGCTAACTGATTAATCTACCCAAACCACATTGTTTATGTTATCAGAGGATTATAGATTTAGATGTGGAAATTACCTCAAAAATCAACTAATCCAACCCTCATTTTACAAATGAAGAAATTAAGACATGGAAATGCGAATGACTTGCCCAGAGTTACAGAACTAATAAAGATCTGAGGTGAGATTCAAACCCAAGTCTTCTTAACTTTAAAGTCCAGCACTTATTAACTATACCATATCACCAAACTCTAAGCTTAGTGTTATAATACCCTGTCAAACCAATTAGTTTGTTTTAAGACTAAGGAGTAATATAATGTCCCTGTAGTTCCTTTTTTGGCTTCGGGAAATTTATTTTTGATGAAAGGTTTTGAGTTCAATTATAGTTGCTCTGAGCCCCCAGCTAGGAAAATTCCTAAAACCTAGACAAGAGATTGGGCTCCCCACCTAACTGTACATTTATATCTATCTCTAGTTAATCCCTGGCCTCTTTGTAGTTGAGGCAAAATTGAATTTACTGGAAAAATTTGGGTAATGAAGCAGCAGGTTTTGTTATTGTCTGTGTATAGACTGGATAGAAGTGGCGTGGGGAGGGGGTATGAAACTAATCGTATCTAGGGACCTCTTATTACCTGAAAATCCAGTGATTCTATTTGATATTTCCATTTTTTGGTCACTATTCAGTCCTCCCTTTCTTCAAAGATTTGGTGGAAATACTATGCTTTGTCACCTCATTAATCCATCCACTCATAATCTCTTCTCCCCTTCTCTTCCCTCCCTCCTTTATCAAATAGTTTCTACCTTTTATACATATATGTAATTTATGTATATTTTATACGAATGTATAATTTTATATATATTTTATACATATATATATAATTGATAACCCAGTCTTTCGCACGATGGCTTTGATTGATTCAAGTTGGTGGTCAGACTCCATTGTGGTTGTTGATTCATTCAAAAATTGTTCCCCAACTAGTCAGAGCATAGAGCCAACTGGAATGTTTTCAATCTCACTCTTTACATTAGCCTACCATGATATGGCCCAAACTACCTTTCAAACCTCATCTTCCATACTGTCCTATATATACATTATTCTTTGGCCTACTAGACTACTTGTCTCTCTTGAGAGATGCTTTGCACTTTTTCCATGTGTCTTTGTTCATGATGACCTTTACTCCTAAAAGGCTTTTCTCTGTTTCTCAAAATTGTTCCCACCCACCAAGCCCCAGCTCAAATGTCACTTCCTCTGTGAAGCTTTCTGTGATACCCCTAACTGGATGATCTCTCTTCACCAAACTCTAATAACATATTGTTTATCTCTCTCTCAATATAGTTGTCACATTTTACCATATATTGGGGACAACTAGGTGGCACAGTAGATAGAGCTCTGAGTCTGGAGTCAGGAGGACCTGAGTTCAAATGTGACCTCAGACACTCACAAGCTATGTGACCCTGGGCAAGTCATTTCATCCAGTTTCCTTATCTATAAAATGAGCTGGAGAAGGAAATGGCAAACCACTCCAGTATCTTTGCCAAGAGAACCCCAAATGGGGTCACAAAGAGTCAGACACAACTGAACAACACCAATGTATTCTAGACAATGTGCTAAGACTGGCAGTGCAAGAAAATCGAATGATAGTCTCTGCCCTCAGGGAACTCAGAATCTAATCCATGGAGGCTTGAGGAAGGGTTGCCACTTAGTTCCCAGCAGGGTGAGTGTGGGAGAAAAAAAAGCACCACAAAAATGTAGGAAATTTCCTGCTTCTACACCCTGCTAATACTTCCTCTTGAGGTACAGGTGGAGGGTACTACTTGTTCCCCTCTTGACACAGTATAAGCCTGACCTTTGGTGAAAGCAATGCCAGGCCTGATTGTTGCTTCAAGCCTAGTTTCCTGGAACCTGAGGATGAGCTTCATCCATTCGGGGGTTGTGGGTAGCCTGTTAACCAACTATGCCACTGTCTGCCTCACAAACCATGGCTATGGGATTTCGAGTTGGAATTTTTAGGGGCTTATTATTATTAATAGTGGTCATTGTCATATTTAATTATTATTACCTATGGCACCTTTAGAAAAAGTGATGGTCTCCAAAGGCTGACACATGCCTAATTTTTAAAGAATAAATGTAACATCTAATGAGAAAACTAAACTTTTAATAATTGGAACAGCACAATTCTCTAGAGCCCACAGTCATTTTGCAGTGCACTTCAGTCATTAATTATGTAAATAGAGAGCCATTAGGTGCTAGAGATGTTAAGCACTTTTCCTCCTGCTTCCAATAGGCATTTACAGAGCCTGTATTTCTCAAGCTACAAGACCATGTCCCCTTTAGTGTGCCATTCTTCATCTGTATCCTAAATTAAGGATGTACTAGAGTGCCTAATGAATGTTAAAGACTTTCCCCTCTTCTTTTGCAGTAGCTCCTCTGTCTCCCTATTGCCAAGCTTCTCATCAGCCAGCTTGCTGAGGTGGCTGCAAGTGGAGTCTTGACTTGAATGTTACACAGCTGAGTTAATTCCTGGGTGGTATTTTGGCATTGGGGAAGCTGCCAGTCAGTATTATGTTGTCTGTTTACCCTGAGCACAGGTGTGAAACGATCTAAGGAGGTTTCCGAAGTGTGAGAACACACTGCTGTACCTCAGGCTGTTGAAGACACCATGTGTGTGTCTCACAGTTATTCTAAGGGGAGTACTGAGCCATGCTTTCGCTGAGACCAGGGCCAACTCTAGGCGAAATTGTTGAAACAGACTGTTTGTCTTGGGCAGTTCAAATCCTCCCCCTCCCCTTGATCCCTTCTTCCTCTTGGTGCAGCCCCTCCCTGCACTGTTTTCATGCTGCCCACCATAGACTTGCACTTATCAATTCTAGATTTCGAAACTCTCCAAATTATTCCTCTTTCTCTCCTTTTCCCTTTATAATTTATCTGCTTTGTGCTGTATTCTCGAATAAGGGCCCCCCACTAGGTGATTTGCTAATCTGATAAATGAATTTTACCTAAAGTGTTAATGGCTCATAAAGGCTTAATATGTTACACATGTGCATTTTAACAAACCTCTTCACTGTATTAAACCCCAAGGGGTAAATAATGTAGGCATTTCAAGCACCAATATATTGCCTGTTGGGGAGAGATATTTGGAGCCAATGTATCTTTCAGCACCCCTCAGATTATGTGAGATGGGGGGAGGGCAGAGCTTAGAACCTTTTGCATATATCTGGCCCTGACTAAAACACAGAAGAATTCCTTACAAAAATCAGTACTCCTATATACCTACTAGCCAGCATAACGATCTTGGGCACCCTAGATTCCCCTGGAAATGGATAGGAATTTTCATAGGAATATTTTTCCTCTTTCAGCACACTTGAGCTCTCAACCAGATCTTTATTGTCTTGTCTACCCACACTGAGCTTCTTAAAGTGACCAGTTGCCTACTAGTATCTCTTTGCTCCCTGGTCCCAACAGCATGTTTCTCATAGGAGGGGGAAGCAGAAGGGTTGAGTATGCAAGTTCCCCACGGAGGAGAAGCCAGAATTTCACTACTGGAGACTTGAGGTCTGTCTCTATATCACCAAAAACTGTTCTTTCCTAGGCGCTAACTCAGGTCATCTAGGTTTAGAAAAAGGCACGAGCCACAATCCCACAGAAAAGTGACTTCCCCAGTCCTATTTTGATGAATCAGGGAACATATCATTTTCACATCAGGGAATTCGGTATTGATAATAGATGAGTTTTGTTTAGGTAAGCAATATGATCACTCTTCTTACATTTCTGCCACACCCCAGGTGACTCGGTGGTCCAGAGATTTGGATTAGGACAAAATAAACAACAGGCTACTCATCGGAAACTGGTGGAAACATGAGGTAGTAAAGGACCTCCAGCTGGAGAGGTATATTCATGAAGCTCTGCTCTTGCCTAGATTTTTAATTTTCATTTGCTCAGGCAAGCCTCATGAAATATAAATAGTTTCAGTGGAGACTATGTAAATGAATAAAAGGTAAAGAGTTTCTTCACTTAAATGTTTTATTCATTGACACACCACATGGTGCTCATGCCTTTCACAAGATCTGTCACTTTGCCTTTTGAATTGCCATTCAAAGTTAGGAAAGTCATGAGAACTTTCAAAATCGATTTGTAGGATTTGGGTGCTTCACACTTTCTGATGAGATGATCCACTTTTCATGCTTGCAAGTGTTCTCTTTATTAAGTGGTTTGTTGTTAGGGTTTTTTTCTTTGCTGAAATGTTCCTACCAAAAGGAAGGGGGAAAAAAACAGAAAAGGAAAACAATCTATTTCAGTGGTGCCTAATATAAAGGAAAACCTATGTAGAAATGAAAGGGAACATATACATTATGTAGTCTAACACTTTTATTTTACAAGTGTAGATGCTGTGAACCAGACAAGAAAGGTGATCTGTCCAAAAGTCAGATAAGTGAGGTGCAGAGCCAGGAGGCAAATCCAGCAGGCTATCTAGCAAACAGTTTAGTGCTTTGCCCAGTATGCCACATTGCTTTGCCTACTCAATGATTCTTTGCCATGTATCACTTTGATTCTACATATGCATGTTACTAGGTAACTTTAAAAAAATCGATTAAGCTTTAAGTCATCCAGTTAAACATCCATTGTCAAGTTCCTAAGAAGATATGGAAAATTTGATCCGTGTCACTCCACAGACTTCATGCTTAAAGTAAGACCCAGTTTGAATCTGAAAGTGCCTATCAGCCTCTTAGAGCACAGTTTCTTAACCTGGGGTCTGCTGACTTATTTTTAAAAATATTTAAATAACTGTATTTCAATATAATAGTTTTCCTTTATAATCCTATAAGTATTTTATTTTTTGCATCTAAAAACATTATTCTGAGAAGGATTGCAGACTGACCAAGAATCTCATGACGGAAAAGAGGTTAAGAACCCCTCTCTTAGAGTAATTTTTATACTTTCAGAAAACATCTAACCCCATTTCGTGGTGACCCTTGTAAATTGCTAGGAAAACATCTGAAGAATCAAGTGCTGAAATGGATGGAAGTTATTGGCTGTATCTAATATTGATTTAAAAGTTTTCCACTGTCTCAGAATCAAGGGCTAGTCCTTCAAGTGCCAAAATCCTGAGTGAGTCAGCATTCTTGGACTAGTTTAGATAAAATAGTGAGCCAAGATCAACACCCTCCGAGCTGTCACTTGGTAGAATTTCCAAATCCTGCACCTCTTATGACAATAACAGTGCATCCTAATCCTGGGCAACCCAAGGAATGAATGAGTAATGTACTGGATCAGCTTTAGACAGCTCTCATGTTTGTAGTGAAGTCCATTGTGTTCCAAGGATTGTATCATTAGTAATGTGCAAAGATGTGAAACTGTCCTGGGGAAAAGAAAAAAAGTTTCAAAAACTCCAACAAGCTGATGAAACAGTAGTCCATAGACAGGGATAAGAAGTGTCTGGAGTTTGTTTAGGTCTAGAACATTCTACCTAATCCTGAATTTGGAGTCTACTCAGAATTGAATTTAAATAGCCTGTCACTGGCTAGGTTGATTTTAAATTAAAAAAAAAAGTTTGGGAAATCATATCACATCATAGGAGAGACCTTACCTTTTTTAATGACTTTGTAATGAAGGTATGCATATATATAATACACACACACACACATATACACACACACACATATATATGGCAAAACATATATGTCTATTATGCTTTAAACCTTTGGGTTTTTTTTTTACATCTGTTATCACCTTTGGTCATGACAGCAACCCTGTGATGTAGGTAGGGTAGATATTAGCATTTCCATATTACAGATGTGATACAGAATTAAACATCATAGAGCTGATATGTGAATCAGGACCAGAAGTCAGGTTTTCTGACTTCCTAACTTTGTACTTCTTTATGAAACAGTCTGAACATGAAAATGTTATCTGAAAACCAGTATTTAGTTTGGCTTATTTTTAACACACCACCACCACCAGGCCTACTACCACTATGACTACTAGTAGTAGGAGTAGGAGTTAAAATAATAATAATAATCCACTTATGTAAAACTTTAAAACAGTTAATCACCTGTGGCCTTACTTGAAGTAAGAGATCTTCCTTATTTCAAACAAAGGTTTAGGTTTTATAATAGAAATATAAACAAAACCCTAATTTACAAGTTTATTGATTGTTCTTCCCTAACATCATTTAGTCTTTAGCCATTTTTTTTAAAATACTCTTCTCTGTTCAGATGCCTAGAGTTTAAGTATTGGCCTGCTTATTTGCAGGTAAAAAGATATACAATGGCTGATCGGCTCCACCACTCAGAAAATGATGGATGGATAAAATGTAGGAGTACCATATAACCATCCCTGCAGGATGCCTAGTTGCATACAGCTATAAGGCAAAGCCTGCCTCAGTGGGTGGCAGGATTTCACATGGAGTTGAGAATCTTCAGATCTTCAGGAAACCAGAAGAGAATGCTTGTAAAATTCCTTGTTTTCTCTTACTTCTTGTGGCTTCTTTACTTATGGAAAGCCAGATGAATTCTCTCTTCTAGCTGAAACCTTTTGGCTGAAAAGAATTTATGGAGAGAGATACCACCATTTAGATTTCTAAGTAAAGAGAGCTTTCTTCATTCCCTGGGGAAGGTGGAAGGCAGAGGGAGTAACAAAATAGCCTTCCTTAGAGAGCCCCAGCCTTTGGTAATTTCCCCATCCATAAGTAGTTACTGAGGACTCATTGTACAATGAAGCTTACAATGTGTCTTATTTAATCCAACTTCTTGGCCTCTGAAAACCAAGAAGGAAGAAAAGAGGAGCCAAGGATACAGTGTAAGTTTGATTCTCCCCCTTTTTAGAGAATAATGAATGCATACCTAGCTGCATAAGATAAAGGAATCCTTCACTGGTTGTACATTTGACAGATACAAAGTATGCAGATCTTAAATAATGATAGTATAAAAATAAACAGAGTTAAAATTTCACCTTGCTCTGTGGGGATGTTAAGAGTTTTAGTTCCCTGTGGTGAGATTTCTGCATGTAAATCATCTGTGCTTCAGTATAATAATATGTCATAATGTGAACATTCAGGAGTTGGAGGAGAATGGAGATGTGTAAATGTAACTCCTTCCTGTTCTTCCAAGCAGCTCTGGTTTTTATGTGATATTATTTCAAATTGACTTTGCAGTCAATTCATGTGAGAATTTTACTTTACTCCCCCCGCAAAAAAAGAAAAAAGATATATTTCGTGGGCAATTAGTTGTTGTTTGAAGCTCTGGGGTAGTAAGAGCTATAACTGCTGTCACTAGGAGGGTGATAACAGAAGACTGGTGAGCCCAGCAATGTTTTCTTGGTCCAGTAAACAGCCTGTTGGGGGTAGTTTTCCAATAAGTAGTTTTTCACAGATTCTGGAGAGTTATTTGGGTAGTATAAAAGTGTCTGTGATTGAGCCACTTTATTTCTATGGCCACTTTATTTCAACTGCTTCATCAGTGATCTTATTTTATAGTATTAAAATGCTCATATGTGCCCAAGAATACTTAGAACAATACACGACAAATAAAGCCACCTGTCTCTTACCAATACAAAAAAGTAGATGTAATACTGTGTTTTTAGTTTGGGAGATATTTTATTTATTAAGTTTCTGGGAGCTAACAGGTTCTTTTAAAGATAAAAAGAAAATTTTGTATCTATGATGAGAGCTGTATATCATATAGATAGTATGTCGGTGAATTCAATGTAGTAGAAAAAGTCAAAAACTTGAAATCAAAAGATCTGGATTCAAGCCCTGACCCGGTTGTTTACTATCTGTGTGGCCTTGGACAAGTCAGTCACATCTCTGAGCCTTGTTTTCCTCATCTGTAGGAGACAAAACTAAAAATACCTGCCCTACCAACCTCAGAAAGTCACTGCAGCAATCCAATGAGGTAACAGATGTAAAAGTCACTTTATAAATGTTGGGCCAAAGGATTATAGGATCAGAGATTTTAAGGTAGAAAAGACTTGAGGGGCAGCTAAGTGGGGCATAGAGTAGAGTACTGGCCCTGGAGTCAAGAACCTGAGTTCAAATATGGCCTCAGAAACTTGACACACTTACTAGCTCTGTGACCTTGGGCAAGTCACTTAACCCCAAATGCCCTGCCTACCCCCCCACCTCCAAAAAAAAGTTAAGAAAAAAGAAAAGACTTGAGTGGCTATTCTAACTCATCCTGCCCACCATACACTGAAAAAGTTGAGATCTAGAGAATGTAATGTAATGGTTACCTAAAACAGAGATGTTGTGCAAGAACAAATGATTTGAATTCCTCATCTCTCTTGCAAAATAAGAGTATATTTCCTGGTCTGTCTCCCAATATCTTCCTAAAAAGGACTACTGACACTGAAAATATTTAATAGAAAATCCATTCAGTAATACTTCACTTAATGAAACATTTGAATGCTATGATTATAGTATCTAAAGGCTTATAGATTGTCCCATGGCCCAAAGGACCAAACATGGCCTTAGGAGTTGGGAAATCAATTGTTTGTTCAACAAGCATGTATTGAGTAGCTATCTAGTACTCGGTATCTATAGGAAATACAAGGCACCATAGGAAATACAATACTATGACCCATTCAAATTGACACCTCATTTGGGGAGAGAAGGCTAAATACACACAATAGGAAAAAAAAGTTCTAACTGGTCTGATACTGGAAACAGTGAAAGTTCTGAGAAGGGACAGAGTCGGACTATGTGAAGACACAGGTTTGTTGTTGTTCAGTCATTTCAGTCATGTCTGACTCTTCATGACCCACTTTAAAGTTTTCTTGGCAAAGATACTAGAGTGGTTGCCTTTTCCTTCTCCAGCTCATTTTACAGATGAGGAAACTGAGACAAACAGGGTCAGTGACTTGCCCAGGGTGATACAGCTACTATCTGAAGCCAAATTGAACTCAGGAAGATGAATCTTCCTGACTCCAGGCCCAGTGCTCTATACACTGGGCCACCTAGCTGCCGTTCCTAGAGAAGGGGAACTTTAAAATGGACGCTGAAGGATAGGTAGGATTTGTAAGGTGTTGGGATAGTGGAAAGAGCCCTAGATTGAAGAGTCAGAAAACTTGGGTTCAAGTTCTGCTATTTATTACTGTGTGCTCTTGGGAAAGTCACTTAATCTCTCTGAAACCTTGGTCTCCTCTGCTATAAAATGAGAAGTTTAGACTAGATAACCGCTAAGCTCTGTCCCAACTCTAAATTTCTATGGTGCTCAGACAGAAGAAGAAAGGAAACCAGAATTCTGCCACTTACTCCTTGATTTACCTGCTATATGATCATAAGATGTTTGTCTTCTAACTCTCACAAATTCTCCAGCCATTTTAGTAGGATCTATGTTATCAGTGTTTATATGGAGTAAAAGCAGGTCAGAACAAGAATCAAGGTCAAAGTCCAAGAAGCAAGCAAAGAAATGTGATCCAGGGCAAGGCTGAAGAAACTCAAGATAAAAAAGAAGATACAGGGATGTGAAAAATGAGAAATTTCCTACACCTGGCATTTTTCGGTAACATGTGTTAACATTAACATATAGCCAGGCCCACCCTCTAGTTTCTTCTCAGTTTGCTGCAACTAGGCAGCTCCAACCACCCCCAAACTTATTGCTCTCCATGGCAACAGCTGGATCTAGGTGGTGATGGACAAGAAATAAATTTGTGTAGTGTTAAGAACAATGATTTATAATCAGAGGACTAGGCTTAAATCCCAGCTCTTTGTATGTGTATAGCCTCGGGCATGTCATTTCTATCTTTTGGGGATTCAGGTTCCTCATCTGTAAAATGAGGGGATTTAATGAAATGATTTTTAAGGCTCCCTTCCAGGTCTAAATCTTCTACTTGGTCTACATCTCCTCCTCTCATACCCCAGGCATCAATGACAGCTGTTGTGGCTCTTTATTTTGATCCCTGTGTCAAAATCAGAAAAAATCGTTTTGGAGCTTTTCTAAAATTTAAAATGTGTTTTTCAGTCATGTATGACTCTTCATGACCACATTTGGGGTTTCCTTGGCAAAGATACTGGAGTGGTTTGCCATTTCCTTCTTCAGCTCACTTTACAGATGAGGAAACTGAGGCAAACAAGGTAAAATGACTTGTCCAGGGTCATACCTCTAGTAAGAGGCTGAGGCCAGATTTGAACTCACAAAGATTAGTCTTCTTACTCCAGGAATGGCACTCCATGCACTCTGGCGCCACCTAGCTGCCGAGAATCTAGAGAATGACCATCTTTAATGGTTGGCCAAAGTCCCATGGCTGTGCTTCATTTATTTGAATTACATTGTCATCACTAAATCTTTTACTTCAGTCATTAGATTTCTAGTCATCTGTAGAACCGGCTATTAACAAGATGGTAGCACCCCACCAAAATCAGTCAGGAGTCAGAGAGTCCTAGAATATTTGAACTCAAAAAACTTGCAGATATCATCTTGTCTAATCCCTTCAGTTTTCAGATGGAGAAATTCAGACCCAGAAAAGTTAAGAGGCTTACCCAAAGCAATTCACCAAATGAGTGGCAGAGCAAGGATTATAAGCTAGGTCTCCCAACCTCCAGCCCAATATCCCTTCCACAACACCATGTGACTCCCACATCAGTCATTTTCTGAACTGTAGCTTTGTAGCTTAAAAGTCATTTCTCATCTAGGTCCTATCAGTCACTTTAAGGAAGTATACGTAACATTACTGCAAGCTAATGTCTCAGAAATGTCGCTTTTCTTACAAGTTGCCAGGGCAGTATTGCCAACATACCCAGATGCTTTCCAGAGTAAATTTTAACAGCTGGGCTAAAAAGCTAAACTAAACCAAAAACAAGGCCTTATACAGGAAGTGCTGATGTAGCCTTGTGAAATGTGAGAAAAAGCTCTTACGCCTGCTGGCATGAGAGGTGAGAATACTTGGATCAGGGAAGGCAGGGGCATGTTATTGTTTGATTTCTTCTTGTAAAAGGGTGGGCTGTATAACTGCACCAGGTCATTGGGTATAAAATGAGATATGGTAGCAGTTCTTTTGGAGACATTCCAAATGGGCAGCTCAGTGGCACAGTGGATAGAGTGCTGAGCCTGGAGTCGGGGAAACTAATCTTCCTGAGTTCAAATCAAGCCTCAGATATTTAATAGATGTGTGACCCTGGCCAAGTCACTTAAAACCCTGTTGGCCTCAATTTCCTCATCTGCAAAATGAGCTGGAGAAGGAAATGGCAAACAACTCCAGTATCTTTGCCAAGAAAACCCCAAAAGGGGCCACAAAGAGTCAGACAAGACTGAACTAAAACAACCCCCCCCCCCAAAAAAGGTGAGGATTTGGAAGCTAAATTCCATATCTAAATTCTATATTTAGAAATCAAATTCCATATTTGTTCTGAAACATGCATATGTTATTATCAAGTACCCCATGTCATAGGATCATAAATTTAAAGTTGGAAGGAAGCTTAGCAGTTATCTAGTCCCACTCTTCCCCTCCTCCTGTTTTACAGATGAGTAAACACCACAGGACACAGAATCTCAGAGCTGGAAAGAGCTTCAAAGGACATCTGGTCCAACCTGTACCCGAACAAAAAGTTCCTTTTCCAAAGATCCAACTTAATTAGCCTTCTTTTTACAGATTATAGAAATAGCATGGTATAACAGAGTGAACTTGGAATCAGGAGACATGGCTTTGAATCCCAGTCCTGACTTTTAATAGCTCTGAACCCACAGCCAAGGGTCACTTCACCTTCCTCAACTTCTGTTTCCTCATTTGTAAAGGAGAGTTAATAGTTCTTGTACTGCCCTATCTCATAAGGTTGCCATGAGCAAAACATTTAGCAAATCTCAAAGTACTGTAGAAATGTGAGTCTTTACTATCCCCCCCATCCCCTAGATAACTAAGGCTAAGTGCTACCCTCTTCTATAAACCTATGCTCCTAACTCTAGGTTCATTTGGAGTCAAATAGGTTGTTCTGAAGTCAAAATTTTGATCCCATAGAAACAAAATCCATCCAGAGGATTTTATTCTATTTATTAACCTCTTTGGGTGGATTTTAAAAATTCTTCTATAATTCCTTGGCTTGTAAATGTCTGAAAAACATTTCCTAGAGCAAGGGTTCTTAACCTGGGGTCCAAAAACTTACTGTTTAAAAAATATCTTCATAGCTATATTTCAACATAGGATGTCCCAAAAGTCTTAGTACAATTTTAAGCTTTAGTGATCCTATGTATTTTATATTTTGTACTTACAAATACATATAATACCATTTCAAATCTTGTGTATGTTTTTTATAACTTTACAAACATTATTTTGAGAAGTGATCCATGGACTTCACCTGATAGCCAGAGGGATCCATGAAAAAGGTTAAGATCCACAAAAAAAAGGTTAAGAATCCTTACTCTAGAGGAATGAAAACCATGTCTTTATATGGAGAAGCTGTGTTTTTTTAGACTGCCTTGACATTGGAAATAATGATACATTTGGGTGAAAATAAAATAAGTGTTTTCGTTGCCTTTCCTGTTTACCAAACTGGGTAAAAATAAGGTAAGAAAAATCCCTTGCTTTTACTTAGAATCCTTTAAAAAAAATTTAATGACAGACTACTTTTCCTCAAAAGGAGGAAGCACACCAAGACAGAAAGGAGCACTCAGCATCATGGGGTAAAAATAGCTATGGCTAAGGGAAGAACAATAGAAGTTCCTCTGTGATCACAGAATTGATGATGCCTCTACGACGCACAAATTGCCATTTTGAGGGGAACATACAAAATCTGCAATACGTACTCAAACTTTACTTCACCTGAGCCCTGGCGTTCTTCTCAATGGGAAAAGTTTTAGGCTCTGAGCTAGGCCGTAACAAGGGCACCTAGGGCAGGAGGCGAAAAAGGAACCTTCAATCTCTTGTTAGAGGAGGGACATTGGCGTGGGAGGAGGGGGAGCTCCCCTCTATGGATCAGGTAATAGGTTCCACTCCAATCCCCTCAGACAAATATTTATTAAATGCCCACCGTGTGCAAAGCACCGTAGTAGGTGCTAGGATTACAAAGACAAAACATAAAGGAGTTCCCGCCCTCATGAAGCTTATATCCTACCTCAAAGATTCAACATGTAAATAGATAAACATTATACATATGACTTGGGGAAGAGATTACTAATAACTGAGAAAAATGAGGAAAGGTTTCCCAAAAGAGATAGCACATAAGCTGAATCATGAACGCCAAGGATTCTAAGAGGTCTCCCCTTCCTTTTCCATCCACTCATTTATCAACCCTTTATAGCCTGGATTCCAGCCTTACTGCTCAACTCAACCTACATTTTCAGCATGGTAGACAGCCTATATTAAGGCAGAAAGGTAAGACATGGAATGCTAACTTCAGCTAACAATAAGTAGAATATAGATTCCATGACAGAAAGTAATGTGAAAGAAGCCAGGGAAAAGTAAACTTTATGTTTCGAGGGAAGGAGGAGGGGAAAGAGAGAGGGAGTAAGAGAGGGAAAGAAGGAGAGAGGAAGAAAAAGAGAGAGAAAAAGGAGGATGGGGGAGGAGGGAGAGAGAGAGGAAAGAGGAGGAAAAGGAGAAGGAAGAGGGGATGGATGGATGGATGGATGGATGGATTGGTGTCAGATTGTGAAGGGCTTTAAATCCCAGACTAAGGAACATGGATTTTCTCCTAGAGGCAATAGGGAGCCATTGAATGTTGTTAAGCAGACGAGTAACATGGTCAGTCTTGTGCTTCAAGAAGATTATTTTGGCAAACTATATTGTGAATGAAGGACAGAGGGACTAGAAGCCAAGGATCTAATTAGAAGGCAATAATCCAAGAAATGAAATAAAGCATAAACTAGGCTAGTGGTTATATGAATGGAAAGGATATGGGTGATGTCGGGAGGGCAAATGAACAGGACTTGACAACTGATTAGATGAAAAGTAAAAGGGAAGCAGAAGGGTTAAAGATGACTCTGAAGTTACAAACAGGTGACTAGAAGAACAGTGGTACCCTCAGCAAAAACACAGACATCTGGAGGAGGAGTGGGTTTGAGGTGGAAGATAATGAGTTCCTTTTGGACACATTGAGGTGAAGATAAGAGTTGTAGATAGTGAAAAGATCTCGGAGTCAGGAATACCTGTGTGCATGACACACACTGGCCATGTGACTGACATTGGGCCAGCCACATACTGTCTCTGGCATCTTGCTATGACCATAAGTCACAAAACAGTTGTCAGTCTGCATTGCTACAAGGAATTTCTTCACCAGGGGCTCCCTACACTGATGAAATCAAAATCAAAGGTCCGAACCACACACACGCACACACACACACACACACACACACACACACACACACACACACACACACACGATGATGTTAAGATGCTCGATAGACAGGTGATGATGCACCTAGAGCTCGGAAAAGAGATTAGGCTGAATGTGTAGACCTGGAAGTCACATAAAGAAATTCTAATAGAATGCGTGACAGGTGATGAGATCATTAAAAGAGAAGGCATAGAGAAAGAAACTAAGGGTTCCCAGTACAGAAACTGAGGAGTTGGCCATAGTTAAGGTGTGGGACCTAGATGATAAACTTTCAATAAGCAAATCAAAAGGAATTCTCAGACATGCAGGACAAAACCAGAAAGGAGCAGGTCAAGAAAGTTAAGAGGAAGAAGGTATCCAGTAGGTGAGGCTGATCTACAGTATTCAAAGCTAGAGATGGTCCAAGAAGGATAAAGACCAAGAAAAGGCTGTGAGATGCTAGCAATTCAGCTTTCTGCTGGACTCTGAAGTATGTCTAGTTTATTTTCCCCTAGTACAAACATTTCCAGGAGCCATTGCCACTCCAGGCATCCTACTAGGATGCCGATGGAAGGTCCAAATCTTCTGACCTTTAAACGTTCATAGGGCAAAGGGAGATGGAGACAGTCTTTCCCCCTCAACCTCCAAGGCAATTCTCAGGGGCTTGGCAGAAGATGCTCCACCATGAGGCTAGCCTGCTCTTGGGACACCAGATTCCTAAGTAGCTTCTTTTCTTTTTATCTAAGCCCCACAGGACATGACCAACTCTTTAGCCATTCTCATTGGACTCCTCTTACATTAACATCTATATTATACTCTCGATTGATTGCTTCAGTGTAGGTCTGGGCTTTATATCCACCTTGTTCATCCCTATCTAAAAGCAATCTCAATTTTGGAAGCTTCCTCAAGGAGTGTGCAGAAAATTGGCAAGAAAACAAACACATGTAAAAGATAGTATGCACTACAAAATAGTAATCATTTAATCTCTCTAGATCTCAGTTTACTCATGTGTAAAGTCAGAGAATTGTATTAAATTATCTGTCAAGTCTCTGATTATTATAAGAGTAAATTAAGTCTGTTTCTAAAGTGAGGGTCAGGGGGAGCTGAAGGGGCCAGATGAGACTTGAAAGGGAAACAGCAGCTCCTCTTCCACTATCTCAGTCACAAGGTCATCGTCCAGGAAAGTGACAGTGAGGAACAGCAACCCAGATCAGCATCTGTCACTCCCTTATTCTTTGGGACTGTGCCCTGCCAGGGAAGGAATTAATGGTCCTCTCTGGGCATGAACAGGATGGGAAAGCTTCAGAACAGAGAGTGAAGACGTGGGTCCGTTCCAGACCAAGGGTGTATGTGAGGATAACCAGGCAGCCACACCCTGTCTTGTATTTTAACGGCACTTTTCTAACCTTACTTGACCTGTCCTCCCCCTCTCCTGTACTCCAACCCTTCTGCAATCTGTGGGTTCTTAAATTTGACTGTCAGTTTGTCTGTACTTGCTTCCCAGATCTCTTCTAAATGTTGAGAAAGAAAAAAAATTCACAAGAAAACTGAGGGAAAGGGAGAGAACCCATGAGACGTGCTCTCCATGGTGTGACCAGACTGGCAGATTGGTACAAGCTTTTCTTAAGGCCTCATACATATTATATTCTGTTAGATAATTATATTGCCTTTGTTCTTCCCAAAGCCTTTAACATTAAATCTTTTTACCAAAAGGAGACCTCCCTCAGAATGAATTTCTACATTTTCTACAACAGTACCCCTATTGTGGGCATTTTCCCGTTAAATTAATTTTTCTCCTGTTCAAATCAACTAACCACATAAGTTCACTATGTGCTCTGCTGAGCTTGTCCAACCACTACAGTGTCTTTTTACTGACAGGAGGTATAATCACTTGCATTGTCCAGAGGATTGTTTACTTAAGGGAGTGATAAATACCTTTTGAGACTTTGCTGGAGGTTCTCCCAGTTGTATAGCCCTGTTATTATTGCTGATGGAATTTATTTTCCAGACTTATTAAAAATGAAGCACGTGGCAATCTATTTAATCCCATTTATAACCCAGTTAAAATTGACTGAAACTACAACTATAAGGGATGAAACTGAAGAATTTAATGGCTTTCCAGGAAACAGCAGGACAAGATGTTATAAGAAAACACTGAAAGAGGTTTCATTTCTAGTTGAGTCTACCAAGAATGTAGCTGTAACAAAGACTGGTTTTCTCATCTTACCTATATCGTTTTCAGAAGGAAAACTCAGGAAGAGTTTTTTCAGGGGTTTTACTAAAAATTTTCATTAATTATCAGAATTCATGATATTTGAGCATATCTATAAATGTCATAGTTATAAGATTAACTTGGGGACTGTGATGTTGGAGTCCAAATGCTGTGATTGTACTATTCATTGAGAAAATAGTTTGTAAGAGAAATATTAACAGATCTTTTCCAGTTTTTTTGTCTCTTTATTGCAGTTACATCATTGAATGCTCTCAGGATGATCTGATTTTTTTGTGAACTCATTTTTCTATCCACTGCTTCTTCTTTTATGATCCCAGTATAACTCATAATCTTCTGTTGCACTCCTTCAAAAGCTGTTACAAAGGAGTTTATACACAAAATGGGTGTTTCCCTTGTGCTTGACAAAGAGATGAAATGTTTGCTGGCTAAGATAGTTTCCAGCCTCTTTCACTCTCCTTGTTGTGGTGATGGTTTACATTGGTTCAGCTTCCGTAGGAAATGATGACTGTGTCAGTGTTTTAGCTGTTATCCATCTTTCCATTTCCCTTTAAGTCAGTAGTTTAATTAAATAGGTCCAGATATAATTAAATTACATATCATATTCTTTCATTTTTATCCCTTCAATTTTGATGTTGATTTTTATCTTTGTTTTAACAAAGTCTTACTGTACATTTATAATCTTATTTATATCAAAAGACCAACTATATAGAGTTGTTTGAGTGGCTATTTTGTGGGGTGCAGAGGAATAAAGGAAATATAATAAATAATATCTATTTTATATGGGGTTTTCTTTCCATCAACATGGTTAAAAGTGAGGTTGAATTAAAAGTGAAAAAATTTTGAAGAATTTAATTTAGTGATTGCCAAAAAAAGTTTAGAATAAGTATAAAACTGGAAGAGATGGTTGAGCAGAATGCTTCTCTTGAACAATTTACAAGGATTTACTAGGATAGGCATATATAAATGAGAAAAGAATTAACATTGAATAAACATTAGGACATAGATGAGATTCTTGGGCAGGGATTCTTAACCATTTTTGAATCATGAACCCCTTTGCCAGCTTGGTAAAGCCTATAACCCCTTCTCTGACTAATATTTCTAAATGCATAAAAACAATACATAGGATTAAAAGGAAAGCAATAATATGGAAATACAGTTATTGAAATATTTTTAAAAATAAGTTCACAGGTCCCATATTAAGAACCCCTGAGGAATTAGAAGATGGAGAAAGCAATAATCCCAGAGCTCCTGCCTGGATAGAAGATAATCATATTCTTTTGATGTTTCCTTACTGCCTTCAGGGTCAAGAACCACCCTACTTTATCTCAAAGTAGTTTAGGATTTAGAGTCCCTGGAATCACAGGATTTCAGAATTCAAAAGGATTCCAGCTGCTGTCCTATCCAATCGAATACTCTCTTCTTCAACCCACCCAGCAAGTGTTTGCCCAATCTTTGCTTGATGGTCCATATTAAAGGAGAACCCACTAAAGCCCATTCCATTTTGAGATTGCTTTGATTGTTGGAAATTTTTCTCTTCTATCAAGCCAAATTTTTCTGTCTGAAACTTCTACCAACAGCTTCTAATTCTACAGTCTGAAGGCAAATAGACCAAGCCATCTCCAATATGACAGCCCTTCAAATACCTACATACAGTTCATGTATAACCATCTTGTTGCCTTTGAGTCTATTCAAGGCAAGAACTCTCCATTTCCTCCAGTTAATCCTCCTATGGCATGAAGTCAAGGCCCTTCACAGGAAGGGCTTTGTCTAATTACTCTTCTGCACGAGGCAGCTATGTGGTTCAGTGGATCGAACGCTAGACCTAGAATTAGGAAGACCTGAATTCAAACCAGACTCAGCTCTGCAACCTTAGGCAAGTCACTTAACCTCTGTTTGCCTCAGGAGGCACCTAGATGGCTCAGTAGATAGAACAGTGGGCCTGGAGTCAAGAAGACTTGAACTCAAATCTGGCCTCAGACACTGACTGGCTGTGTGACCCTGGGCTAGTCACTTAACCTCTATTTGTCTTAATCCACTGGAAAAGAAAATGGCAAACCACTCCAGGATCCTTGCCAACAAAGAGTTCGAAATGGCTGAACCACAACAACAAATTACTCTTCAGCTTATTAGTGCAGTATTCTAAAATATAGTGCAGTATTCGACATGTCTGACTGGGGCAGAGCACAGAGATCTATCATTCCTCATTGCTGGAAGCTTTATGCCTCTCTTAATAGAGCCCAAAATCATATTAGCTTTTTGGGCTGCTGTGCCATACTATTAACTCATATGAACTTTTCAGTTCCCCAAAGCCCGTACATCTTAGTTCTATTCTTTGGAGCTAAGCAAAACAAGTCTAATCACTTTTATGTAGGACACACCATCAAGTCATAAAGGAAACTATAATTCTCCATCTAGTCTTCTCATTTCATGGCTAAATGTTCCCATGTTCTTTCATCAATAATTTCCAACTTCCAGCCTTTGACCATCCTGTTTACCCTCCTATGGACAGACATATTCCACTTTGTTAATGTACTTGCTAAAACATGATGCCCTGAAATGAACACTGTAGTCTCTGGGTGTTGTCTGGCAATCAGAGTGCAATCAGACTGTCACCTCCATGTTCCTGAATACTCTGCTTCTTTTAATGAAGCTTAGAATTGTATTAGCTTTTTTTTTTAGCTACTCCGTCTCTGTGCTGATTCATATTAAACTTGTAGTCGACTAGACTACTTGGACGTGCTTCACTGTTGCTTTACCTGACCTCTCCATCTTATACTGGATATTTTAATGTAAATATAGGAATTGGCATTTATCCCCATAAATTTTATCTTATCTGATGCAGCTCATTATTCTAGCCTGTTGTGATCTTTTTCAATCCTGAGTCTATCATCCCATCTGTGTTTCCCAACTTGGTACTGTCTGTAAATCTGATAAGTTTCTATACTTTCATTTTAAGTCATTGATAAAAGTCTTATCTGCAAAAGACCTAGCCCAAATTTCCATGGTATTCAACTACAGGCTTCCCTCCAAACTGTCACTGATGTGCTAATTTCTACTCATTAGGTTCAGTTCTTCAACCTGTCCCCAAAACATGAAACTGTACTATAATCTAGCCCATGTCTCTCCATCCTATCTCCATAAGGATAGTATGAGAAAAGCTGGTCAGATGTTTTGCTGAAATCCAAATATGTGGATTGAGAGTATCCCTTTCATCTTTTCGCCTAGTAAACCTGTCAAAAAAAAGGAAATGAGGTTATTCTGCCATGACCTGTTATTGATGAAGCCAGACTAGCTCTTAGAAATTACCACTTCCCTTTCTAAGTGCTCATAAACCATCCCTTTAATAATATGTTCTAGAATTTTGCCAGAAATAGAAGTCAAGTTCCCTGGTTTATAGTGTACAGATTCTATTCCCTTCACTTTTATGAAAATTAAGTCAGTATTTGTCCTTCTCTAGTCTTAATATCATGTCTTATCCTCCCTGATTTATCAAAGGTACTTTAAAAATGGCTCAACAATCATATATGTTGTTTGGTTTTGGTGTTTTTTTTTTCAGTACTTTGATACAGTTGGTCTGGATCTGGTGACTTGAATCTGCTTAGAACAGTTAGATGCTCTATAGCAATCTACTCAGTCTTTTCAACAACTCCTTGTTAACCTTGCATTGTCCTTTCTCTATTCAAAGATCATTCTCCTTGGAAGAAAAAAAAGGATCAAAATGAGAGTTAAGTATATTTTGAACTTCTCTGTCATTGGTTTTCATAATCTTTTGCATCCCCAGCAGCAGTTCTATCCTTTCTTTGGTCTTCCTCTTGCCCCCAACATAGCTACATAATCCCTTTCTGTTCTCCTTAGTGTTCATCACTAGTCTTAGCTCACTTGGAGCTTTAGCACTTCTGATACTATTCTTAAAGGACCAACCTTGATTCATCTTCTATACTTTTCTTTTTAGTTTGTTGATGAGTTCCTTGTGCTTCTATTTTGGAAACACAGCCCCAGCTGGTCTTTCTCATTGGGATGATTTCTACAGGTGTCTTCAGAATTTCATTCTTGAGAGCTTTCCATCCTATTTGGACCAACTTCACCTGAAAGATATTAGGTCATTGGATTCTACATTTCCTTTCTCTGAATCCTGTGAAATTCCATGTCTGTATATGTCAAACTATACCTGGCTTTCCTCTCTTCTTTCATCAATTCAAAGATGAAATGGTCACTTGACTCCAAAGTTCCTCCCATACGCTCTTCAGCCACCAGTTATTTCTTATGGGTTAAAATCAGTTTTAAAATAATAGTTCTCATTACTTCTTCCATCTCTTGAAGACTGAAATTAACATTCAAGCAAGTCAAGAATTTTTCAGATGCTTTGTTTTTGACTAAGAGAGATGTCTGGATAGTTTGACAACCTACATCACTACTATCTCATGCCTCTGTGTCTGAGCTGTTTTTTTTAATCTGTTTTCTGAAATTCTTACTTATTTTCTCCTGTCTGGGTGGTCTATAGCATATACCCACAACATCATTTACAGTTTTCCATCTATTGATCATCACCCAAATGTCCTGTATCATGCTTCTCCCCAGCCCCACTCAGCTTCCTGGATTTCATCCTGTGAATATATATTCTTAGCATGCAGTGTTACTCTACTACCATGTTTATCTCTTCCGCTTCTTTTAGATAAGGCATGTAGAAATGAAGTCATATTCCTACCTCGTTGGCCTTCCCACCTCATAGCATTTTAGGGTTTTTTTTACATTTCGTATTTATTTGTTTTTGTTTTCTTCTTTTTTATAAAATATATTTATTATTTGTTTTGTGTTACTTGTTTCTTATTCTTGCTTACAAAAATATGTTTATTATTGTTACTGATTGAGGTGTGGTTGATAGTATTCATGGTAAGGTAGAGGATATATATTTCAAAAATTGTTTTTATATGGATAAGAAGGCCATCTATCATTTGTAATCATAGGCATTATTCCAGCAAAAGGGGAACTTGTTTTTTTCTTTTCCTGGTTACATGATCACCATAATAAATTAAAAACAAAAATCTCTCTTATATCAAAGGAGAACAGAAAGACAAAGTCAGCATTCTACATAGCCCAGACAATTTAGTTCAGCAGTGGCATTTTAGGTTTACAAAGTGCTTTGCAATGTATCCTACACACCATTGCCAGATTAATCTTCCTAAAGTACAGTGATCATGTTACTTCACTAATCAAAAACTTTAAGTGGCTCCCAATTGCCCACAGAAAAAAAAATCCAAACTTCTTAGCATTTGAGGTCCTCTACGGAGAGGGCCTACCTTTCTAGCTTCCCACAAGTTCCCTTTGTATGCCTTGCCATTAAGCCAAATTGGACTATTTACTATTTCTGAAAAAGAATCCAGTTTTCAACATCCATACTTTTATTCATGTTATTCCCTCTAAGATCCCCTTCCACTACCCTCCCCAATGCTGTACCTATTGAAATCCAACTTACCCTTCAAATCCCAGGTCAGAAGATACTTCCTCTATAAAGGCTAATTTGCCCAAATGGATATGATCTCTTCCTCCCTTGTGCCCCTACAGCACTTTGTACATGCCTATGGTATTCTGCAGGTATTGGGCAGTTAGGTGGCACAGTAGATAGAGTGCCAGGTCTGGAGTCAGAAAGACTCATCTTTTTGAGTTCAAATCTGATCTCAGATACTTACTAACTTTGTGACCTTGGGCAAGTCACTCCACCCTGTTTGCCTCAGTTTCCTCTTTTGTAAAATGATCTAGAAAAGGAAATGGCGAGCCACTCCAGTATCTTTGCCAAGAACACCCCAAATGGGGTCCCAAATTGTTGCACATGATTGAACAACAACAATAAAAGATACTCTGCTTTATACTGGAGTTATTCCATATCTGTTCTCATTTACAACAATGGGGGCCACTGAACTGTAATACAGATCCTGCAGACCACATTTTGACTTAGAAACCTACATATTAATAATATCAACATTTTATTGAATTTTTCTTTGTTACATTCTAATCTGGTTCAAACTACACTTGAGAGTGTTATGGGCCCCATGTGGTCCATGGGCAGCATCTTTGACACCTCTGCTCTATAGCACTGTAGTTTTCTTGAGGACAGAATTATTTAATTCATCATTGTACCACCCACAGCACCTGTAATCAAGCTCTGGACCTCTATGTGATTTTCTTTCTTCTCCCCATGCCTGTCTCCCAGCTTACTTGACTGACATTTCCACCGTGTCCCCAACCTAGAAAAGAAAAATTGAAAAGGCAAATTGTTTGGCTGCTAATTCAATTCAGCAGGCCTATTATGGGGTGGCACTAGGCTAGGTTCTAGGGCCACAGAGGCAGAAATGCAAGTCTCTACTTCTAAGTTTACATTCTATTGAGGAAAATAATATGTCCCCAAATAAGTCAATATAAGAATATATACAAAAATACAAATTAAATTCAATGGCAGAGGTGGAAGAGGGGCATGTCTTAATTAATGGGAAAATCAGGAATAGCCTCTCATAGAAGGAGTTGACACTGGACTCTAAGTCTTGAAGGATGTTAGAGATTCCATGGAGTAGAAGTGCAGAGAAGACATTCCTGGCATGGGAGACAATTTATGCAAAAGCACAGAGATGGGAGATAGAATATTACGTACAAGGAAGAGCCAGTAGCCCAGTTTGGCTCCAACACAGAATACATGAGGGGTAGGAACGTTTACTTAGCTTGGAAAGAAAGGCTTACCTTGTAAGATGCTTCTAAACAATTTTCATTTTCGCTTTCATTTTTAGAATCCAATGTGGGGAAGGGGGTTGTTTCAGTTCATTATATTTTCATTTTTAAAACTCAAGAGATTCATTCTTAAATTTACAGTGTTTTGCTCATAAATATGCTTGTAATTTTTTCAGGTTTCTGAAATTAGGAAAAATAATATATTGAACCTAAAAACCTTTGGAAGTAAACCCACATTTATGATAGCTATAATCATATTTATTTCCATTGGTTCTCTTTGGTGGAATTTGGTGCCTGAACAAAGTTTGTAGGTGTTTGTTTCATCATCAGAATCATGGTGGGTTCTTTTAACACATATCTTCTTGCCTCTTCAAGTTAATAGATTTTACCTAGTTATCTCTAATAAGCAAAGATATGATAATATTTAAAACCAAAAGAATATAGCCATCAGTGACTTCAAAGCAAAACAAACAGTTCTCCAGTGTGTGCTTGTACCCCATTACATCTCTATTCTTTGCAGACCCCCTTAAACTGTTTTGTAGAATTCAGAACTTTTGCATAGTATAAAACCATAGGTTGAGTAGAAGTCAAAAGGCCCAGGTGATGAAAAATTTCTCCTCCACCAGTGGCTGAAATTTCTGCTATAAATGGCAGCATGGAGTAGATTAAGAGCTGGCCTTAGAGTCAGAAAGTATTGTGTTCCCAAATCTCAATGACATACTGAATGTGTGACCCGTGGGCAAATAACTTCTCAGTGTCCCCAAACAACTCTAATACAACTATAAGCTTCAGAGACCATTGCTGCATTGGTAAAAGAAATTCCTCAGTGATGAGATCACCAGTCTAGTAAGAGAAAAGAAAAATGTCATTCATTAAGATCAATTTTATTTTATTTTTATTTAAGACCAAGTCTCCTACTCAAAAAATGCAGAGGCTAATCAGCTACTTGTCATGCTCCATTTTTAACCTGAGCTGGTTCTCTCTTGCTTGGGCAATCTGGTGCCCTACTGCATTCTAGGAGTTCACCATACCAATGCCAAATTTAACAACATATAATAGGCATAGCCTACTTGAGCTAAGGATTCTAGAGCCTGACAGCCATCAGCCTCAACTTCCCCAGGAGCTGGAATTAGAGGCTCCCACCACCACAACCATCTCCTTAAGACCTTCTAAGGAAGGAAGGAGGGAGGGAGGGAAGGAAGGAAGGAAGGAAGGAAGGAAGAAGGGAAGGAGGGAGGGAAGGAAGGGAGGGAGGGAGGGAGGGAGGAAGGAACCAAGAATTCAAGGAACCTAAGCAGGATAACACATTATAGAAGGAGCATTTCAGAGCTGGAAAAGAACTTAGAAGTCAACTTGTCCTCATCATGGGGAATATATTCACTTTATATAGAAAATGCATATAAGATAGAAACAAGGTCACATAACTAAGGATGAATATGAATAAGGTCATGGTCCTATAAGAACAATGTCAGGGGTACCTATGCCAAGGCTAGTGATGAGCACTAAAGACAACAAAAAGGGTTGATTTATCTATGTTGGGGCAAGCAAAAGATCAGTCAAGTGATGGAATTACTGCTTCGGATGGATAAGATTATGAAAACAGATGGCAGAGAGAAATCTGAGATACTCACGCCATGGTTGTTTTACTTCTGTTTCCTGAGAAGGAAATAAGTCCAGAAGAAATGAAGTGACTTGTCTATAGCTAGTTAACACATTAGCAGATCTGACTAATCTATTAGCATCCATTGTCACCTAAGAGCTAAGCCCTAAGACAATGGTCCAGAGGAAGATTCACTTTGATGGATGAGGAATACTATCCAGGGCCAGATGTAGAACCACACATAGGGGTGGGGCAAGGCAGCCAGAGAACAACCTAAGGGCAAAAACACCTAAGAGTACCTCCTCCATAATTTTGCCTAGGGCCAGCCCTCAAGGTAATTCAGCTTCTAAGCCCTCAAGTAACAATCTCAAAATTGGTCTTTGCAAAAAAATAAGAAAAACCTTCTTAGACAGGGATCCCTTCTTTTGAGGCTTTTTCCCCCTGACCTTAGGCAATGAATGACACTGTTTTGGCATTATCTATGATTGCAGAGTTATGATTTTGATCAATTCCCCTGATTTTCTTTAAGTTTCTAACTTAAAATGTCATTTGAAGTACCATTCTGCAGTCAGAACTGTGTGCTTTAGCTCAGGCTTTTTCACAGGAATTATATATATGTTTTTACAGTGAGATTCCTTTCTGCCACATGAAGGTCAAATAGATGAATGCATAAAGAGGCTGGTCTAGCCTTCTGTTTGGGGAGACTGGCTGCTAGGTTGTGCAACATTAGATTACTTCACCTAAGGCAAAATATACACCCAATCAGAAACCATAGGGAAACACTAAAGCATTTGGCTCATTGAGGAATGACTTTGAATAGTGCTGCTGACAGTATTTCCAGGCAGGTAAATGGAACAGTTCTTTTCAATAGATATGGCTGATTTCAGTTTATTATGGGGCCTGCTTGATAGATTATGTATTGCTTTGGGCAGAGAATTTCTAAGGGGCATTTAACTGCTGGGTACAGGTACATATTGGCTGAGTGACCAGGCTTTCTATTGTAAAAGCCAGTTAGCTGCTCACAACTGAAAATGGAATTAAAATATTAAGCCAAATTCCCACCCTTCCCCCCTTCATATGCACTCTAAAAAGGAATATGTGGAAGGTGATGAGAATTGGTCTCGGTGTATATCAGATCATTATTTTTAGGAGATTAGTATTATCTGATTTAGGCACAGTGCTGTCCTGGATTAGTTTTATAATGAAAAATTCTCAAAGTATCATAGATAATATGTAAAGTACTACAAAGGTAGTAACATTAGAGCTGAATTCGTGGAAATGCCTTGGTTTGGGGATCATGTAGAAATCTCCCCAGTTCAATGAATACCTAATAGAATGCTTTTTTATATGAGACATGGCCATAAAGAAGTTTCTTCTTCTTTACATTTAAATGATAGGCTTATTATTTCCAAAGCATAGAGCATTGGGGGATTAGGAGAAAAGCTTCAATTTATTCACAGCTTGCTGAAAGTTCTGAGGACATGTGGCTTCAGTGACTAAACTACTTGGGAGAATGAGAATGGTATCAGGAATTCTGTCCTGTCAGGTTATGACTTCATTAATTGTCCAAATCCATTGTCATTGGCTATTTAAGATGCTGATGTGAATCAAGATGGCCACTTCGGTCTACCTCCCAGAATACAAGGGTGTGCAAACCCCCTAAGAAGTCTCAGGTTGGGGGCTGGGTATGGCACAAGTAAGAAGACAAACTCTTTTTTGTCTTTAAATTTAGCCTGGGTGAAAGCAGGTAGATGGGCAAGATAGAAGAAGCCATCACTCTTGAAACACAGGCACTATTGTGTCTCATAGTACAATAGGAATATAGGAGGATGTGGAGCCCTCATGAGAGGATGTGTCCTGTTTTGGACCCTCTCATTGGAAAGGTGTGCAAAAAACTTTGAAAGAGTTCAAAATAATGCTACAGAAATGATGGAGAGTAAAACCTATGGTGAACGTATATTCCACCCTGTCTCCTTCCTTATGATGGCCATCCAAGTCATTCTCTAAACTTCCTTAATGTCTTTGTCCCTAAGCTTAGTCTTTCCAGTATCCCCTTCCTGACAGTGGTGGTATTGTATGGCTGGGAAAAGGAAGCATTTATATAGCACCTACTATGTGCCAGGCACTTTGCGAAGAGCTTTACAAATGTCTCATTTGATCATCACAACAACCCTTTAAAGTATGAGTTAGAGAACACTATGAATTTGAAGAATTCAAAATGAATATCACTCAGAGAGCAATGGAGAAGTGCCTGGTGTGTGGAAGCAGGATGCAACATAATAATAAGAAACTATGAAGAAGAACCTGAGTAAGTGATGTCATCAAAGAAATGTGCGATTTGAAAAAGAAGATTGGCTGCTCAGATGGTGAGCGGGAGAAATAACCAGTGGATAATTTGTGAGCTATGTCAGCATCCTTCCAACGTCAAGAGATAAAGTGAGGAATCCCCTGTGGTGAATTTGTGGAAGAATCTCACACAATGGGCAGTTATGAGTGGGTTATGATCTGCATTGTTGGAACTACAGCAAATAGATCACAGTGCCATTTGAGTATTTGAGGATCCCTTTGAACACTTTGATCTCACAGTTCCCCATTCTCCTCCACTCTGGTTACCTCCATCTCCTTCAGCCATGTACCAGCACAGTCCTACGTATAGCTCTGAAGATCAAAGGAAAATGCACCCGTCACGAGATCTACTATGTGCACTCTAAAATTTCACTCTCTGACCATAGAATCCTATCATTCTAGCTCTCCTACTCCCTGATCTAAATTAGACTACTTGTAACCCTCATTATAACTTATAATCATTCACTTTCTCCTGTCCTTCCAGTCTGTCTCCCCCACTCAGATCTGCCCCCATACATACTCCCAACCACCTGGTTGGTCACTTCAGAAATTCACTAGTCACTACTCTTCACAACTTTCTACCTTTCTGAACCCACACTTTGAGCAAAAGCTAACTTTTTGATTTATCAAAAAGCTATAGGTCAATGCAAAAGTCTGAGATAATAACTATATTCACTAAAAATAATCTGCCTATGATTTAAGAGTATTCATCTACTCTGCTACTTGTAAGAATACACCCTGAATAAGGGGTTCTCCTTCCCATAGGGGCAATGATGCTCTCAAAGGCGACTGGTCGCTGATATTCCCCTTATTACAAAATCCGATAATCTTTTCTCAGTCCTCATCCTTTGTAACCCTCAACAGCTTTGATTCCATTAACTAGTCCCTCCTTCTGGATATACCAAAACTCAAAACTCGCTTAACTTCTGCAACACTATTTAGGTTCTCTACCTACTTCTTTCCCACTCCTTCCTTCTCTTTCTCCTTCACCATCCCCTTAAGGTCCTGTCCTTAGCCTCTTCTCCCTGAACAATCTAATTTACTCCCACAATTTCAAATATTGCATCTATCCAGATATAGCTGCACTAGAAGCACCTTCAACTCAACATACCAAAACCACGCTTACTGTTTTTTCCCAAAAACATATTCTTCCATATGGCTTCCCTGTTTCAGCTAGTAGCACCGTCCATTCACTCATGTGAGACACCAGTTTCCCGTGTTTGGAACCCTATTGTGATCTTTGATTGATCCCTCTCCCTAATTTCTCAAATCCAACTGATAAGCAGCTCAGTCATGGCAATTTTTGCCTTAGCAATATTGCTTACAAACATCCCCTGTAATCTGTTCCCTCTGCTGTCACTGTAATACAAGTTCTCATTATTACCACCTGCACTATTGTAGCCTCACAGATTCTCCTGCTTTGACTTTGTATCCACTACTAACCATCTTTGAGTCACTGCCAAATTAATCTTCCTTATGGACAAAGATGATTGTGCTATTCCTCTACTCAGAAGCCTTTGATGACAATTATCTACTAAGCCAAGTCCCCTTAGCCTGTCATTCAAGGCCCTCCAAAATACAGTGACATCCTACCTTTACATCCTTTTCTCATATTATTTCTCTTCACATGTTGCTATTCTGTAGCCAGACAATTGGGCAAATACCTGAGAAGGATTATAGGATTTTCTCCTCCAGATAGCTTTGAGTCCAAACAGGGCCTCATTTGTCTGAGGAGATCTTATTGTGTTCTTATCTGAAGGCAGAGAAATGAACTTGATTGTTAGCACATCATAATTATGAATTCTGCAAAGAATAATAAAGATGCCTTGATTGGCTAATTGGCCTAATCATAAATGTGTGCTTGAACCGCAGCTGTAGCCTTTCAAGCACACACATGTATATGTTTTGGTTAAAGTCTCTGAACTGGCTAATTTCCATCATTATCCAGTACATTAGTAGGATTATGTCTGTATTAGGTCTTCTTCCTCAAACCAATTGTTTATTTAAGTGTAAGTAAATTCACTATCCTAATTAGGGCCTCTTACCACATCAAAAGAATTTTCAAACACACACACACACACACACACACACACAATATAACAATAACCAACTTAAAACCAAGGAAATTGTCCCCACCAATTAGCAATGGGAACAAAAAAGTAAATATGAGTACAATTTATCACTCTTCCGGATTCAATGAGTATTCAGTTTAGGTATGAGGATGGCAGCCATCACTTAACCAATTAGGTTGCAAACACAAACTGCTGATAGTAGGTAAGTATTAGCTACATCAGTTTGTAGTGTCTCATACACACACACACACTCACACACACACAAAAAATGCCTTTCAATATACATCTAAGAGTTGACTCTAGATTGTAATACAATTGAGTTTTGAAAGAAGCATATCACAAGATTCATGTGGGGAAACATCCTACTTCAATGGAAAATCTACTCTACTCTCAGTGTCTAGCCAACAATGAATAGGATTCTTTTATACATTGTTTACCTCTCAGCCAGTATACTCATTCATCCTTGAAAACGGAATTCTTTAATACCAAAGTACATCAAGCTCAGAAACTAATTTTCCTAAAGTCATTGTAACTTTAAAAAAAATCTTTACTGAATGAATTATTATTTTTTAATCTTAGAAGAGAGAATATTTTCATAAAAAGATATAGTCTTAAAGCATAGCTCAGATTTTGATAGAAATATTAGTACAAACAGGTCTCTACTATTCATGAGTTCTTTGGTGAGAGAGATGGAGAAAGGTAATTATAAAGTCTAATATTTTCAGAGACCACTTAATCATAGTCAGCCTTGCATCAAAATGGAAAAAATAAATTTTCAGTTTCCTAATTTTTTATTAATTGTCTGTGTCACTTATGTTTTACTAGAATGGATAGAGTCCTGGGAGAGATAAGAAAAGGGTGCTAAACTTTCTTCTTTTCTTAAACAATTCCCTTGCAGGCCACCCAGTTCGTTTCATTGGATTGGCAACAAAAAGAACAGGCTTAAGGTTTTATTTTAAGAACCTAAGACAAGAAGTTTCTGACTTTAAATCAGATTTGCCTCACCCAACAAAAATAACAAAAGAAAAATCAGAGGAATAAGTTTTTAAAAAATGGATGCCCTTCTACCTTAAATGATTGGTCAGTCATTTATGAGACTGTAAATTTCAATGCAGTTTTCTTCAGGATATAATTCAGTCCCAGTGTGTTGTCTTGAGTTTATCTCCTCCATTTGGGGCTTTTAACCTTTGATACTTGTTAGTGTCTAATATCGCTTATATCAAGTTTGCAGTCTAATCAAAAGCTCTCAAGTTTCTATGACGTATTACAGACTTATCAAGATCATCATAAGAAAAATGAGGACTGGATCTGGAGTTACCTCAGAGGATGATTCTTAATTCTATTATTTACTACCTGTGTGACTTTGGGCAAATCACTTAACATCTTTGGGACTTGGTTTCCTTCCCTGTAAAATGAAGGACTGGATTGGACCAAAGATTGTTAAAGTTTGTTTCTAAGCCATGTAATCAACAAACATTTGTGAAGTCCCTACTTCAGCTAGATGATGGAGTGAATAGAGTGGTGGGGCTAGGGTCAAGAAGATGTGAGTTCAAATCCAGCCTCAGACACTTACTCGCTGTATGACCCTGGGCAAGTCACTTAACCCTCTCAGACACAGTTCCCTGTTGGGTCTCCTCTCCTCTGGGGGTCCTTGTCCACCAAGGACCTGTCTCGGCATGCAATGATGAGGCGGGAGTCAAGATGGAAGGCACTCTGATTTATTGGGAGAAATCATCCATTTTTATAGGGTTTGTACTACATGAGCATAAGCAAGTGGCCAATGGGTATGAGGATGACAGCATGGGAAGGAACAGAAATGTTGCAGTGGGACAGGATAGCAATGTTGCAGTACGGGTATACCGTTGCACTTTGTTTCAGTCTGGGTATCGGTATGGGCATGGGAAGGATCTGGATTGTTGCAATGTATGGTGCACTATGGTATCTCCAAGGGTATGGGAAAGAGCAGGACTGTTTCACAGCGGTATCTGTAGGGATATGTGAACGAGGGGAAATGTTGTACTACGGTATCTACCAGGGCATGGGAATGCTCGGGCATGTTGCAAGATGGTATCAGAGCTGTGTGGGCTATGTGAGACACGAGGCAGGATGTCCCCGTAAAGTATCAAAGATGGTCCAGTAAGTAAAGTAACAAAGCACTGCGTTAGGCAACAGTTCAAGAGCATTAAGTAATGACCAGCTGGGTCCCTCCTTATGGGCTTGTGTGTCCCTCGTGGACAGGCTCTGCCTGAATGTGTAGGGTGACTACAGGGGCTTCCCAAGGAAGGAGGCCCTTCCTCCGGGTGCCTGCTGTTCCACTCCTACTAAGCCTGTCTGGTTTACCCAGGAAACAGGCCAAATGCTAGGGTCCTAACAGCCCCGGGGTTGGCACCCACCCCTTATAGTTCCCTCTTCTATAAAAGGGGGATAATAATAGCACCTACCACCCAGGGTTGTTGTGAGGATCAAATGAGAAGATATTTGTTAGGCACTTAGAATAGTGCTTGGCCCATAGTAAGCATGTAATAAATATTTTTCTTTCTTCCTTTCCAATTGTGTGCCAGTACCATGCTAAGTTTAGATGATACAAATACAAAGAATTAAACAATCTCTGATCTCAAGGAGAATGCTTTGAGTCAGGAAGACATGAGTTTAAATCCTACCTCAGATACTAGCTCTATGAGCCCTAGCAAGTGATGGTTACCTCTCTCAGCTTTAATTTCCTCATCTGTTAAATGGGGGTAACAGTACCTACCCCCTTACAGGACTTTTACACTATTTCCTTCTCCTTCAAGCAGTAGGCATTCCTATAATTCACAGGCATGCCCAGTGATCTGAAAAAGCCTGAGAAAGAGTGTCTCATATGAGGGCAAGAAGTTAATACTGAAAAGGCATTATGAATGGCCAAGTGGTGAATAGGAAGGAAGTAAAAATAAAAGCAAGGTACGCCTGAATTCCTCTCCTCCAAGGCATCTCTAAAAGGACTCCAGAATACTCATACATCCTCACTGTCTCACCAAAGGTTCGAAGAGCGGTTATTGACTCCTTAACCCTGTTTGCCGCGGTTTCCTCATCTGTAAGATGAGCTGGAGAAGGAAATAGCAAACCATTCCAGTATCTCTGCCAAGAAAACCCCAAATGGGGTCACAGAGTCAGACATGACTGAAACAACTGAACAACACCGCCAACAGAAGAGGAGGGAAAGAATCAAGTAAGAAGTTATAATAAGTCATCCAGAATTTTAGCTCTTGGTTCTTTCCTTCCACTGGCTGGTGAGTGACTAGTTCTGAAGTTTTGGCACACTTCCTACAGGATGAATATCTCAGATATGAATCTAGCACTAAGGAAGGAGCATATTTTTAAAAACTGAGCACTCATATGTTCTCTCTCTGGTTGGAGGCTTCTTTCTCAGCCTAAATGTTTTGTGTATGGCTCTTAGGGAAGAAAAAAGAGACTTAGATGCTTAACAGAGATGGGAAATAACACATCAGGAAGTCAGGTAAACAAACATTTATTAAGTACCTACTATGTCTTTTAAATACACTTTCCACATGGCGACTCTTGTACCTCTAACGAAGGTATAAGCCGAGGGGTAGCAACATTTTTCCAAGAGATTTGTTAAGAAATCATTCATTGACTTCTTCAAGGCTGAGAAGGAAATGGGAGCGGTGGCAGCCTTCTCTAGCAGTGTATGGAGGGCAGTTAGAGGCTATATGCAAAGCCATAACTATGGATGATTGCTCCGGGGGCAAGTAACATGGAAAGGGCCTCTATTTGCTGGAGAGGGGACCACATCCCAGATAACAAGAGGCTCTTTCTAGGGATGCTTCCCCCAGGGAGATATTGTTCCTACTTATTAAATGAGTAGGTGACATGGTGGATAGAATGTCGGACCTGGAGTCAGGAAGACCTGAGTTCAAAGCAAGCCTCAGATACTCCCTTAGTTGTGTATCTGTGGTCAAGTCACTTGACCTCTGTTTGCCTATAAAATGGAGATTATAATAGCACCTACCTTCCAGGATTGTTGTAAGGATCAAATAAGGTGATATCTGTAAAGCACCCAGCACAGTGCCTGGCATATGATAGCTACTACATAAATGTTTATTCACTTCCACCCACTTCCTATTCTGACTAATTATTCTTAACGACTAAGTGCTAAGGTCAATTGCTTCTTCATATGTGGAATCAAAAACGGCTGGTTTACTGGGGGATGGTGGGGAGGGTGAAGTAATCACACATACACACACACACACACACACACACACACACACACACACACACACACACCAGTAGCAAATGGAACCTTAGGGATGGTTTAGTCCACCTCTTCCTTTTACAATGAATGAAAGTTGGACCACAGAGAGCAGAAGTAACTTAGCCATGGTAAGGCTTATTCAACACTTAATGAAATTGAGGCTGAACTGAGATGGGGTAAAATCAAGTCAGTTAGCATTCGTTGTGCACCCACTGCATTCCAGGCACTGTGATAAATGCTGGGGATACAAACATAAGTAAAAAAGAAAGACAGTCTCTGTCCTCAAAGACAGCTCACATTCTAATAGGCAGAGATAGTACGTAAAAGAGAAGTGAAAAGTAGTTGGTGGGAAGAAGGATGGAAAAGGCACACTTGAGGGGGGCATGGTGCTGAAGAGCAGAGAGTCAGAAGCAGAGCCAGGAGAGTGATGCAGGATGGCTGGCATGGGCTGGCCCATCCTCAAGATGGAAGCTTTAAGAGGGAGACTCCTCTTGACAGTGGAGGAAGAGGGCTACAGATGGAGAAGGATGTTCCAAGGGTGAGAAAGCCACAGGGGGTGGGGGAACATTGAGAATGGGAAGGCAGCTGAGAAATGGGGGTGAAATTTGAAGCATCAGAAGCAGAGGAGGGAAACTTAGAATAGACCTTAGAAACCGTTCAACCCCATCATTTTCCAGAAGGGTAAATAGAAGCCCAGAGTTAGTGTCAGAGCAGAAACCAGGAACTAGATATCTGATTCCCAGTCCAATTTTTTTTTAGCCAAGGCTTATTGGGTCACATGGCCTTCCACAGTGTCATCATTAAGGATAAGCAGTTGAATAGGGTGGGCAGTCCCTCATTCTTTCCTAAGCGCCCTCTAGCCTCAAGATTGCCCACCCCAAAGTAGGTGGCCCAGCATGATCCTCCAGGGAAATCAGTGAGCTAAGACTACCCTCAGTCTCTGCCAGAGTGGAATGACAAACAGTTCTAACCTCCACTACTTCGACCTGGCTTAATGTTTTGTGTGTCTCAGGAGATTCTTGCTAGTGAACATGCTTTTTTCCCCCATTTGGGGCCAAGCTTCCCTCCTCCAGGGTAAGGCAGAAGCTATAACAGGACCACTCCCACTATACTTTCTCATATCCTGTCACCATGCTCTAGTATGTCCTTCTTCAGTAGCAAAGAACAAGTATTTTTAACACCCCTCTAAATGCTCCCATCCTGAGACAAAGCCTCCTTTACTCCATCTTAGTTCTACATGGATTTGGAAATGTATCCTTAGTCACTCAGATACAGCCAGTCAGGTAAATATTAGGAACTCCTTTCCCAACCCTCAGATTTCCAGCATTGGAGGACCTAGGCTTTTCTTCTTCCAACAAGTATCAGACCACATCCCTCTCCAACACTCTCAATTGTATGCCACTAAAAGTCACCTTCCAGGCCACCTTTGGCCAGCGTGGAATAGAGTACTGACTCCATGGGATAGCCCTTTAGAGACATTGTTCCATCAAAGCCAGTAGCAGAACCCTTTCCTCTTGGCCTCCCTGCTATTAATTCATAACTCACCTCATTTGCCTAATTTACCACAAGGGCTAGAAATTCACCTTTTCAAGTGCTAACCATATGGAGAAATGTTCTTCATATTACTTTGAGAGATGGCCTTTCATTTCAAAGAGTCTAAAGTATTTAGCCAGTTGAATTTTTTTAACTATAGCATTGAAATAGTTTTAATGTTTAAATCTAGTGAGAGGAGGAGCACCTTTCCTTTTAGTAAGCCTGCTGTTGACTTAAATTGCTAATTCTATTACTATACAATAATGTGTTTCAAGCATCTCTTCTGTATTTAATTCTCTAGGTGATAAAGACTGTGCATTCTAGTAGGGCACTGAATACATTAATACTCCATAGCCTCATTTTTCTGACCTACCCGACTTATTGTTCCAATTAGCTTAAGTATTTTGTGACTGTGTTTTTCTAAGTATATCTCCATCGTTGAGTTCAAGAACAAATAGTTCTTTCCAAGGAGCATTGAAGTAGTACGTGGAAACAGCATTTTTGAGAGGACATTTACTTCTGGTAATGCACTGAACAATGCCTAGACAACTTGCTAAAAGATCCATTGAAGCCCTGGCAAATGGCTCTTTTGATCTGTTTGCTAATCTCTTATCTGTCATCTACTGACTATATTTTTGAATCCTGTTGGGGGTGGGGGTTGGGGGTAGGGTTTGCAGTTATAGTCCTTTGACATATCCAAATGCTTTGGGCCATGTGGTTGTGAGTCACTTCTTACCAGGTGGGAAATATGCTAGGTAATGCCTAGATTCATTTGCCTGATTTAGGACAGGAGGAGGATGTACTTATCAGTTCCCAAACACAGCTGAAATTGGGTGGTAAGGAGCATCGTGACATCCGCCAATGAGATTGGCATTTCCAAGATGGAAAAAGTCTTGGCATGAAAAGTGATTAGTGAATTATTCCAGGTTTAGGGAAAAGCCATCAGGATTAAATAGCTTTAAAGGACAGGAGACTGGATGCAAAAACTGCTAGTAACATACGATTTGAAATTTGTAGGGGAAGTGTACCATGAAGTAGAAAGTATGATATAGAGAAAAGAGTGCGGGGTCTAGAATTACAGGACCTGGATTCAAATCCTTTCTCTAATGTTTGGGCAAGTGTGACCTTGGGTGAGTCATTTAACCTCCCTGGGCCTCAGTTTCTTCATCTATCAAATAAGGAAGTTGGACTAGATGAAATCTTGCTTCTAATACTTTCCAATTCTGGCTGTGGACAAGTTTCTTAACTTGTTTGAGATTCAGCTCCCCCTTCTGCAAAATGAAAATAATAATACCTTCTCTACAAGGTTGTGGTAAGGCTCAAATGAGATAATATATGTGTGATGCTTTGCAGAGAACTATACACATATGCGATATTTCTTATTAACATAAATCGAATTTCAGAAGGCAGAAGTAAGAGCAATCAGTGGAAATTGCAAAGGCAAAGTTAGACCTGGGCAAGAAAAACTTCCAGATCATTAGAGCTTTCTAAAAATGGAATAGGTTCTCACAGCTGGTGTCAAGTTGCCCCTTGTTGGAGGTCTTCAAGCAGTGGCTAGATGAACACTTATAGAGTATGTTATGGTAATGATTCCTTTTCAATTATTGGTTGGACAAGATGGCTATTGATGGCCTTCAACTCTAAAATATCATGATTATCTTTTTCTCTTTCTATCAATTCATTTCTCCTATTCACCATCCACCTTTGAAATAACTATGACAACCCAGTTTCCATTTTTCTGCTAAGTAAGAAAGGGTGCTAGAGAGAGGTGGGCTGACTTCTGGCAGTGTGTGAAGCAGATGAGGAAACTGAGTCCCAGATAAATGAGGAGCATTGTCAGAGGTTATGTTAGTAGTAAATAGAAAAGACAGGTCCTCTGATTCTCAAGGCAGAGATTTGTCCATGCTCCCTCTCGAGGTGGAAGTAAAGGAAAAGAAAGAAAGGAAGAGGAAGAAATACTGATATTGATAGTGTTATCACTCCTTGGCACCAATGTAACTGAGGTTGGCAGGATCCCTCTTTGGACTATAGAGAACAGGTGAAATAATCAACCTCTGTTGTGGGAAGAGCGAGAGTGAAAGTTGTTGTTGGTCAGTTGTGTCTGGCTCTTTGTGACCCTGTGGAACACAGCGTGCCAGGCCCTTGTATCCTCCACTATCTCTCAAAGTCTGTCCAGGTTCATGTTCATTGCTTCCATGACACCATCCATCCATCCATCTCATCCTCTGCTGTTCCCTTCTCCTTTTGCCTTCAGTCTTTCCCAATATCAGGGTCTTTCACAATGA
The DNA here is from genome assembly GCF_011100635.1 of Trichosurus vulpecula. NCBI lineage: Eukaryota > Metazoa > Chordata > Mammalia > Diprotodontia > Phalangeridae > Trichosurus > Trichosurus vulpecula. Next base: position 387,031,931 of record NC_050574.1, read on the forward strand.
GTCCGGTCTTCAAGAAAAGGTAAGAATTCAGGTCATGATGATGGTGAAAAAGGAGCCAAGAAATACACTGACCTTCCAGATGTTAACTTCAGTATAAACTCATTTTATCCTACTCAGAGAATCAAGATTGTATCAGGACTTTTCATGGTTGATGGAATACGCAGCTCATTTCCTGGTTATCAATTTGAATGCAAAATCTTAGGCTGCCTGAGACTATATACCTCTAATACAGAGAGCTCCTTTGAAAAATCCAAGCCAATTTTTCCCTTTTGCCTATTGGTTTAAGCTAGACCTGCCTCCAAGTACTCTCAGGAAGCAGAGGTAGCTGTCTACCATGGTCCCCTTGGGACTTGTCAGAGAGAAACATTAGCCAGAAAGTCAGGAGGACCACATGGTGAGAGCAGCCAGGACCCCCTGAGGAATGAAAAGCACAAGTGTATTCCGTTGGCTGCCTATGTTCAAAATCTTTACAGAAATAAAGCTTGCAAAGTAATTCCTCAAGAGTGACCAGAATGGCCCTGATTATCTCATTTTCTTTTCTTAATAAAAGAGGTTAGAGGAATAACAGTATTCAAAAAGAATGCTAGGTTTTAGAGTTAGAGACTTTAAAAGCTGGAAATGCTGTTTGATGCTAAATCCTATACAAAAACATGCATATGACTCAGTACCTGCCCTCTTGGCACTTACAGTCTGGGTAGTATAAGAGGCAGCTGGTATAATGAAAAGAGCATTAGATTTGGTCAGAGGACCTAGGTTCAAACCTAGCCTCTTCTACTATCTGTGTGACCTGTGCAAGTCTCTGGGTTCCCTGGGCCCTCATCTTTAAAATGGTTGGGCTAGATGAGATGGTTAGGTGGCATAGCAGATAGATTACTAAACTTGAAATCAGGAAGATCTGCATCCAAATCCCGCCTCAGATAAAAATAAGCTGTGTGGCCCTGGGCAAGTCACTTAATCTCTCTCATCTACAAATCATCTGTAAAATCAGCAGCAAAATGGGGGTCATCATAGAACCTGCTTCATAGGGTTGTTTCAAGACTCATATGAGATGACATTATAAAGTGCTTTGTAAACCTTAAAGTATCGTATAAATGCTAGTTGTTATACTATACTATTTCTAAGATCTCTTCCGGCTCTAAGTCCTACAAGAAACATAACACACATTCAAATACCGCATAAATCCACTTTTCGATTGTTGCTTTCTAGGGTTAGTTTATTTTTCTTTTTCCTTTCTTTTCTCTGCATTTTTTTTTCTAGTTTGGTATACCTGATATAGACACTAGGACCCAAAGAACCATAGACCATTGGGGCTGTAACAGGCCTAAGGAATCATTGAGTATAGTCCGCTCTCGTTTCACAAGTGAGAAAACTAAAGCCAAAGAAGTGAAATAGTGTACCCAAGCTCATACAACTATGAAGGACTTTAAAAATCATAGGAGTTTAGAACTGTTTTCTAGGAAGCAGAGTCATGGAAAGTTTTGTTTGTTTTTTAGCAGGGAACTGATGTTATATAAGTGGAGCATGCATGTACAATGGACTTAATGAATTGGGGAAGGGCGGGGGAAGGGTGCGAAATTAAAGATCAGAGTCTCTAGAGTCAGAAGGTACCTCAGAGGCCATCTAGTTTAACCTCCTCATCTTGTTATGCAGTCATTTTTCAGTCATGTCTGACTCACGTCTGACATTTGGGGTTTTCTTGGCAAAGATAATGGAAGTGGTTTGCCATTTCCTTCTTCAGCTCATTTGACAGATGAGGAAACTGAGGTAAACAGGGTTAAGTTACTTCTCCAGGGTCACACAGCTACTAAGTGTCTGAGGCAGGATTTGAATTCAAGTCCTAACTCCTGAGCAGTTAAGGTGACAAGGTGGATGGAGCACTGGGCTTGGAATCAGGAAGACTCATATTCATGAGTTCAAATCTGGCCTTGCCCATTTCTAGCTGTGTGACCACGAGCAAGTCACTTAACGCTGTTTGCCTCAGTTTCTCATCTGTAAAGAAGGAAATGGCAAACCACTCCCAGTATCTTTGCCAAGAAAACCCCAAATGAAGCCAGGAACAACTGGCTTCAGGCACAACTGAAATGATCAAACAAAAACAACTTCCTGACTCTAGACCCATTACTCTATCCACTGTGCTACCTAGCTTAGGGAAGAACAAACTAAGGCCCGGAAAGGTTAACTGACTTGTTCATGGTCACACAGGTAATAAATGTCAGAGGTGATATTTGAACTCAGGTCCTCTGACCCGACTGGAAGCTGTTGCAATTGAAAAATTTGCTGATGTATGAAATTCCAATGAATGCCTCAAAAATCTGATTTGTAGTTACCTTCAACCCTTAAACCCATGCTTTGCTTCCTCAGACTGCCCCCTCTTAATATGACATTATATAATCTTAATTTTATCTCCCTCCAAATCTGGTTTTGAAATATTTTTTCTCGTATTTGAATACATTATTACTGATAGTCTGAGACTATTCAACAAAGTGTTATCACAACTCTAATGCCATGTTTTAAAAGAAATTTGTTGAGCTAGGAGAGGGCATCTTGAATCTCTTTGCCAGCTCAGCCTTGACTAGAACTAAATCAGGGAGAATGAGGAGGATGCCTTGGATTCAATAAAAGCATTGCCTGGACTTCTTTGGCTGCTGTCTATCAATGTTTTTTCTCAATTCCTCCTTTTTCCTTTCCAGCACTGAAAATCATAACACTGTTATTGTTGGGTTTTTTTCTTTACCTTCATATGGTCTAGACTGTAAGACTGAATAGCATTTTTCAAAAGGTTCAGAGACAACCATTAGGAGACAATTGTTAAATACACAAAGTTAGCTATTTCTCATTTGTAACACTCTTCCCTGATTTCAGGCACCCTCCCTTAGGTATTAAGTATTAGGTGCCTAATATCCTTAGGCTGTCTATGTCCCAACATTCCCAGTTGCAGTGTCCAATCCAGGTATTCTTTCCCTATAGGTTTTTCCCTCACCCACCTTTACCTGTGCTTTATTTTGGAGCATTCAGAGACATTTGTTCACTAGGATCAGGCACAGATTCACCAAGATAGATTATTGCAAACTAACTTGATTTCCTTTTTTGATAAGTATTGCTAGTACATGGTAAAGTAACTTAAGTTCATGGATGTAATATACCTTGATTTTATCAGGATATTGACAAAGACTCTCATAATGTTGTGGACAAAATAAAAAAGATATAGGCTAAATAATACTATTAAACTTAGGTAGATTTATAGCCAATTGAATAACCCTCTCCAAAGAGTGTAGATTAATGGATCAATGCCAACCTGAAATACAGTTTTTAGTGATGTGCCTCAGAGCCTGATATGCACTCTGTACTATGAAATTACTTGAATGTAGCTGTAGAAATTATGTTTATCAGATCTGTAAATGACACAAAACTAGGAGGAATAATTGAAAATTTGGTGACACAGTCAAAACTCAAAAATATATGGCCAAAACTAATGATGAAAATTAGTAGGAATAAATGGAAAATCTTCAACTAAGGTTCAAAAATTCAATGAATTAAATTCAACAAGCATTTATTAAACAGCTACTGTGCACAGAGTGCTGTTTTGAACTAGGGAAGCTATAAAATTTAGGTAAGATACTGTCTGCTGTTCTCATTATGACTTATAGCTAGTAAGGAGATGAGACATATGCAGAAAACACAGTCCTTGATAAGCACACAAGAGACATCCAAAGTGCTTTATTTAAAAAAAAATGATCAGCCCTAGCACAGGATGTAAGAGAACTATGTTAATGGTAATAAATTTTTTTAATGACTTAAGAGTTTTAGTTGATCGAAAGTTCAATACGAGTCAGTAGTGTAATGTAGCTACCAGAGGAAAGTTAATGTAATCTTAGACCAAGTCAATAGAAGTTTTATGTCTAGAATAGAGTAGGCGAGAATCCCCTTGTAGTCTGTTCTTGTCAGGATACATTGAAAGTATTGTGCTTGGTTCTGGAGAACATGCCCCCAGAGGAACATTGACAAAATGGCATTTTCCTAGGTAGATAGCAAAATCCAGGCTGAAGGATTTTGAGATCACATTACGCAAGTGAAGAAACTGCAGGTGTTAGGAATGTAAAAGAAAAAAAATATTGATGTAGTAGTCACTGCCTTCAGATATCAGAAGGGCTTACTATTTGAAGTTCAATTTAGGTAATACTTGTTAAGTACCCACTACATACAGGGCATCATTGTAGGGATGGGGTATAAAAAGATAAAAATGAAAAGTCATCCAACAGGTTTACATTTTACTCTATTGTAATTGTCATTTGTATCATGATAGAAGGTTTTTGAGCAGAGGGAGTGACATTGTCATATGTCTTGGGAAGATTATTTTGGTTACTGTGTGGAGGATATCTTAGAGATGAGAGGGATACCAATTAGTAGGCTATTAAGGTGATCCAAGGAAGATGTTATGAAGGCCTGAACAAGGGTGATGGGTGTATGAGTGAAGAGAAAGTGATAAATTCCAGAGACGTTATAGAAACAGAATAGACAAAACTTGGCAACGGATCGAAAGTGGGGAGTAAGGAAAAGGCAAGAATCCAGAATGATTCCAAGGTTATGAACGTGAATAACTGGGAAGGATGGTAGTCCTCTTAAAAATATAGAGATGTTTAAAGGAAGAGCAAGTTTAGGAGGAAACATAAAGCACTTCATTTAGGACATGTTGAGTCTGAGATGCTAGTGAGACGTCCAAGTGCATTTGGATAGAGGTCCAGCAGGATTAGACATATATCATGACCTGCCCTCTCTGGAAGATAGAAGGTATATTCAGTGAGAGAAAGTTCCAGGAAGGCAGGTTTTAGAACAACATAAATGACAACTTTCAAACAATCATCTGTCCAGAAATATAATGAGTTGTTCCCTAGTTATTTAACCAACTGTCCAGAATGTTATGGAGAAGATTCCCGTACAGGGCTGTGCTCTATCCCCCATTCATCTTCAGATGATGGCCAGATAAACTACATTAAAACATGTTGCAAAATGGAGTGAACTTTAAAAGATAAAAGATTTCGATTTTAAGGCGTCTGAATAGCAAAAAATTCTGGCGAAATCCTATTAATTAAAAATCACTGTTCTGTGAAACACCTAACGTTACATTTTTAATTAGATGATGTGACTGTTTGGAATACCTATTTAAAATATAGATAAGCAATAGAAGCAGTTGGCCATCTGTTATTGGTAGGTAGCTGAGGTAATGAGAATAACAAATTGGACCAATGCACCAAGACATGGGCCTAGCCAATATGACTGTATAGCTACATATAATGTGAACGTTCCCAGAATGTGCAGGCATAGAATACTTGCTGGCAATAATCAGAACACAGGAAATGAATGCTCAGTAATACCTGAAACTCAATTTAGATATAACCAAAGCTGTCTGTTGCTTACAGGACACAGATTTATTTGAGAACAATACTGTGTAACTTCTCTGGGCCTCAGTTTCCTCTGCTCTAAAATGAAGTAGAGGTGGGGGTGTCCTGGAGCTAGCTTGTAAGTGACTCGAGAGTCAATTGTTAAATTTTCAATGTGAGCATGTAACCTCAGAAGTTGGGAAACATTATAAATCAGAGCCAGATTTATTATTTTGTTAATTGTCGAGACTGAAGAAAGCAATGGGAAAAAATGTTGATAACACAGATTAAATTTAAAATTGGGTCATGCTTACCTTCCCCCCCCTTCAGGAGCTGGTTGTTAAACATTTATCAGCACGACTGGTAGAAGAGTTGAGGTGATAAACTAGATGACACGTGAGGTTCCCCCAGCTCTAAATGTGTGAGCTATTTCTGCCTTCTAAAGATGCTATGGATTTCTTTGTGTTTCATAAAATGTTTATATCATATACAATATAAATTCCTTCTTTTCCCTGATTAAAAAATTATATCCAGGGAAAATACTGTAGCCAAACGTTAAACCTACAAGGGTTGATGATAAAGTCCTTCTTTCTCTGGGAAAGATGCTGGTATATGGTGCTTTGAAACAAGACATTTTGATGCACTTTGGGTTCTACATGTCAGAACATGAATGTCCTTGAAGAGATGATAAATATTAAAAATGTAATTTTGAGAGTGTGTATGGATGATGTGTGTGTGAGTGAGAGAGAGATGAAAGACAGCTTCCCCCACTATAGTTTGTAGCTGTAATAAAAAAAATTTCAAGTGATGGTGGTGAGGAAGTTTTTAAATTTGGAGGCCGCTATGGTACAGTGTAAGAGCATTAGTGTACTCCGTGGTCAGGTCCACATTCAGTCCCACAGTTTGATATTCCAGTACTGGTGCTCTTGCTACTTCTGTGTGATAATGGGCAGGTGGTTTAGCTTCATTTCCTCACCTGTGCCACAAGGAGGTCGTACTTGATGCCTTTTAAGATACCTTCCAGTTCTGAGTTTCAATAAAAAGGAAAGCCAGTTAAGTTGTTGTTTGGTCATTTTTCAGTCACATCAGACTCCTTGTGACCCCATTTGAGGTTTTCTTGGCAAAGATACTGGAGTGCTTTGCTATTTTCCTCTCCAACTCATTTGACAGATGAGGAAACTGAGGCAAACAGGGTTAAGTGACTTGTCCAGGGTCACCCAACTAGTAAGTGTCTAAGGCTGGATTTGAACTCAGGAAGATGAGTCTTCTTGACTCCAAGCCCCATACTCTATCCACTGTGCCACCTAGCTGAGGTAAGTAGTACTTGGCAACTCAAAGGAAACATTTTTATATTTGGCTCTATTTCTGAGTTACTTGGACTTGTTTAAAACGAAAGAAAAGAAAAAAAATCAAAGAAAACCTTTTTTTTCCATAAAAAGAGGGAAATTGAACAAGATGATCTCTAAAGGCCCTTCTAGCCTTCTACTTCTATGATGCTATGACTCTGATGAGTTCCTGGAAGGCCTTTTCAGCCCTGCTTGAAGACTCCAGGCCATTCAGCAAGTGGCTTTTAAGTCTTTTTATCCTTCTCCACCTTGTGTTCAGGAAGCATGTTATAACATGCTAGGGACAATAATTTTAAGAAACTGTTGTCTAACACGGTTCCCAAGTGGAGCATGGACGGGGTCTCAGTCACTTAATTGCATTAAAAAATACCCTGTTTGAGTCCTTTAAGTGTGGCAGTTCTCAATTATCTAGTTCAGACTCCACTGTGAAGTCATAATTAGGCACTAAAAGCTAACTGGATTACCACAGAGAGCTCTCCTGACAGCTGTTTAACAGCTCATCAGGTGTTAAGGCCATAAATTACACCTTTCCCTGCACCTCTTCTTTCTGGCCTTAATTCACAAAGTTATATTTTACTGTCCTTTCATCATCAGACAGTCAGGTTCACTTAAGGGACTCCTAAATTTGGAGCCAACAACTGATTCCCTAAAGGGGCCTCCACTGTGGAGGAAGAAGTGGGTATGACTTTCTTAGGTGCTTTTTTTTTAGTCCTTATGTGAGAAAATGGGATTAAAACCACTGACAGCAAAAGTAACACCCATCTAGTCAACCTTGCAGTAATTATGAAACCAGAAATATGATCCTTCCCCCTCCCAAGTTTCTAAGAAGCTTTGTTGAGGAATCTCTGGATGGGAATCTGGACACTAAAGGTCAAACTCACCTTCGGGCTGAAGGGGCCTTTTAAGGACCAGTGGGGGGAAAAGGGAGTGAGGATGTTGGTATCAGGCACCTGAGGAGGAGCAAATGTCCAAACAGAAAAAGAGTACAAAAAAGACAGTAAAGGGACACTGAACAAACTTTGCTTCCCAATTTTACCTGGGGTAGGCCCTGATGACTATGAGAGAGTCTTGTTTCAAGTAATGTTTTTGCAGACTTCATGGAACCTCAAACCTTAATGAAATGAGGTGTGGCAAGAAGGGCAGAGAAGGGAAACTGCTAGAAGGGAGCTTAAAAAAACATATAATCCAACCTCACTTTACAGAGAAGAAAACTGAGGCCAGACAGGTAAAATGACCTATTCCCTGTCACACAGTTAGTTTTTGGCAGAGCCAGCACTAGAATCCAGGTCTCTCTTCCTCAATAACATCCTTCATCCCTACCCGGAGTAATTCACCCACTTCTTCCTCTCCTTCAGGAATAAATATCTGATAAGGTTACCTACCTACTCATATTCCTAAAACATTTTTTTTCCTTAAAAACAAATAGAATTAAATTAAAAGCAATCACCATAATAATAAATGTGCTTGAAAACTCTATTCTGTTTGCCAGTGATATTCAGTGGGTATTGATCATTATTATTGTAGAATTTGGGAGAGCAAACATGGTGTTTCAGATAAAAAGCAAGCCTCAGAGTCAAAATCACGTGGGTTTAAGTACCACCTCTGATACTTGTAAGGGGTGTAACACTGGGCAAATCACCTAACCTCTTAGGGACCTGGGTAACTTTCTAATACTATAAAGTTTCAAAGGAGGCACTGATCTGCATTGGGAGAAATTTCTCCCAATTTATTATTATTATTATTATTCAAAATAATAATAAAAACCAACATTGATATAGCATCCACTGGGTCAAGCACTGTGCTAAGTACTTTACAAATCTTATCTCATTTGATCCTCACAACAACCCTATTAAGTAGGTCTCATTTCCATTTTACAAATGAGGAAAGTGAGGCAAAGAGCAGTTAAGTGATTTATCCATGGCCACACAGCTAGTAAGTGGATGAAGCCAGATATGAACCTTTACCTACACCAATGAAATCATTGTTGTTTTGCAATTGTTCAGTGGTGTTCTACTCTTGATGACCCAGTATATCAGAGCATGCCAATACATGGGGTTTTCTTGGAAAAGATATTAGAATGATTTATTATTGGATGATGATGATGATGATGATGATTATATTGGAGTAATTTGCCATTTTCTTCTTCAGTGAATTGAGGCAAACAGAGTTTAATTGACTTGCCTAGGGTCCCATAGCTAGTGAGTTCTTGAGGCTGAATTCAGGTCTTCCTGACTGCATGCCCAGCACTCTATCCACTGAGCCACCTAGCTGCCCCCATTAAAATCATCGGTCTGGTCAAAAATAAAAGAATTGTGGACCTCAGGATTCATCTCTTTTTTACCTGAATAATGTTCAATTTGACAAACATTTATTAAATATCTATTATGTGGAAGGTGCTGTGGTAGGTGTTGAGGATATAAAAATTAAAAACTGACATAGTCCCTTCCCTGAAAAAACTTATAGCTTAGAGAGTGCCGTGATATGTACGCAGACAAATATAATAAAAGGTAAGATAAAAGGTATGATGAAAAGGAGCAGAGAGCCAAAATGAGCTAGAAAAATCCGAGAAGAGAGAGAACACTTTCAGCTGAGATGTTCCATTTAATTCAGTAGTCTAATAACAACCCTCAGTTCCCACATTCATGTCTAAGCAAGGGGATATAAGCATCTGAATTTAGGGTACTGACAAAGAAATGGAAAGGGTAAGTTGGATAGGAAACCTGTGGGGGCAGAAACAACATGACCGAATGACATATTGGATATAGAGTTAGTGGAAAAGAGACTAAAACATTACTTCCAGGTTTCAAGTTTGGTGATTGGAAGGATATGTGCCATTAACATAAATAGGGGAAAGAATATATCTCAAGAAAACAATGATGAACATCTTTAATTTGTGGGGCCAATGAGACTTCCATGTGGAAATACTTAGCATTTAAGCAATATTTAGTAAAGGACATATATGGGTTTGCCCCAGGATGCCAACCCTCAGAAGAGCACACTTCCTCTCCCAGGATAAGCTCCATAAAAGATTATACTTCCCTTAGTGACCAATATCTTCCCACCTTGCCTGGGAGTGAGGCGCAGTGCAAAAGAAAATCCATGGCACAAGCCATACAAGGCAAAAGCCACCTAAGGGAGAGCCTAAAATGGATACCTTGGAACTTTTGATTGTATAAGCAATACAGAGAAAGGAGAGAGACCAAATAATTATAGGGGTCATTAATCAGAGAATAAATGTCTAGAGTAGACAGAAAGAGAGGATGGACAGTGGAGAGAGTGAGAGAAATCCTATTTGGAAAGGAATGCAAAAAATAAAATTTAAAAAACTAATGACTAGGACTGGTTCAAAGGGAGGAGAGGAAGGAATATCTACTTGACTGAGAGGAAAAAGGTATGGGGGAGGGGGTAAGGGGGAAATTATATAACTAGATAAAAGTAGGCAAGAAAAGGGAATTAATAAAATCCCAAAGGGAAAAGGGTAACAAACAAGGGGAAAGAATAAGGTATGACAGGAAGAAAGCTGGTGAGAGAATAACATACACACTCAATTGGGTATGGAAATCTATCTTACTCTACAGGAAAGTAGAGGGGAAAGGGATAAGAGAGGGGGTGATGATAGAAGGGAGGGCAAATGGGGGGAGGGGTAATCAGAAGCAAACACTTTTGAGGTGGGACAGTGTCAAAGGAGAGAATAGAATAAATGAGGGGCAGGATAGGATGAAGGGAAATATAGTTAGTCTTTCACAAAATGATTATTATGGAAGTGTTTTTCATGACTACACATGTATAACCTATATCAAATTGCTTGCCTTCTCAATGAGGATGGGTGGGGAGGGAGGAAAGGAGAGAATGTAGAACTCAAAGTTTTAAAAACGAATGTTAAAATTTGTTTTTACATGCAACTGGGAAATAAGATATACAGGCAATGAGGTATAGAAATCTATCTTGCCCTACAGGAAAATAGAAGGAAAAGAGATAAGGAGTAGTGGTGATAGAAGAGAAGGCAGATTGGGGAAAGGTGTAATCAGAATGCATGCTGTCTTGGGGTGGGGGAGGGGAGAAATGAGGAGAAAACTTGGAACTCAAAATCTTGTGGAAGTGAATGCTGAAAACTGAAAATAAATTAATTTTAAAAAGAGAGCTGGTGAGAATAAGACCCCCTTAAAAATATTAAAGTAATTAATTAACATAATACTGCATCTGCAGCAGAAGAGGAAGGAAAATCATAGCTTGAAAAAACTCAATATTAGAGACAGATGGACCAAAATATAAACCTGACTTATAACTTTAAATGTGAATATATTAAACAATCGAATAAAACAAAAAAAGAGTGACAGATTGGATAAGAAAACAAAACGCTAAAATCTGTTGCTTACGAGAAACACATTTAAAAAACAAAGACATTACTCAGTGAATCCAAAAAAGCAGGAGTTGGAATCATGCTGACAAATGAAAAGCATTCAAAAAATAAAAAGGGATAAATGAGGAAACTATTATGCTGAAAAGAATAATAGACAACAAACCAATATCATTAATACATTTATATGCTTCAAATGCCCAAATCCAAAAAGGAAACATCTGAGCTACAAGAATTCATAGACAGTAACACAATAGTGATGAGAGATTTCAATATTCCTCTCTAAATTTTGGATGGGTCTAACAGAAAGATAAAAGAGAAAATATGGAACTGAACAAATTGATGTAGAAAGTAGAACTAAAAGACTTATGATGTCTTCTAAATGAGACAGAAAAAGAATATACATAGTTTTTAGCACCACATGGAACTTTTACAAAAATTGGCCACATGCTAGGGCACAGAGATACTGCAAACAAATGTAAAAAGATGGAAAGAGAATCCTTTACAGATCAGAACACAATAAAAATAGTCATTAATTCAGGGACCACAAACAAAAGATAGACATAAATAAAGACTTAACAATGAAATCCTAAATAACGAATGGGTCAAAGAACAAATCATAGAAATAATAACTATGTAAAAGAAAATTATAATGATGAAAAAGCATGTCAAAATTTCTGAGGTTACAGCTAAAGTAGTCCTAGGAAAAAATCATATCATTACAGACAAACATGAACAAAATATTTTAAAAGAACTGAACATATATTTTTCAAAATTGGAAAACCAAAAAATAAACCTAAAATTAACATGAGGAGATATTAAAAAATTAGAGAATAGATAAGTTGAAAACAACAAAAACATAGAAATGATAAACAAAACTAAAAGTTGTTTCTTTGAAAAGACAAATAAAATTGATAACCCATAGCTAATCAGATTAAAAAAGAAGAGAGCAGAAGATCAAATCAATAAAAACAGTAAATGAGCCAGGTGAAATCACAGCAAAACTAGAAGGAATTTTTTTAAAAATCAGAACATATCATGCACTTATATTCCAGTAAAATTGAGAGCACAAAAGAAATAGAGGGATGCTTGCAAAAATATAAAATGTCCAAACTATCAGAAGACCAGAAAGGGACCTTAAATAACCCAATCTCAGAAATAGATATATCTATAAAGGAACTACCAAAGAAGAAACTCCTAGTCCTGATATATTCACAGGAGAATTCTATCAAACTTTTAAAGAACTGTCAGTACCCATACTTTACAAATTATTCTTGAAAATTGGGAAAGAAAGCACTCTACAATCCTTTTATAAGACACATATAGTCCTAATACCTAAACAAGGGTTTAAAACTGAAAGGAAACTATATGCCAATATCATTAATGAACATTGACTCAATTTTAAACAAAATACTGTCAAACAGACTACAGCTATTTATCCAAGCAATCATTCATTATGACCAAGTGGGATTTATATCAGGGATGCAAGATGATTCAATGTTAGGAAACAATCAATATAATTAATCATACTAAAACCAAAGCATCCAAAACTACATGATCCTTTCAATAGACACAGAAAAAAAGTCTTTGACATAGTATGAGTATAGGCATAGAGGGACCTTTTTTTAATATCATAAAAATCATCTATCTAAAACCAAAAGCAAATATCACATGCAATGTGTATATACTACAACCTTTTCTGATAAACACAGCAGAGAAACACAAGGATAACCCATCCACCCAATATTATTTGATATAGTTCTGAAAATGCCAACGATATCAATAAAACAAGAAAAAGAAATTAAAGGCATAAAGATGGCTAAAGAGGAGATCAAACGTTCCCTATTTGCACATGACATCGTGGTTTACTTGCAAAATCCTGGGAAATCAACAAAGATACCTAGACGATTCAAAGCTTCAGCAAAGGTGCAGGCTACAAAACAAATCTCTAAAAATCAACAGCATTTTTATAAAAATAATAACAAAACACAAGAAACAATTATAGAAAGGGAAATCCCATTTCAAACAACTATAAAACATACAAAATATCTGGGGATCAACCTCCCAAAGCACACAAAAGACTTGCATAGATTCAATTACAAGGAACTCCTTAAAGAAATAAAAAAGAGCTTAAATAACTGAAGGAACATTCAGTGCTCATAAGGAAGCTGTGCCAATAGAATAAAATGACAACGCTACCAAAATTAATATATATTTTTAATTCCAAACCAATCCAGTTACCAAGGGGATATTTCATAGAGCTTTATGAAATAATAACAATGCATTTGGAAAAACAAAATATCTAGAATATCAAGGGAAATTATGAAAAGAAGTAGGGATGAAGGTAGAGGAGCATTTCCAGAACTCAAAATATATTATAAAACACCACTCATCAAGACCATGTGGTATTGGTTAAAGAATAGAGAGATCAATGGAACAGACTGAATAAAGGAAAATCAGAAACAACAGATCTCAATAATTCATTATTTATTTAAGTGGAAAACATAAATTACCTGGGAAATAACTCTTTATTTGATTAAAAATGCTGGAGAAAAGGAAAAGCAATCTGATAGAAATTGGGCTTTAGACTAACACCCAACACCATATTCTACAATACATTCTAACATGACCTTAATTTTCAAGATCATATTATTTTAGAAGAGTAACAGATCATGTGTCTCTCATAGTTATGGGTAAGAGATGTGTTCTTAACCAAATTAGAGATAAAGGCAATTATAGAAGATAAAATAAATAACTTTGATTACCTGAAACAGAAAAGCTTCTGCACAAACAAAATTAATGCACCCAGAATAAGAAAGAAAGTAGCTGAATAGGGCGTGGCTTCTTAAATTTGTTGTTGTTGTTGCATGGTCTGAGAGCATGCACAGTGCAAAGTGGGCATGCTTTGTCTTCAGCGCTAAAGGCTACAACGAAGTGGGATGCAATATGGACAAGCCCTGCCAGAAATACCTTGGATTTATTATGCGTTTGATTTTTTAATTAATTTTTGGTTGTTGTGCATTCAGAAATCTTTTACTGTTGCCAAATTTTTCACAACCCCAAATGGAGTCATGACCCATGAGTAAGAAGCGCTGGAATAGGGGGAAAAAATCTTTGTATCAAATTTCTTGATAAGAGTTTGATGTCTAAGATATATGATCAATTAATATATGTATAAAAGACTAATTGCTATTCCTCAATAGGTAAATATTTGGTCAAAGGATATAAACAAATAGTTCTCAAATGAAGAAGCTGCAAAGTATTTACAACCACATGGAAAAAATGACCCAAATCGCTAATAATGAGAGAAATGCAAATCAAAACAATGCTGGAGTTTCACTTGACATTCTACAAATTGGCAAAAATGACCAAAAATGGCAACAGCCCATTTTGGAGGGGTTATGGAAGAAGAGGCCTATAAGAGGGCTGTTGTTAGTAGAGCTGTGAAATGGTATGATCATTTTGGAAAGCAGTTTCGAATTAGGCAAATGAAGGAACTAAAATGTTAAAAAATAAAAGTCTCCATATACTCCAAAATATTTATTGTAGTACTTTCTGTAAAAGCTAAAAATAAAAAACAAAGTAAATTCCCATCAATTGGGGAATAGCTAAACAAATTATGATACATGGATATAATGAAATACTCCTGTGCTGAAGGAAATGATGCATGTGACGACTACCAAGAAGCATGGAAAGATCTATAAAAAATGATGCAGAGTGAAGAAGCAAAACCAAGAAAATAATATACACAGTAACGACAACAATGTAAAGAACTACACACCAAAAATAAAAAATAAATGTAACAAAATTATAGAGATCAAGCAGGACACAAATGAAGAGATCTGAGAGGACACCCCCAGCCTACCTCTTCGTGGAAGTTGTTGTGTTTGTCCGTTGTTCTCAAAGAGGACCATTGACATCAGGGAAATGATGACATGACTTGCCCTTGACTTTGATTTGAGTGAGGGAAGGCTGCTTCGTGGAGGTTAGAGGTACACAGATGTCACACATCGCACATGTTTTCAGACTTTTTCAATGTGTTGACCAGTTGTGCTGACCTTTTTCCCTTTCTATAAAGTATTATTTGTTATATGGAATGGTTCTCTTGGAGGGGTAGAATGAGGGATACTTGGGGTAACTATGGTGATATTAAAAAACAGAAGATAGCAATAAAAACTTATTTTTAAAAAGTTTACAAAATTAGACCCATATTTTGATTTCTTATAAATAATTTATTCTAATTCAGAAAATGTAAACAAGTCCTGCTTGTTTTGGTAAAGATTATGGAATTACTAAAAAAAATTAGAATACTATTTAACAAATTTAGCATGATACAGTGCCTCATCATGAAGGCCAATAGTCAAGGTTTTACAGTTTTCATTTAGAAATTAGAATGGGGGCAACATCCTTTTCTTCTGTACCATCTTCAGAGATATTAAAAAGCATAACACAAGTATATGGGACTTTGCTCCAGGTGCCAACACTCAGGTTTTGGCATTCCAAATCCTTTCTTTTCGATCCCCTCCCAGCCTAAGCCATCAGCCCCAGGATCCCATTGCTGTGGTTACCCTGCCCCAAGGCCTGCCTTTATCCCAATCCCTTTGGGAACATGAACTGGACAGTGAAGGACAAATGATAGATTCAGTGGTTACAGGTGCTCACATGGACCAACAGAATTTGCCCCAGGCATAGGAATTCTTACTGACAGCTCTGCCTCTTCCTTCCCCACCCCCTCTTCTCTTAATTAAAAAAACAAAAACAACCCTAGTGTGTTATTTAGCCTGTTAATATTTCTATAGAAATGCAGTCTCATAGTACTGTGTATTTGATAGAGGGCTAGCCTCTGAGTCAGGAAGACCCAATTTCAGGTCTTGCCTCTGACATATAATGGCTATGGGGCCCCAATCATCTTTCTGAGACTCTGATTCCCAGAGCAGGTGCTAATGTGCATAAGTAGAAGGAATTTGCCCATTAGGAGTTTCTCATACCAATTAGAATTTCAGGTCTGCTCCACCCTTAATCCCCCCAAAGTTTCTATAGCTCAGACTTCTCTCTCTATGCTAGTATGATTTAGAGACTAGACATGGCTAATGGAAATCACTACTGAATCACAAGTGGACCGATCTGTAATTGACTGTGTCACTTTGGGCAAGTATCTTCACCTCTTTGGGTTGTAATTCCCTTATCTCTAAAATAAGAGTTGAACTAGATTGTTCTAGAAGATACCTCGTAGCTCATAATACTTGTTTGCTGCTTCCTGCTATCCTGGTTAAGGAGGGACTGATGACTGCATTCTCAGTTGCTCCCACAACTGCCCTCAATTCCTGGGAATTTCCTGTCGTAGGTGTTTCCTAGCCCTGTTGACAGACACTTATGTCTAATTCTAGCAGCATGACTGGGCTGCACGCCCTTTGTGGATATGTGTGTTCTTCCTCAGGTTGTCAGTGGGCCTGAAAAGCATGCCCTGTTAATCACCTGAAGATTAAACTCCTTAGCCACCCCCTTGTGTGATTTAGGCACGGTGACAGGAAGGTGGTTTGAAATGATTGCCTGTCTTCCATATACTCATTTACCCACCAAGGGGACCACCCATACTTCAGGACACAGAATTCTTACAATGCTGTGCCTTCTTGAGAGGAACAAAATTACAATTGCTGTTTTCTCAGCAGGAAGAAGAAGGGGGGGAAATATTGCTCTGTTTTTCCAGTTTTTGTCACCAAAATGACATTTGAGTCCTTCAACTGGAGAACATTCAGATGAGAACATTTAAGAAACTTTTAGATGGCTCAGTGAAGAAAGCAATAACATTCTGGGCCTGGAGTCAGGAAGACCTGAATTCAAATCCAGCCTCAAACACTTACTAGCTGTATGACCCTGGCAAGGCACTTGACACTTGTTTGCCTCAGTTTACTCATCTGTTAAAAAGGGAGGATGATGATAGCACCTAATTCCCAGGGTTGGGCAGCTAGGTGGCAAAGTGGATGAGCACCAGGCCTGGAGTCAGGAAGACTCATCTTCTCAAGTTCAAATCTGGCTTCAGACACTCACTAGCTGTGTGACCCTGAGCAAGTCTCTTAGCCCTGTTTGCCTCAGTTTCCTGATCTGTAAAAATGAGATGGAGAAGGAAATGGCAAACCGCTCTAGTATCTCTGCCAAGAAAACTCTAAATGGGGTCACAAAGAGTCAGACATGACCGAAACAAATTAACAACAACTTCTAGAATTTATCATGAGAGACAAAACGAGGGGAAGCTTATAAACTGCTTTTTAAACCTTAAAGTGCTATAAAAATGTCAGTTGTCACATTATCATTATTATTACTCATTTTCTGAAGGTCACTCAGGTAGATCAGAGCAAAAGAATTAGAATTCAAGCCTTCTAATTCCCTATTCAAGGTTGTTTCCACTACAACATATCATTATAAGGAACGGTATAGATTGAAAACTACTTCCAAAATATTTTTTAAAAAGTCATGGATGATAGAATCATAATGGGCTCTTAAGAAAAGCTAAGCACGTTCTTTAGAGACAGTCTTAACCTTTTGATGTTGGCATCAGGGAGAACAACCATGGCATTCCAGAACATGACCCTATAATGACAGAAATCTGGCTTGGATGGACCTAGTATATGGCAGTTCTTATGAGAATATAATTTTGTTGTAGCACTAATCAATCAATAAACATATATTAAGCACCTAC
This sequence comes from Trichosurus vulpecula, assembly GCF_011100635.1. Lineage (NCBI taxonomy): Eukaryota > Metazoa > Chordata > Mammalia > Diprotodontia > Phalangeridae > Trichosurus > Trichosurus vulpecula. The sequence goes on from NC_050574.1 coordinate 387,049,709, forward strand.
TGTGTGCCAGACGCTGTGCCAAGCACTGGGGATATAAAAAAGAGGCTAAAGACAGCACCTTCCCTCAAGGAATTTACAGTTTAATGGGGAGACAAGCAAACAAATATATGTATACAAAGCAAGTTGTGTACTAGATCAAAAGTATCCCTAAAAGTTTAAATTTTAGCCTTATGGATAAAAAGTTGGGTGCTAGATCTTAGTTAGAATACTTTGGGAGAATACAAAAATCACATGACTGATTTTTTAAAAGTAATTGAATTTACACATCCATGAGAGTATTGTCCTCTTCAAAATAGTTAGCTAAGAAAACTATACATTTGTTCCAATGGTCAGGTAAAACATTTGTGTTAGCTTACAAATTAGGTTTATTTCTATGTATTTATGTTAAAGGGAAATAATTTCAATTAATTCACCATGTTTCATATGTATTTAGACACAAACTCCATAAAATTGCTGTAACTACTTTCTTGACTTTAATTTTAAGTGATAACTTTGGGAAAGTTTACTTGACTTTATTGGCCCCAGAATAGAGAAAGGGAAATGAACCTAGACAATGAGTAAATGATCTGTCCCATAGAGATGTCATTGCCATCTCCAAGACAGATTAATTCCTTGTTGTTTTCTCCAGGCTTAAACCTTTTATCTGTTGCAGGGGTAATGTTATTGTTAATAATAATAAGCCATTTATGTGTCCAAAAGGTGGTTAAAAAATGTTAACATATTAGTTCATGTGACTGATTTTTCACCGTATGTACTAGATCTTTCACATCCATGTGAGCATTATCCTCTTTAATGGAGTCACCTTAGGAAAACACACTTACCCCAATGATGCTACCATTGCTTAAAATATTTTTGGAGGTGGAAGAATTGCCTTCAAGTAAATTTATCTGAATATTCCCAATGGTGATACATTCCCACCTTCTGTGGTTGTATTTTATTTTTTAGAAAAACAGAAAATTTTTTGGATCTAAGTCCAAATGAATAAAGCTGAGGTGGAAGATTGAATTGGGTAAATTTTGGGCCAAAAAAGTTGTGAATGTAAGTTAATGAGTCGGTTGAATTACAAGCCTTGTGTGGATTATAAACTGTCTCTGAAGGACAAATTTGCTGCCCCTAGCCAGCAGAAGGTGTCTATGGACTCCTTTTAGCAGGATAGCACACATTTAGGTGCATAAATTCTGGCATGTTTACCTGAAAATCAGTCATATTACTTTTATAGTCACACCAGCTTCCTTATAGAATAAGAGCAAAAGTGCTGTCTGAAGGACCCCTCAAAAGAGGATACATATGGTTTGTTTACAGAAATAAAGGAAAGAACCCTTTGGTCATATTCCTGCCAAGGTTAATTTTCTTGTTCATTTTCTCTCATCGTGGGAATTAATGGTCGTGAAGTAGGAGTCTGCTGTCTGCAAAATGCTTAGGAGGAAAGGGACTTAAGAGAACAAACAAACATAAAAGTCAGCAAATTAAATAAGTGGCCTCATTATTGAATGTCTATTGAAATAAAAATGTCATTCTGGTGCTAAAATATTATGTCAACTAAACACCTTTTTTTTCCCTTTCTTCCAGAATGCTAGAAGATGACCTTAAGTTAAGTAGTGACGAAGAAGAGAATGAGCAGGTGAGCTATTTATTTTTTATTCTTCCCTTTGTAAACAAAGATGATGCTCCTAGCCTGGTGTCAGTAAGACATGTGTTCTGAGCTGCTTCTGTGATGGTAGACAGACTCTTTCACTCAGTTCCCAGTAGGACCAGCAACATGCATTTATAAAACAAGGGATTGGGGACCAGGGGTTTAACCTATGACCATGAAAATGAGTTTCTCCTCTGCAGCGCTAAGTGTCCTCAGAGGGATCAGATCTGTGGCCTTGATTTCATTAGCAGTGCACCCTGACCTAACCAGCCAAGCTTACAGAATCTTTACTAATGCAACATGTAAGCGGTAACATATTAAATATTAAGGATTCTTATACCGACACCATTAATATTTAGAGGAAGCATGGTAGAGGTTAGCTAAACTGTCGAATTGAATAATAGATTCACATATTTAGTGACAGGTTATTCGTCTTCACTGAGAGATTTGCTTGAAACATTCTTCACTGATTTTGATTTATCCCCTCAAGGCATCAATTGGTGGTTTACAAATACTGTTAATATAAGTCAGTTAAGAGAAAAAAAAAAGATTGCATTTAATTAATGTGTCTTCAACTGAAGAGCACTGGATTTAGAAACAGAAGACCTAGGTTCAAATTCCATCTGTGCCATTTACTACTAATGGGAATTTGAGCAAGACCAGAGCATTAGACTAACTGATCTCCAAGGTTTTTTCTAGCTCGAAATCTCAGATTCCTGAGATAATCCTATATGTCACTCACCAGTACACCTATAATTTTTTTTATTTTTTTGTATTTTTTTTATTTTGTATTTTGTAGTAGCAAAATACAAAAAACTAAATCTCTAAGCCTTTGAGGTTCTGTTTTCCCATTAGCTATATTAACATTTCAACAACAGTGACAAGAATGTAATAGACATGAAGACATTTCAGTGTCTTCTTCATAAACTATTTTCACATGTAATTGAGTATTGATATAATACAGTTGAGTTTGAAATATTGTGTTTTATACAAAGGTAGCATGAAATGCCACAAAATGATTAGATTGTCTAGACACAAAAATTCAAGTAATATATAGATGCAGAGGTGGACGGAGCTTAAATTGAAGATAAGAAGAAAGTTTCGAGAAAAGTCAGAAACTAATTGTGAGGTTTGTAAAAATAGATTTTGGTTGCTTTATGAGAGAAGTTAAGATGTCAAAGATGATAGAGGAAATATGAGACTGGATATAAGATGAAATTTGACAAGTCAGGAAATGATTTTGGCAAATATAGATAATTCCAAATGATGGAAGATTAGCAGGAAAAGGAATCTGTAATAAGAGAGGAATAAGGCACTTAAGAGTAGAGAAAACCAGACATTTTGAAACAAAAAAGCACAATTTTTCTGCCCTAACTTTTAAGTTTGAATTCACTACAAGCTGACAGAATCTGAATTTGTTTTTAAGTTAATGTTACATGTACATATTAATAAATATATTAATACATTTATATGTTAATTATATATAACATATGATATATTTAGATTATATTTTTGTTATATATCATCTATTTGGTTATATTTTATATCCAAAAGCAACAGGAACAATATTTCATGGGACATTTTGTCATTGTACATTGTAGTGGTCATGTTCAGCATTTCCTTTCTGTAAGAAGTGATTTCCTCTGTTTTTCATTTGCCTTAATTCAACAATCCTAAGAGATTATCAGGTAGCTAGGTAGTTCAGTGGATAGAGTGCTGGGCCTGGGTCAGGAAGACTCATCTTCCTGAGTTCAAATGTGACTTCAGACGCTTAATAGCTGTGTGACCCTGGGCAAGTCACTTAACCCTATTTGCCTCGGTTTATTCATCCATAAAATGAGCTGGAGAAGACAATGGCAAACCACTCTAGTATCTTTGCCAAGAAAACCCCAAAGGGGACCATAAAAAATCAGACATACTAAATGACTGAACAACAACAAAAGAGATTATCACTCATTTGTAGATATTGTCTTGGGATAATTTTAGTGGAGATACCCGTTGTTTAGTAGTATTCTAATAGGAAGTGCCATGCAACATAATAACTTTACAAAACAAATGTGAGAACCTGAATCTTATTTCTGCTTCTTTTAATTAAACGTCTGAATTCACCAAATGACAGGATTCCTTTGTCTTCTTCCTCAAGGAAAGACACACTCTAGATTCAACAGTATTATATTAATAAAGTTACCTACCCCATTGTGTAGAGCAAAGCTTCTTAAACTTTTTCCACCCAAGACCCCTTTTCCTGTTTCTCCAGTCTTTGTTGGCATTGTGTGACCTGAGGACATGCTTTGTGTTCAGAACCAATCCTGCAATGAAATTGCTCAATGCAACACAGCCAAGTGCTGCCAGAAACACCTCAGATTCATTGTGTGTTTGATTTTTTTATTAATTTTTGGTCGTTGTGCATTCAGAAACCTTTTACCGTTGCAAAATTTTGGTTGTGACCTACAGTTTAAGAAGCACCAGAGAAGACTATTGCCAGTGAATTAATTCACCATCTTTTGTCCACCACCATCAGCTTAGGAAGGTGATAAGTCTCCCGTACTTAGTGTGCCTGGGCCTTCAAAAGCAGATACAGTCTGTTAACTAGGAAAGAGTATTGTGGAATCTGACATAGTTTGCACTCAACTGGCATAGCCTTTGAAAACACAAGGTCACCATCACATTACAATGAGGCATTGGAGTCTATGGGAAACCTCTACTCCAGTGCTGCTCTATATTTTTATTTTATTGAATATTCTTAGTGGATATTAAAAGGAAACATATATGGTCATCAGTCTTTTGTAGAACATTTCTGCTTCTATGGTAACAGTGACACAGTGGTAGAAAAGAGGCCAGAGAGTACTAAGACAACATTAGTTTTAGACCATTTATAAACATTAACTTAGTTGTTGGTACTCTAGATTTAAGATCCTTGTCCACTGACCTACCACTACTGGAGGAACTGAATCATATCTAGCTTGACATTCTCACTATAAATGAAATCAGAAGGTAAAAGCAAAATGCAGCCAAATGAAAGGATGACTCAGAGTCTTAGCTTAGAAAAGGAAATAAAAGATTATATTTTGGGGTATGCATCATATATTTGGCTATATTTTGTATCTACACACAACAGGAACAATATTTCATGGGACATCTTGTTGTAGTGCATTGTAGTGAACGTGATCAGCATATACACAAAGACCACCTTGAAAATAGTTGCAGCTTTTGTACCAGCATCTGTCACAGACTATGAAGAAGCAGAGAAAAAACTATGAAAAACTCAATAAGGTCATTTGAATTGAGTCAGGATATTTTTTTAACACTCACTGACTTCAGTGGAAATGGAAGTTTTGGGGAAGACAGAGAAAAATATTTTGGAAACCATGGCATATAAGAAATAAGAAAGGTCAAAGGCTTATAGATGATGCAGAAGCCTAGTGCCTATTGTATGAATACTTTTTTTAAAAAAAGACTTGGGAATACTGGATATGTCGGGCATCAAATGGCATCATGAAAAGAATTAAATTGATTATATTTTAATGGACAAAAAGTGGATACACACACACACACACACACACACACACACACACACAGACTCCTTGAGGATTATGTATTTTTCATCTAGTTGTTTTCTTCCCGTAGAAGTTGCTAGGCCAGTCTCTTTCAAGTCAACATAGACCAGAGGTGGGGAATCTGCAGCCTCAGGGACACATGTGACTCTCTAGGTCCTCAAGTGTGGTCCTTTGACTGAATCTAAACTTCACAGAACAAATCCCCTTAATAAAAGGATTTGTTCTGTAAAACTTGGACTCCGTCAAAAGGCTGCACCCAAGGACCTTGGAGGCCAAATGTTCCCTACCCCTGACATAGACCATAGGATTATAGATTTAGAGATCCAAGGAATCTGCAACATCATCAAGTCTGTACCTTCTCGTTTTGCAAATGAGGAAACGGAGGCCTAAGTTACACTGTGTGAGGTAGATTTGAACTCAGGTCTTCTTGGCTTCCTGTCCCAGCATCCTATTCACTGTGTTGTGCTACCTTAATGAAGAGTCCCTGGAGTGGACTCTTCCAGGGTATAAGACAATCAGCACAGTCATATCCGCCAATGGGAATATCCTCTGCTTTTGGACTTTGCGTAGGACATTCTGCGTGGCATTGGAAAACACCTTTGGCAAAAATGTTGCCTTTCTCATAATTCACTTGACCCTGATAATGGGAAGATCACTGACAAGAATCCTCTATTTGTGGTTGCATTTTCCAAGGAATCTTGTGTGAGCTAGTAATGTGTTATGGTGGTTATTAAACAGAGAGCTTGACATAGCGAATATGGGATGGTCTTAAAGCCAGGAACACCTGGGTTCTAGTTCTGCTTTTGACATGTATTAACTATATGACCCTGAGTAGCAGCATTACAGACAACTCTGTAAGACTATACAATGAAAGAAAAGGTCAGGCATTGGGAGAAAGAGTTTGTTCACCTGGAAGTTCCTTATATCAATGAAATCATAGTTCCAGCCCCTATCCTTATCCCAATTAGAATAATGTTTGGCTTCTTATTCTCTAACTCTTGGTCTTAGCTGTCCAAAGTGACATAGTGCCATAAGAGAAAGGAAAGAATTTAGAAGACATGGGACAGCTGAAATCTGTGAAGTGAAGAAAAGGGAGAAGAATGGATCATTTTTTAAAAAGTCTTTTTTCTGAAATGATGAGCTCTTGCCTGTTAAGCCAGGGAAAGCTCAGGGAGTTATACCCAGAGAAAGGATCCAGATGAAATTACTTTGGCCAAGACATGAGGAGAGGAACACATGATTAAGACTCAATAAGGAGCAGCCAAGATAATGTCAGCTGTGGACAATGTTGCAGAGATGACAAATATATGGGCTTAGGAACTAAGAAAAGGTAAAAGGAACAGGGAGCAGAATTGAATGCCTCTGTGTGTGTCTACAGCTTGCAGTAATTACATTATCCACACATATTAGGCAGTCTTTTAATTTTAATTATATAACTGCATTTTTCTCTTCTAATGAGCATAGTTTATTCATTTAAACTGACAATTTTAATTTTACAGGCAGCGATCATAGGATATAATCTGCAGAGGGAAATTTTCCTGTTGGCATAATTTACTCCACACACATCGAAGAAAAGTTACCTTTTAATCCCCAATCAATATTTGAAGAGCACACAATTAATTTAATAGATAGCTAGGTAGTTAACATAAATCTGCAAGTTAAAGAGCCAATTCTTTTTGATTTATAATGCATAAAGTAATAATTTCCTCATTCAAGTCTCTCAGAAAGTATTTGAAGCTTTGTTGCCTCAAAATGACAAGGTGGTAGGTAAGATAGGTTTGAGCACTGAATCATGATACTTACTGCTTTTTGGGAGGTTCCCTCCATTATGGAATGGGACCAGAAACATTCTCCTTCCAACTCTCTGCTCTTTGCAGAAGAGGTCACTGGATAACTTAAATCAATTTGGAGTGTAATATTAAAAGCAGATTGCCAATTGCAATGTGAATGGCTCATTCCACACACCCCCACACACCCCTTCATCCTTTTATAATATGACAATTGCGTAACAGAAAGCAGAGCTTTAAAAAAAAGGCCTCTGAAATCAGTGTGCCATGCATGTCAATCAGTGATCAAATAAATTAGGTGACTGGTACTCATACATGGAATAATAATCTTGCATATTTTTGCAACCCGACTCTGCTTCCCTGGGTGCATTTTTCATCTCAGGATCAGGTTGGTTGCTGCTGAACTTCTGTGGCTGTGAAAATTTATTACCCACAGAGTCAATCTGCAATCAGGCTGCCAAGTCTGGATAAATAGAGTCATTGTGCTTGTCTGGAATATGTAGCCAAAGTTCATCCAGTCAGCTTGACTTTCACATCCCATGGGGTTCATAAAAGCCAACACCCTGGTATGTGCTCTCGAATTCTGCCAAAATTTTGTAGAATTATATAAACAGGAGTTAAAGAAGCAATCAGGACCAAGTTAGAGGGACAAGGTTCCAAAATCAAATTTTGCTTGCATCAGAAATGAATTTTTTTAATCATTTTGATGCGTAGTCAAGTGAATCACCCCTAAGCAAGAATTACTCAAAATGCTATGCAATTAAATATCATATGTTCATTGCATCCTGTTTTGATGAATTAATCATCAACTTTTTTTAATTGAATAATTTTGAACATGAAAACTACTTAAAGGAACATTTAAAGTGGTTTTTAAATGGAAGGAGCTACCCACTTTAGGAACTATTAAAAATAAGTAGATACTTTGAATATTAAGCCATAGGGCAGAATAAAAAGAGAAAGAAAAAAGCCACCATGGGTATTTTTTCCTTTGTTTTCCATTTAAATTTTGCATTAAACATCCAGGTGGAATGTATTGGCTTCTTTTTAACACAGGATCGTTGATGAGAATTCAGTTAATTGGAAACTACTGTCTATCAGGTCTTTGTCAACTCTGTGAATGAAGTAATCATACATTTAGGCAGTCAGTCAATCACAATCAACGCAGCTCCAAATATCCCCAGCAGGAAATCTTTTGTTTTAAACAAATCCTAATGCTGAGCTGAATGAATGTGTCACCAGAGGTGAAAGGCAGTCATAGTTATAGGATCACAGCTCTGGAACCTGACAAGACCTCAGAAGCCATTTAGTCTGTTTCGTTTGACAAGTGAGGAAACTGAGGCCCAGGAAAGCTAACTCACTTATCCAAGGCCACATAAGTAGAAAGTGGCAGAATCAGGTTTTGAATACGAGTCCTACTATTCTGAATCCAATGCTCGTTCCTCTGTATAATGTTGACCTTCTACCACGCTGCAACGTGTGGTAAATTTTGTGCTTCTCTGCATGATCTTACTGTAAGATGATGCAACTTTTGCTTTTTTTATCTTTTTTTAAATTTTTTTTGCACGTTCTTTTCTGCATTTTCTTACTGTAAGATGGTACAACTTTGGGACTAGGAGATGCTTCCAAAACATAATTTACCTCTTCATTTTTAAAATGTTAAATCTAGTTTTAAAATTTGCAGTAATATCAAATCAACTTAAGTGCTCCATATTCCAAGTTGCAAAAAGTTCCCAAATCATTTTTCAAAAAAATGAGCTCTTGTCCTTCCGTTAACAGTCATTCACCCATTCAACAAATATTTACTAAATATGGAGAAAATAGAAATTTTAGATAATGATTCAGGAAAGAGGTAGCATTTGAGTTGCACCTTAGATAGTTAGATCAAGCACTTATTAAGCTCTCACTGGGAACTAAAGGATAAGTAAAAATTCAATAGAGAAAGGAAGAGAAAAAAAACATTCTGGGTATAGGGAATAGTGTGAGCCAAATCACAGAGGTGGGAGAGTGTGTTCATGAAGTCAGAGAATAATCATGTTTGGCTTCAGCATAGAATGCATTGGGGTAGGAGAGAAGGAGGAGACAAGGCTGGAAAAGTGAGATGGTACAAGATTATGGAGAATTCTCATTGCCAGGTAAAAGTTTGAGGGCAGCTAAGTGGCACAGTGAATAGAATGTCATGCCTGGATTCAGAAAGACTCATCTTTGTGAGTTCAAATCTGGACTCAGCCCTTACTAGCTATGTGACCCTTGACAAGTCACTTCACCCTGTTTGCCTCAGTTTCCTCATCTGTAAAAACAAGTGGAGGAGGAAATGGCAAACCACTCCAGTACCTTTGCCAAGAAAACCCCAAAAGGGATAACAAGGAGTCATTCAAAACTGAAATGACTGAACAACAAAAGAATTTGAACTCAGGAGTCAGTAGGGAAGTATTTAAGGTTTTGAACAGGAAGTGACATAACCAAGCTTCTGCTTAAGAAAAAATATTCTGGCAAGTGACGCGAAGGACAGATTAAAAGAGGGAGAGAGAGAGTAAATACAAGAAGTTTGGAGGCTACTATGGCAGTCCAGGAAGGAAGTAGTGAAGGCTTTCACTATGGCTTTCACCATGGGAAAAGAAAGGAGGAAACAAAGTAGAACGATTGGGGCTTTGTAATTGACTGGCTATTAAAGGTGTAGGAAAGGAAAAGAGATAAATATTATTCCAAGGTTATGAGCAGAAGAGATAGGGGAAAAGAATGAAAGGGGAAGGAAAGAAGCATTTATGACACATATACTATGTGTCAGGCACTATGGTAAGGGTTTTACAAATATTATCTCATTTGACAGGGTAAATGGTGGGGCCACAGGCAGGAACAGTGATATCAGAAGGAGGAAAGAAAATAAGTTGGGTTTTGGCTAGTTGAGGTGGGAATGGAACAGCCAGATAGAAAATTCTTATAAGCAGGTAGAAAACTGGATCTGGAGCTCAGAACAGAAGTCAGAGATAGAGATACAGACTTGGAAGTCCTCTACACAGAACTGGTATCAATTGGAACCAATTGGAGTGGATTAGGTCACTATGGAAAGAGTGTAGAATGAGAATAAAGACAAATCGATTAGAATGTAATTGATGGCCATTGACAGACCATTTTTAATAGAATCATGGGGGCAGACACCCAGTTCCAAGCATGTAAGGAGAGAGAGATAGTGAGGAAGTAGCAGTATCTGGTAGAGTCAATATATTCAGGTTTAGGAATGAAGGAAAGATGGTATGGTAGTTGGGTGTGGTGTATAAGTCAGATGATGCTTCTTTTAGAATGAGGGAAGGGAAGAAATGACTGTATTGGAAGAGATTAAAGATGCAAAAGGCAGAGGGGGCAAAAAAATTGGAGTTGATACTAGAGGACATGAAAGGGAAAAGAGCCAAGGGTATAGGTGAGTGGTTTATCCTGGGTGGAAAGTTGGAATACCTCTTTTTGAACAGAAGGAAGATGGAGATTATGAATAGTGATTCTGAGAACTTTTGAGGAATGAAGGAAGTGAACTGAGAGCATTAATATTGGATTACCTCTGCTTAAAAATCCAACACTTTTCCTAACTCTCTTAGAAAGTTCCTCATTGGGGAAGCTAGGTGGCGCAGTGAGTAGAGCGCGAGACCTGGAGTCAGGAGGACCTGAGTTCAAATATGGCCTCAGACACTTGACACACTTACTAGCTGTGTGACCTTGGGCAAGTCACTTAACCCCAATTGCCCTGCCTTCCCCCTTCAAAAAAAACCAAAAACCAGAAAGTTCCTCATTAAATATATTAAGGGCACTAGGCTACTTGCAGTCATGAATATTTGCCATGAGCTTCCTCTTCTTTTTTATGGTATTATCTCCTGGTACCTTCCATGCTGCCTACAAACACACCCAAGTCCGCCCAATCCTAAAAAAACAAAGATAAAGAAAAAGAAAGAAAGAAAGAAAGAAAGAAAGAAAGAAAGAAAGAAAGAAAGAAAGAAAGAAAGAAAGAAAAAAGAAAAGAAAAGTTGCTAGGCCCCATAATTCTCTCAAATTAACATCCTATATCTCTTCTTCCTTTATTAGTCAAATGCTTACAAAAAGTTGTCTACATTCAGTTCCTCCATTTCCTCTCCTCTGATTTATCAACCCTATCCATTCTGACTTCCAACTTCACTCAACTAAACTTCTCTTTGCCAGTGATCTCTCTCTCTCGCCCTCTCCCTCTCTCTCTCTCTCCCTCTCTCCACCCCCTTCTTCTGCCCCCCCCATAACCTTATCAGCCCCCACAGTATTAACTATTGTCTTTTCAGATGATTCCCAAACTCGTATATCAATCCCTAGTCTTTCTGCCTGAGTTTCAATCAATCAGCAGTTATTTATTTAAGCACTTACTATGTTCCAGGCACTAAATTCTGGGAATACAAATACAAAGAATGAAACAATCCCTACGTATTCCCATTTCAAGTCAGATGACCCATAGGCATTTCAAATTCAACATCTGTCCAAAATAGAACTCATTACGTTCCCCCACCCTCCACGCACATACCCCAAAGCATCCCTCTTTGTAATTCCCCCATTGTCAAAGGTACCACCATTGTTCTAGTCATCCAAGTTTTGCGATCTTGATGTCATTCTCAACTCCTTACTCTCCTTCACTCCATATATAAAATCACTTGTCAAATTCTTGCCCCTTTTATCTCTACAACATCCCTTGCATCTATCTCCTTTCCAGTCACACAATCACCACTCTAGTTCATGCCCTCTTCACCTTTCACCTGAACAAACCATTGTAATAGCCTCCTACTTGAGCTTCCTGCCTCAGGTTTTACGCTATCCAGTCTATCCTCTGTATAGCTTCCAAGTCTCACCATGTCATTTCCCAATTCAATAAACTCCAGTGGTTCACTATAACCTCTTCAAATAAATATAAATTCTTCTGTTTGCTGGCCCTTGCTTACCTTTCAGCCTTATTACACATCGCTTCCCTTCATATATTCTAGGTCCAGTCAATGGAACCCTTTTCCCATTCCTCATACATAGCACTCCTTTCCTATTTTTTTTTGCCTTTGTACTGGCCATCTACCATGCCTGAAATGCACTAACCTCTCACCCCCTACTCTTGGATTCTCTAGTTTCATTCAGTACTCAGTTCAAGCACCACCTCCTACATGAAGCCTTTACTTATCCCTCCCACTGTCAGTTCCCTGTCTCCTAAAATACCTCATATTTAACTACTTTGAACTCATTTGTGTTTAGTCTCATATTTATTCTGTGTATGCTCATGTGTGTACTTGTTAGCTCCCCCTTAATGGACATAAAACACTTGAGTAGGAATTGTTTCATTTTTTATATTTGTATTCCCACTAACATGTGATAGATGATTAATAAATGCCTGTCTGACAATATGTATATTAACATATGTAGATATGTGTGTGCACGTATACATATGTGTGTGTATGTATGTATATATTTCTGATTTCATTAGTGTGGAGAACTTTCAACTTGGAAATCCTTTTGACTATATGTACTTACGAAGACTTTCCTTTAGATCCTTGACATTGTGAGTGATCAGTCTGAGTATTGCCCAAGAAGAACTGTATTGTGGGAAGTCTATTCCTCTTAAGGTATCTGTTTAGTTTGTATTGAACAAAAAGCAAAAGAACCTTTTTGTCCCCTAGAATTTTGGCTTGGGGACCCAGAATTTAAACTTTCAACATTGGCTTTATATCACATACTGATCCTCAAGATTGAAGTTCTCAGGCTGAACGGTCTTGGCAAGATATCATACATTGTTACTTGTAAAAATGTACTGTCCTTCTTTCAAAAGCAAATATATTTAAAAAAATTCTTGGGAACATGAAGTACAAAACAGAATCAATCCCATAATTAGTGGGAATTGAGTTTTGTGTGCATGCTTTTAAAAGAAAACAAAGTGGGTTATGTTAAGTTTTTTTTTTTAATCACAGAAGTTAGTTGGTAACACCACACATTTAACATAGCTTGCTTAGAGTAGATGCCCAGAAATCTGGGAAGCCATCTCATCCAATTCATACCTAAACAAGAATTCCCCTCTACAATCTCCATGAAAAATGGTCATCCAGCCTTCAACTGAAGATTTCCAATGATAGGGAATCCATTTACTCCTGAGACAAGCCATTATCCTTTGAAGTAGTTCTTCTTATTAAAGGATTTTAAATTTAAAGATAGAAGGGACCTTTAAGGGCACCTAGTATAACCTCTTCATTTCACAAAGGAAGAAATTCACTCTCAGAAAGGTTAAGTGACTTGTCTAAGGTCCTACAGTTAGATAAGAAAAGAGCATAAATTCAAACCAAGTCAGAAGGCTCTGACTCCATACATAACCCTCTTTCTACCACACATGCAAAAGACATGTTGGTATGTTAAGCCCTGGCTCATTTCCATATGCTGTTCTTTCTCTTTTCCACTACCCCTCCCCCCTTGGCAGTGTCATCTTTCGTAGCTATTAAGTTGAAGAAATTTGTTTTCAGAGATCAAGGCCAGATGAACCATTATTAGCTTGTCTTCAGACCATGTTTCGGAACCTGTGAAACCAACACATAGGAAAGTTTTCTTTGTATTGAGTCGAAATCAACTTCTATTCAATTTTCACCCATTTATTTCTAGGTGTTCTGAGGCCAAGACGAACAAGTCTAATTCTTCTTCTATGTTATAGCCCTCAAGTACTTAAAAATAGCAGACATATCACACCCTAAGTCACCTCTTCTCCAGTTTGGACATCCCCCCACTCCATCCTAGTAAGACATGGTTTTGAGTCCCCTTGCTCTCTTGGTTACTCTCCATTGGACACAGTCCAACTTATCATTATTTTTCCTAAATTGTGGTGGCTAGATCTTAATATGATACTCTAGAAATGCTTGTCATGTCTAGAGACAAATTATTGGGCATCTAGGTGGTGCAGTGGATAGAGTGGCAGGCCTAGAGCCAGGAAGACCAGAGTTCAAATCCAGCCCCAGATGCTTACTAGCTGTGTGACCCTGGGCAAGTCACTTCACCCTGTTTGCCTCAATTTCCTCATCTGTAAAGTGAACTATAGAAGGAAATGGCAAACCACTCCAGTATCTTTGCCAAGAAAAACCCCAAATGGGGTCACAAAGAGTTGGACCGACTGAAAAATGACTGAAGAATGTTAATTCTTATATTCTGGGCACTATGCTTCTCTTAATGTAGCCTGAAATCATATGGACATTTCTGGCAGGAATGATATAATGTTAACTGTTATACTTTCAGTCTATCAAATGCCCAGTTCTCTGTCAACTTGACCTACTAGCTATTCCCCAAACTTGACATTCCATCTCCAGTCTCCTTCATGTAGGCTGTTCCCTATAGTTGAAATGCATTCCCTTTTCACTTCTATTACTTAGACTTCCTAGTTTCTCTTGAGGCTTAGTCCCTCCTACAGGAAACCTTTTCTGATCACCCATTTGTTAGTACTCTCTCTCTCTCCCTTCTCAAATTATCTTTTTATACTTATCTGTGTTCATTGTGTATGAATAACCCCAGGAGAACATAAATGTATTATCTGTTTTCATAGTGTATGCCCCCAGTAGAACAGAAGGTTCTTGAGGGCAGGGAATATTTCATCTTTATCTTTGTATCTCAATCATTTAACTTCAGTACTTTGTTCAGAGGAGGCACTTTAAAAATGTTTGTTTAGAGGCAGCTACATGGCTTAGTGAATAGAGCACTGACTCTGGAGTCAGGAGGACCTGAGATCAAATCTAGCCTCAGACACTTGACGCTTACTACCTGTGTGACCTTGGGAAAGTCACTTAATTCCAATTGCCCTGCCTTCCCCCCTCAAAAAAAAGTTTTTTTACCTTAAGTCATCAGACATCACAACAAATCTCTACAAAGCAATTACTATAAGTATGGCACTTAACTGCTCTCCTTAGTAAAGAAAAGCCACATAAAATGAGAGTTGAATCATTTCCATTCTCTCATCCCAAGCAGCATTAATTTGACTCCTTTGGGCTTCTTCTTGCCCCCAACAAAGGCTCTTCTTCTCGTCCTTGGATTTGGGTGTTAAACTTATTTTGTTATAATTGTTTTTGTCATTCCTGACCCTCACCTCACAGGACTGTGCCACTCTTTTATGAATTCATCCCGTTTCATATTACTCATGCTTCAAACCTCTCTGTTCATGGTACCTGGGATTCCCTCACTCTTGGGTCCCCAAAATAGTGAACCCCAAGTTTGAGGCAATAAGTGAATCAGCCCCCACCCAAAATCATTACTCATGAGCCCCACCCATGCTTTTACTTTTACCACCCAGCCAGAAGATGGACACAGTACAGAATGAAGGATATCTAACTAAATAGCACAGAAGAGTAACCAGAAAGGATTCCCCTTGCTCATAACAGATATACTCTTTCTACAAGTTACAACACTACCAGTGGGAAAGAGCGCATATGCTGAACATGTGTGTCTAGTGAAAATGAAGCCAGACAATTTAAATGACAAGGCACACACCAGGAAACCCATGTGGACAAGACACATGTGTGGAGAGTATGTGTATGCATGCACACACACATGCACATACATATACACACAGGAACACGCATGGCCAAAGCAATGCGCATCTCTGATGCTATGGAGTTACAGATGTCGAGATCATCATGCTACTACTCACTTCGGGACATCACAGCTCTGCTTTTTACAGAGCATCATATAATCTATTCTTGGCATCATGTCTTCTGGGCTGTCCGTCATGTTGCTTCTCTTTGATGTCTCTGCTAGTCTTGTGGTCACCAACCTGCTCTGTGCTACCATATGCTGGACTTTAGCTCTTCAAGAATGCATCTGGTACTACTTTCTGTTTTCATCTGCTAAGATGTAGTAACTACAAAGTCTCTCCTTTATAAAGATAAGCAGATATTCTTTTAGTGCCTAGCTGAGACTTTGAGTTACCACACCTAGCCAGGAAGCTGAAAAAAGTCAGCAAAATTCTTTGACCTAAGCTTAAGGCTGTTCTTTTTTTGTGTCTTTTTGTCTGTTGCTGATAGAAGATCTGAGGTCCCAGACAAGTATCTGACTTAGAGTTAGGAAATTCCTTACAATCAGAGATTGTAAGCCTATGTCCTAAAACCTATTTCTTACTCTTCATGCAAAAAAAAAACAAACAAACAAACAAACAAGGAACAAACAAGAAAAAAAGCCATTCACAGGAGTATAGTAGAGGATAGTAAGGTCCACCTTGTTCCCAAGAGGCCCTTTGATTGGCATGCAAATGAAGTTAAGGCAAGGACAAAAGACCAGATGAAGCTCCTGGAGTTTATTCCTTTATTGTACAGATTTTCAAACTTAAAGAACATTGGTCCTCTTCTGTTTATCTCTACCCAACACAGAAGTTCTCTCTACATATACAAATTTCCATATGGTTCTACTTCAACTAGTTCCAACTAGTCAGTATTACATTCAGAATTCCCTTTTTTATTCCACAACAATAAACAGAATGAAATTTTCAAGAATTTATCAGCTACTCTACTTTTAACTAACAGAAAGTTCCAGCAGATGTGCCAGAATCATTACTGGATCATCCCTCTTTGCCACGTTTGTGATCTATTTCCAGAAATCATCCATTTCCCAATAATGACCAACTAGTCCATTATATACTCCTACCACATTATCACTTCTGTTCATGCCCTCCATTGGTCTCTACCCAAATTTTGTACAGCATACAGTTTGTAGATTTTCTCACATGACTGTATCATCTTGATATACAATCTTACTCCATTTCTACTTTTCTCTGCCATGTTCCTTTTAAATAGATTGTGCCCTTTGATTATCATAATCTAGTTTTGTCACATTCTAACAAAGGTTGGTAATACCTAGGAGCTATAATTTGCTTCCATGAGTTACAGCTCTAGTTTATTTGGTTTGTTATGTTCAACCTTTTTTGTGTAAATAACTAAGGCTATAGAGTTTTTTCTTACTAGCTGTGTGACCCTGGACAACTCACTTAACCCTATTTGCCTCAGTTTCCTCATCTATAAAAAGAGCTGAAAATGGCAAACTGTTCTAGTATCTTTGCTAAGAAAACCTCAGATGGAGTCACAAAGAGTCAGACACAATTAAAATGACTGAACAATAGGTTGTATTACTCCCTCTCTTCTTGGATATTTCATCCTATGAATTATTTGAGCTTTTCCATTGATATTCTTTATCCTGCGTTAGTCTCTGAGATTCTGGCTGAGCCTTAACTAGAAAATTTTATACTTTGGTCAAATTTAGTTGAAGGGGGCAGAGGACAGTGGTAGTATAGAGGACATTACAAGCCTAGATATAATCATGCCAAGAAAGTCCAACCTATGCCTAAGAAGTGATATTGTGATAGAAGTATATTAAGGACTAACTGATCAAAACTGGGAAATGGATGATGATATAAGAAACTTGATAGGAGATGAGGAAAGAAGGTGAGCCGTGGGAGAGGAGTACCAGAGCCATGGAGACCTAAGGGCAGCAGCCAAACTGTTTTAGAACCAAGAGCCATAAGAATTGTGGTTACTGGGAAGAGGAAGCATCTCCTTTGTAGGAAGTGTGATCTCCCCCCAGCTCTGATTTTGGTGTCTTAGGACAAAGCCAAAGTCACCCCACATAATTGTGACTTGGCTCAGGCTTAGTGCATGTGAGTAGCTGTATCCTTCACATGGTGGTTTCAATTTAAAGCCCTCTTGACAAGATCCTCAAGTCTCCTGGCAAATATATTTTGTCAGCCTTCATTTGATAAGATCTTCCCATGGCCATCATTCTTGAATATGAAAACCTTATCCAAGTCCTATTCTCAAGCACCACCATCTCTTAACCTCACTATTTTATATATTTTTGTCTTTCTTCTGAAGCCCCTCTCTTTCAATAGATAAAACATCACCTATATTCCGTTATAGCCTTTAGTTTCCTGTGTGGAAATTTATCATCCCCAGCAAATCTTTCCAGATTCTGGCAATATCATTTGGCCTACATGAATCACTAGAAGGTGGGTAGTGATCATCAGATTTGACAAGTCTCAAGAGACTCTCCATTTCATCCCATAATACATACTTTAAGAAGACAATATACCCTCCCAATTATTTATGTCAGGTCTGCATCTGTGAAGGTCAGTTCCTATCCAGCAGGGAGCCAACAACCAACGTGACTCCTTTCTTTCTCTAAACAATATGGAATGTCATGTTCCTTGGTAGCAAACATGAATCCCTATCATTCCACAGAGCCCAAGAAACTGCTTACTTCCCAGAGGTCCAGCCCTACTTCCAGGGGAAGAGTTTGAAATATTAAATAGTCCTTCTTTCTGTTGCATGCTTCTACCCTTTGGGCTCCCAAAACTGGTTTGAATTTCCCCCTCTTCTTCTAATTCTTTTTTGTCTTTGTTTTTCCCTTAAAGGATCTCTTTATGTCTTTCAAGGAACATTTCATTTTACCTGGTAAGCTAGAAAATAGAATGGCATTCCTTTTGATCATAGGATCATGCATTTTGAGGGCAAAGGAATATTGATCACCATCTAGTTCAACCCTCTCATTTTATGGCTATGAAAACTGAGATGCAGAGAAGTTGTTACTTGCCCAGGCTCACACAAGTATTAAGTAAAGATTCTAAGTGTAGGTCCTCCAACTGGAAATCTGGTACTCTTTCTACTGTGCTGCCTTCAATCCTTTCACCTTCTACTAGTGAAATAAACCCATATTTTATGGATATATATGTAACACATGCCATTCAACTCTGGATCCACATATATTAGGGATCCAAGGGAGAAGGAAGAACTACTAGGATCTATCACAGCTGACTCTTGTCCCCATCCACTTTCCTAAAAGCTTCTTAGGTCCTCTAAATTTAGTTTCTACTTTAATAATAAAGCATGGGGGAACATACCTTAATACTAGAAAATATCTAAGTAGGATAGACAAAAATTGTAAAAAAAAAAAACACAATAATTGTAAAAATGCACATTCCTGAGTGAGTACAGTACTCCTTTTTGGTCCCTCCCAAGATTATTTGGGAAATAAACTCCCCCAAGATTTACATTCCAGTGTGAGGAAGACCACATGCACCTTTAGTGTGATCAGTGTCACCACCAAAGCTGAAAACTACTACCAACCTCTATTTTCACCGCTTCTACTTGTCTTTTTGCTATTGATAGCTGCCGTTGAGCATGCTTCATATTGCCTGAAGGACTGGATACCACCCTAGCAATCTTGAAGGCCTCTCCTCAAGGTCTTGACTGTGTCAGGAGATCTTCTTTTTTTCCCTCTGTTCCCTAGGGATCCTGTCTGTGACCAACATGAAAGTTATACCACTATTTGTCTCACTTGGGTTTCTGGTTTCTAAGACAGCCACCTGGGGGGAAAGAATCTCCTTTTAAACTTCCATCTTTGCAAAACAGTCCTTGTATCAATTAGAGTTTTTGCCACGGTCACACAGCTCTGTGCTCTGTGGAATATGTCATTCTATACCAGTCCAGTCAGGCCCATCTCTGTGGCCCATTGCTCCAAGGGAAAAAGAATCCTCTTCTCACTGGATATGTGTCTGTACACTGGATTTACATCCTCTTTTCACACTCTGGTAAAAAAAAAAAAAAGCACGCACTCCCTACAAATGTATCAGGTACACATGTATTGCTGTAGGAACTTAACATTAAACATGTGCTAATTTGCATATAGCATAGTCCTAGTAATTATTACAGATGTATACGCCACAAGCAGGTACAGTCTATAACATCAAGATTATAGCTACACGCAGTTGATCAAACAAATGCAGAAACATGGCACATAGTATTGTCTGTTGAGGTTTCATGCAAAATTATCAGTTACTGTCAGCATCCATACCCCCAGTTTCCATTCCCCCTGTGAGTGAGTTTATATCCATAAGCCCACTGATCTACAGTCCCAGTTTGGGTCTGTGAATGGTCTGAGCTCAGTAACATTATTCTCAACAACAAATGCCTTAGATTTTAGGGTGTCTTGTATCCCCTTAGGGTATCTGGAGCTGGAATATTAGGAAATAAAGACATAGCCTGTGGTTTCAGCCTTCAAGCTGTGTTCAGGCAGATTTCCCTCTCAGGTAATGGTCATCTCGCAAGACTTCTTGGATCCCCAAGAGGGGCATTTTTCTCTTCTGGATCTTGGTCTGAATTTTCTTCTTACAGGTCATTATCTGGTACCAACACTTTAACTCTCTTCTCTTCATTTGTCCCAGAACTCCTGAGTTCCAAGTCACCCCAGGAAAACTTCTTTTTAAAACTCCGTTTTTCCCAGAAGGCTTTTCACACCCATCGGTCTACATCTCTACCATATAGCATCACGGGAAGTATAGTCCTGCTCTGCAGGCCTATCCACCATGGGAACACTGTTCTCTTTCCATCAGATGTGCCTCAGCTATGCATAGTTATGACTTAGTTCTTGCTGAAGCACAAGGTGTAGGTCATTGAAATATTCTCCTTGCGCTTTATATTTGCTTAAACTGAGATCCTCAATCCCTTATTGCTCCTGCTGCTAACTTTCACGGCTAACTGTAACATAAACATGTTACATATGTATATGTGTGCATGTGCATGCTCACGTATATAATTACATACACATATGTGTGTGTGTATGTGTGTGTATATACATAGATCTCTATTGTGAATGTATGTCTTTGATTTGGCCTTTGTGGTAGACATCCTCCATGACAATGGCAAACCCCTTCGGCAAGGCATTTGCCCATACCAATATGTCTCCATGTTTTATTCCTTGCTTGATAATCTGACAGCCATTGAACAAAGTTTTCTCATTTTTTACATCTTTAAAATACTCTTGTGTGGTTTTATATATGTATATGTGTTACATATACACATATATATGGGGGAAGATATCTCATTGGAGGAGAACCTTTAAAGCAGCATTTGCTCTACCAAATCAGATGCTTTTTAAAGTCAGCAATCACCAACAACAACAAGTGATAAGTACAGAGGAATGCTTTAGTCTCAGCCTCTTCCAGGAAGTTATGTGACTATAATTATGTGATCCACTGTAAAATACTGTCTGTAGAAACCTGCCTGTTCCCTTCCTGTGAGTTGTAATTTGTATTAGCAATGAAAAATTGAGGGAAAGAGAGATGTCTGCAAAAGGAAGTGGGTCAGTCACGTAAGCTGTGCTCTGCTGGTATGCAAGCAATGTCAAGAAACTGGAGGAAGACCTTTTAGGTAATGAGACCCCTTGTGTAATTTATGAGAAGTGCACAGGATGAGGATGGATGAGTTGTGATTTTTCCTTTTGGAGGGAATGTCTCCTTGGATGAGATCATAGGCCCTTAAAGTATAATGTAAGCATGAGCGTGTGTATACATATGTGTGTAGTGTTTGTGTGTGTATATACAGGAATGTGCTGGTAAATATTTAACAACCAGCCCCGGTGAGGGGAAGAGGCAGGGAATCCTGCACGCTTTTAAGTTTAATCCGCATAGTCAACATTTTCTCTACCAAGAGAAAATGACATGCCCAAGGTCAACCAGCTAGAAAATGTCTGAGGCAGAATTTAAACATGGATCTTTATGATTCCTAGTCCAGTACTCTGGTTACCATAATGACTAAAAGCACTTCCGAAAGGTCTCCTTGTGATTTGTTGCTGCCACCAAATAGTCACCTGACAAGCTGAGCCTCTGGGTGTCTTCTCTGTGATTATAAGGGCTTGGAGCTTCCTCGGACCCCTCTGAGCTTCAGCAGCCTCACCTTATTCCACCCCTGTGCTCCAGAAACCATGAACTCTCTCTTGATTTTGTCCTGTCCCAATTACAACAAAAGCATTTAATTTCCTCGTTGATTTCCCTTCAACAACACATTGCACGTTGTGATACTTCAAGTAATTTTGGTAGCTCATTTAGTACACAGTGAAACCTGAATATCTGCCGATTAGGTTCCCAGGCACTAGGCGCACTGCAGTAAAGAAAGGAAAGAGGAGATATAATCTCTAGAGAATGAGACCTGAAAAGGATTACTGTTGGCAGAGAACTTGTTTTGTCTCACATACACTTGGGGTACAAGTCTATGAATGATTAATGAACCCAGGGCAGATCAATGAAGTATTCTTTTAAATGTATCCATAACCCGTTTTGCTTAGGGTAAAGTAATGGAGAAGTTTGGATGGGGTGTGGAGATGAAAGGGGGAGATCTGGGAAGAGAGAAAATTGGTTCCCTGTAATCTATGGCTCTTGAGCAAGTGAAATTGGGCTATTCATCTAATTTATTGTGGGTAGTTTTTCAGGCTTCACTTCATGAGTCACCTAAGTAATTTTTTCTTTGCTATTTCATACCCTGTAGTAAAGTTTAAATCCAATGTTTATTTATTTCATTACTTTCCAACAGTAAAATGAAATAATGTACAGAAACCAAAGGAGATTTTTTTTACAGTCATAAATTCTAGAAGTCTTTGGGCATGGTTTGTGGTATCAAATTTTAATCTAAAGCCATCATCCTTATTAAAAAATCACACACCTAGCTCAGTCTCTTATTTCAAGGAATTATATAGAACATTTAACATATTCTCATCTCTTTCCTTGATGGATGATGAGTTGTCCTCAGTAAAGTTTTTAATGATGTGAAATAAAATGCAAATTAAATAGCACAATCAAAATCAGACTATTAAAAATAGTGGAGCAAGCAATAGATGGTACTAAGTACCACCCTGTTGCTTAAGTTTTTACATAAATAGCGCTGAAATATTAGTAGAGTGATCAGTCATAGGAAGATAATACTATTTTATGAAAGATACCATTTTGTCCCTGTTATTAAACTGAAAGGGGGCTTTCCCAACTGTACACTTTGGCGGGGGGGTGGTAATAAGGGAGAAAAAAGCGAGAAGCAGAAATTAAAATCTAAAAATTAACCATGATGAAAATATTTTAAAGTATTTTAAATATTTTAAAAACATGAAAATGAGTTTTCTTTCTTTGAAGAGGAAGCGAGGGGTTGCATTAAACCCTGATGATTGGCCTTTTGGGTTTTTAATTTACACAGTTGGGAGACCTTGGAAATTTTAGTACAAAAGACCCTATCAATACTCATCTTCTGATTCTCATAAGACTACAGTGACATTCACTGAAGCTATCTGTTACAAAGAGCAGATCGAAAAGTAGCCTGGAAGAATAAACACAACTAGGAATCAAGAGACCTGGGTTCCATTTCTTGCTCTGTCACTAACCATGTAACTCTTAGGCAAGTCTAACCCCAGTTTCCTCAAATCTAAAATGGGAGGGCAGGGCAGTGCTGTTGAATTAGATCCCTTCCAGCTCTATTCGTCTAGCCTAATTCCAAAATCCTTTTAGAACTCACTTTGATTCACTATGAACAGCTTATGATAAATGCTTCTTGAGTGATCCTTTACCATTTTTTAACCCTGTGCTAAGGACCAGTGAGTAGAGGAGAAAGACAGTATCTTGGAAACTTAGTTGGTAGATGTCGTTTTGCTTGTTTGCTTTTAAAATACACTAACAGCGCTGATCCGAACCTAAAAACACAGTCTCTCATGGAAAGCCAGAAATCGATGCTTGAAATCGCTATTTGACTTTTGGTCACAGCTTTCATTCTCAATGTTAGGTAAAACAGGACGTACTAACTCTTAAACGTCAGTTGGAGTAACAAGATCATGGTAATAAGACAGTCACTTTTCTTTTGGGGAACTCAGAGCTTTTCATGTGTCTTCATCAAGGACTTTCCAATGATAGTGAGCCAAGCCGTTTTTCAAGTTTGGCTCCCCAAAACCTGTTGGGTTTCATAAATCCCTTTAGCTGGGGAATCTGGAATATGTAGTGTTTATATGTTGAACACTTGCCATCTTCAGTGAAAACACTATAGATTGAACTTTCTTAGGAGATAGACATGAGAATAAGGAAGAGGGGAAAGGCCTGATTTTAAAATGAAGAGTGAAAACAATGTATTTCAATAGCTAGCAGATCTATGATCTTTTCGATGTGGGTACTTCCTCCAGTGATACAGATCACAACCCATGCATGCTTGTCAAACAGCAAGCATTTATGAAGCACCTACTGTGTGTCAGGCACCATGCTAAGCTTTGGCAATACAAAGGAAGACATACTCTACATGGAGTTTTCTTGGCAAAGACACTGGAGTGGTTTGTCATTTCCTTCTCTAGTGAATTAAGACAAACAGAGGTTAAGTGACTTGCCCAGGGTCACACAGCTAGTGAGTGTCTGAGGTGAGATTTGAACTAAATCTTCCTGACTCCAGGCCCAGTACTGTGGGGTCTAGCTCTGTGTTTTTGCATGTGCTGTTCCGTTCCAGCCTCTCTTCTCTATACCTATTCAAGCCCCTCTCCATCTTTCAACACTTTGTTCTTCCAGGATACCTTCCTTCTTGGACAACATCCAGCTCTGTTTACCTCCATTGCCCCTGTATTCCTTCATAGATATGTACACACTGGACATCATGTTAACCTCTTCTTATTGACACAGTACCTTGTAAATGTATTCAAAGTTAGGTCTTTTTCTTTTCAGACTTCCCAGTTAGGTGTCAATCTCTCTAAGGTCAAGGACTATCTCTCCTAGTTCTTTGGTACCCACATTGCCTAGTAAAAGACATTGCATCCAGTGGGTATTCAAAAATAATGCACTAACTGATTTGATTAACTTGGCTAAGAAAAAAGGTACTGACATGCAGAGGACCAGAATTATTTGCTGTGGAAAAATCTTTTGCTGTAAAATTATTTGCTGTAAAAAAAATTTTTTAAGTGACATTTCTGCTCTTTAGGTGTTTGCATTCTGAAGATTCCCCATTTGCCAACTCTATCAGTATCATGGAAGTAATATATAGGAATATTTTAGAAGCTCCCCAGTTATCCATATTTACCAGTCTATTGGGAGCTCTGGTTTGTGCAATGACCAAGTAAAGCACAACAAACCTACCAAGTAAAACACATCCCGTTTTCTTTATATCTTGGACTATTCTAAAGTCAGTCTTGACCTTCAAACATCTTTGTGCCTCCTAAGAATGACACTAGAGTTAGAGGCAAGAGAATATATGGGACAGTCTGTTGTTCTCTCCTTATCCTAATTCCCAACCAAACACAAGAAGTTGAATGGGGAAGGATAGAGACAGTTCAGAGAAAGAGGAGGTATGTGGAAAAGTTGGAGCAGAGTTTAATGAAGGAAGACAGATCCCTTCCCATAAATCCGACTGCTGGTCCAAAATTATAACTTGGTGGGCGGTACGGGGCAGGCGGAACGGTGTTAAAAAAAATCAAAGCAGACAGTCTTCTTACAGGTAAAAATGCTGAAACATGGGGAAAGGGATCAGAGTAAAAGGAGAATTTTTGTCCTTGTTTGACATCCTTAAACTTGCTGAAAATTACCTGAATAAGAGTTCTTACTCCCTAAAATACCGCGCCTGCCTTGTGACAATTCTCTTGTGTGATGGTGTACATCACAGAGTCTCACATTTATTCATCTGGAATGTTCATTTCATGAAACACTGTCTGCTACTTGGTTGGTAGTTTGAAATTTGGCCACATGACAAAAATGTGTGTAACACGTTTTTTTCTTAAGTGTTGATTGAGCACATAATTTAAAAGTCAGAATATAAAATAAACATCTCTGCCCTTTCTTCCAGCAGGCCGCACAGAGATCTGCTCTCCGCGTTCTGTCTGACAGGTACATTTTGTCATTTTTATGAACTATAAATTGCTTTATGAAACGTTGAGCCCTATTTATTGTGGCATATAATTCATAATCGGATTTTTGTCCCCAAAGTATCTGTGAACTGGGATGTTAAACACTTTGCATGCTTGGATTTGTCATGCATGTGTGGAGTTTATTACTGCAAAAATCACAGTCTTGTTGTATTTCATAGAGAGTGTGCAGAATCCCTTGTTGTGCTATGAGACAAGAGATAAGAAACTTGGTGGGGAAAGCATGAATGATACAGTAAATTGTGAGCTTTAGAGTTTGTTGAAATCTAAGCTTATTTTTTAGCAATAAGTACTTCATTTATTTTGAAATGTTTTCTTCTGACTTTCTCCAAATCCTTTCACTGAAAGTTATCTTTCTTTTGATGAGATTCTCCATTGAAATGCTTTATGCACAAAACCCAACAATTCATGCTTCCGTGTTCCCCATTTCTTGTTTCCTTGTATTGTTTAGTTTTTTTCTCACTTGTATTACAGAATAAGACATGTAAATATAATAAATAAACATGGTTGAGCAGCATTTGGCACTAGAGTTTGCCTTAAAGACTATATAAAGGACAGTTGAACTAGGAGATGTAAAGTAGCTTCCTGAAATAGGTCTCTTTCTCCTCCCTCCCCCCACCATTTTGACACAGCAGGAGGGAATTTTTGTTGGTGCCTGTAAGTTAAAGAACTACCAGGTTCTACAAGTGAGGTAGTATGTCATACAGTGGCACAAAGAGATTTTTCCCCCATGCTTTCCTGGCAGCCACTTGAACCTTGTCTGGCTCACCCTCAGCCCCTCTACGGAAGCCTGTGATGCTGTGATGCATTCCACCCCCACCCCAGCCCTGCCTTCAATTCCCCAATCTCACTCTTTTCTTAGAATGAGCAGTAATTGACTCTGTAAACCAGCTCAGTCCAGTGCTTCTCCAGAGCAAAATCTGTCACTTAGGCTGAATTATTTGTTGTGCATGGGTGAAAAGCATTCTCTACGGGTGGTAGACTGAGACCACCAAACTTATTCCACCTCAGTTTTATAAACATCATATTTTTTTATTTCCCTTGAAAACCCTTCATTTTGACAAACTGTATACACTCTGCATGTTGTGAGATTAGTTGCCATTGAAATGTCTTAGAAAGGCTTTTTAGAAATTTGGCAGTTAACAAACAAATTGTGGAGGGTTTTGTTGCTTGAAAAGAAAAAGGAAGTTGGAGGTCTGAACACATTTTATTTCTGACACAGTATTTCCTTTTATCTATTTTTCTCTATATTATCTTTTTTAAAAATACTGTCATTTTTCCTTCTTTAATAAATTACCTTCTCCACAAAACATATGGAGGTAAAAAATAGTTCAGCTTAAAACACAAAGCAATGGTGGTAAACTTTGGTGGACTTCACCTAAACCTATTTTTAGGATGACACCAAATCCTTTTGAAGATATGATTGGAAGCACAGAAAGCAGTCACCCAGTAATATAACCAATAAAATTCTAGTATACACTTCCAGAAGATAAGACACTTTGCGTACAAAAAAATTTGAAAGACATTGGACTAGCAATGATACTAACTTATGCCATTTTATAACACGCTCAAATAAGCTAAAATTCTTAATTGATTAAATTAAATAATTGTTATTGCTTTATTGTATGACAACTCTGTTCAGAGCACTGTACTAAACATGGTAAAGAAAGACATATCTCCCAAAGCAGAAACAAATTCACTCTGGCAAGTAAATATAAGGATAAATGAGTAAACATATAGACCTCATAGGAAAGAGGGAAAGGGAAAAAAATGAAAATATTTATCAAATAGATTTAGCTCTTTACAACACAAAGTATCATTCTTATACATATGCTATATCTTCAAGTGTATATGTTAGGGCTTTTTTTACCTTGGGTTCAACAATTTATACCTGAATAGTATCTACTAAAGTGTCTAAAAGTATCCTTTGCCTATTCTTTGGGATTATGTGAACTCTAGTCACAAAGAGATTTCAAAATGATTTGTTGACTTTGTAATGCGACCCTAATAATGCAAGAAAAAGCTGCCTACTCTGGTCTATTTTGCTGACCACTTCCATGGGCTTTGTGGATGTTTTAGGGCCAAAGGAGAAGTCACCATAAATGAGAAGCATTTGTAATCATTTGGAGATACAGTAAGAACTCATTAATTCAAAATGCAAGGGATTAAAAAAAAGCAGGCTTTGAATTAATTGGGTTCAGGTTTTCCAATATTTTTTATTAATGAATTTTAGGCCATCTAAGTCAGGTGGGGAATATAGTTACCTCAATTTGCATATGCTTTTGAATAAACTTGCATTGAGAAGTGCCATACGAGGTCATATTTCTGTTCTTTCCAGTCTAGTGTTATGGCTCAAACAGTAAGTGGTACCTTAAGTCAGTTTGTGAAGAATTGTGAATGCCCTCTAACTGTATCATACTCAAAAGATTAGCATCTTTTAATAAGCTCTATTATTGAACAATAATTCATTAATTTATCTAAACCTCACTTCAGTCTATTTTCTGCCTCTGTCACCTGTCAATGTCTACTAGATGATAAACTCCACAAGGACAGGGGCTGTATCTTATCTAAATTTAGTATCTTTCCTAGTGCCTAGCACAGCGCTGTGCCCTAAGTGGGTGCTTAATAAATGTTTCTGTTAAATTCAACGGACTTGAACTCACTTGTGGGATTGGAGTGTTGTTTTTGTCGTTTGGTGGTTTCAGTCATGAGTGACTCTCTGTGACTCCATTTGGGGTTTTCTTGGCAGAGTTACTGGAGTGGCTTGCCATTTTCTTCTCCGACTCATTTGGCAGATGAGGGACTGAGGCAAACAGGGTTAAATGACTTATCTAGGGTCACACAGCTAGCGTCTGAAGCCAGATTTGAACTACAAATGATGAGTCTTCCTGATTCCAAGACCAATGCTCTATCCATTGCATCTCCTAGCTGCCAAAGGGATTAGATTAGATAATCTTCTAATTCTAATCCTCTGATCCTATAAATTAATAAATTCCATAAACTTGCCACCTGCTATACAAAATGAATTCCTAGAATTTGGCGAGCAAATTCGTATCCTTCAGAATTTTATGGACAAATTATAGCCTCTCCCAGATTTTATCTTTTTCACTTTCTGAAGTTCTAGTTTAGGGTGTCCACATCCATCAACTCCTACACCCTCTCCCCTCCCCATTACTTTAGTTTTTCATTTACTTTCTCCAACTTCATAAAGGAAGAACAGCAGTTCACTTTGCCTACAGCATTCCAGATATGGTTGTTGTTTGTCCTTTGTTCTCCAAGGGGACCATGACGTCAGGGAGGTGATGACATGACTTGCAAGTGAATTAGATTTAAGTGAGGGAGAGCTATGCAAAGTCACCAGCCTCACTCTCTCCTCTGGGGCCTTTGGGCCCAGAGGCTAGATATAAATCAGAACAACTAGAGATGGTCCTGGATGCAAAGAGAGAAAGTGGCCTTTTCTTTCCAAGGTCTCAGCTTTTTTGAGGCAGCCCATTCAGTGATTAAGGCTAGGTTAGAAGAAATGAGGCAAAGAATGACCTCTTTTACCTAGTCAAAAAATTGAGTCAGGGAGGGGAAAGACCCTTAGGGTTCCTGACCAAAAGAGAAACAATTACTATTTACACCCACTCTGAGCCATCAGAACCCAAAGAATGGCAGAATGAGGTTTCAGCTGGTACCTATCAGGGCCAAATCAGTGACAGTGAGAACCAGAGTGATTTGGGTTTAAGGCATGGTCCTTGAAAAAGAAATCTATAGAGGCAACTAGGTGGCGCAGTGAGTAGAGCACCAGCCCTGAAGTCAGGAGGACCTGAGTTCAAATGTGACCTCAGACCCTTGACACACTTACTGGGCAAATCACTTAACCCCAATTGCCCTGCCTTCCCCCCTCCAAAAAAGAAAAAAAATCTATGTTGTAAACCCCAAGATATCTTGAGGTTTCAGCGATCAAAATTTGCAGGTATGATACCCTATATAGGGAGAGAGAGAGGAAGAAAGGAAAGGAAGAAGGAAGGAAGGAGTAAGCTGCATTGCCCAGTTGGAACTGACCAGTTGGGTCCCAAGTGGGGCAGCTCTTACTACTCACAGATTGTTGTTTGTCCTTCCTTCTCAAAAGGGACCATGACATCAGGAAGATGATGTCATGACTTGCAAATGAATTGGATTTAAGTGAGGGAGGACTGTGTGTGTCCAGTGGCAAGATATAGATCCGGACAACTGGAGATGTGAACATGCTATAAGGATAGCTTCGTGGTGGTGAAAAGGTCACTGAATTTGAAGTCAAAAGCTCAGGGTTTGAACCTCTCTGCTTGGTCACTTACTAGATATACAAGTTGTCTCACCTCTCCATAACCATGCTTCCTAAACAGTAAAATGCAGATGTCAAGGGGTTCTTGTGTAATATATTGTGGGAAAACAGGGGTATGTTGTCCCCTCCATTAGACTGTGAGCTCCTTGACAACAGGGATTTGTTGTTGTTTTTGCTTTTCTTCACATCCCCAGTGCTTAACACAGAGCCTGGCACATAGTAGGGGCTTGATAAATGCCAGCATTTATAATATGCTTTACATAAATCATATCAGTAGAACTTCACCAAAAGTCAGTCAACTAGCATTTGTTAAGCTCCTACTATGCACCACTCTGAGCTAAGTTCTGAGGATACAAAGTTAAAAACAAAAAGTCCCTGCCCTTGAAGCTAATATTTTATTTCAAATGTTCTCCTTTATGAAGCCCAGAATGCTGTGGTCTCTTAGGGACATCAATTATCATAATTTTATGTCACAGAAAATAACTACTAACATCAATTTTTCCCAGTGACAAAGGGAATTTTACCTTCCTGGGAAAGACTCAAAGAGAAGACCTTATGAGATACGCTACAAACAGAAATTGTGCTATTTCCTTTCCTGAGAATAGGTAGCCGCATCTCATCTCTCTGAAATAGTTCAGGTACCTAGCCATCAGGGAGGAGCTGGCCAGATGCCTTGAAATTCTTTCTAGCTGGTCTTTACCAAGATTGCTTCATTTATTTCCTGCTTTGGTTTTATTGGAACAACCAGTAATTTGACTGTTAGGACAGTATCCTTTCAATATCAGCAGGAGTACAGTGATTAAAACTGAATCTTAACAAATTAAAATTGGGGAGACCATTAGCCAAAATCCTGTCTGTGGATTCAGCCCCTTCCCCAGAAAGCCTTTGCCCTTCGTTGGTTCCATCTGAGCTTTGGGTTCAGTCTGTGTCTTAGCAACAATCATCTAAGGCATATTTGAGGTCAGAACTGAAAAAATGCTGGCAAGGCAGTGTGAGAAATCAGGCCTCGGCTTGCTCATTGTACCTTTTTATCACTTCAGTAAAGCAACTTAGTAAAGGAGAGACTGAGCATGGTGGTGTGCACCATCTAGAATCAGGATGGCCATGATTGTTCTTTTCTCCCACTGACTATTAACGGTTTTTCATTGGTGAGTCTTAGATAGATCTCTTTAATGACATGCAATTAAGATGGCCAGCATGCCAATATTCTTTGACCAACTCCACTAACGCTTATGATAAAGAAAAGAGCAAGAATGAGAAGGGGACAACAAAAATTTTAGAAAAGAAAAGTTCAATTAAAAGAAATCCTATGTATGAAAAGGAGAAACACCAGTCTGCGGTCCCCTTTCTTCTATTATAGCTTTGCTTCTCAGGTATATTTACCTTGAATGGGAATTTATGGGAGGCAGAGGGTCTCTAGATCTATGAATTCATCATTGTGTGGACACTCCCTCCACTGATGCAGATCCACAACTTATCTGCAACTTAAAATCTTGGAGAGTTTGCCTGGGGATGGGGACCATATGTCCCATCTTCCCGATTCTAGTTGGGATCCTCTCACCCATTACCATTTGCTGCTATGGAGCTAACAGGATAGGCAGGCATTCAATGTTTCTTGAAAAAAAATTGAAGTGAAACAAATTGAAATGAAATTAATTTTTAAGGGGAGTATATCTGCATGCTTGCATGAGCTCAGTTGGTGATGTATGCATGTCTTTAGTACTATAGACAGACACTGGGGACAAGAAGAGAGCCCAAGTTGCTAGAAAAAAAAAGCAAAATGCTGTTAGAAAGAACATATATGAGTATAGAATATGAAGTGCCTCCACATATGATTGATCTTCCTTCATAGGTAGTAAATAGGAGATAAGTGATCAAAAAAAGTATTCACATGATTTATCAAGCTGAGCAGAGAAGCGAGAGGTCAATCCTGAAATCTAGGAAGGAGAGCAAGAGGAAATGGCTGGGACTAAGAAGTTAATCATATACTTGGACTACTTCCATCTGTTTCTGAAAGAAAGGGCAGAGCTAGTAAGGATGCTTTA
This sequence comes from Trichosurus vulpecula, assembly GCF_011100635.1. Taxonomy (NCBI): domain Eukaryota; kingdom Metazoa; phylum Chordata; class Mammalia; order Diprotodontia; family Phalangeridae; genus Trichosurus; species Trichosurus vulpecula. Next base: position 387,081,730 of record NC_050574.1, read on the forward strand.
TAGCAACAGATCAGGAATTAATATGTTTTGTGATATCTAAGTATTATTTGCAATAACTTGGATTTTATATTTAATATGTTTTAAAATTGTATTTATATTTATTATAGTTTTATATATTTTTATTTATTATTATATTATATTATTATATATTATATATATTTATATATAATATATATTTATATAAATATAGATTTACATTTTTTAAGGTAGTGTCGTTCCAACTAAATAAATCACATTGGGCAGGAAATAGGAAATATTTAGGAGAAAGATGGAGAATGTATTTATTATGAATGAATAAGTAAGAAAAGCCAACATGAAAGCAGTTGTTAATCTGATGGCACTCAAAGGGCATGAATGGCCATGTGGTTAAATTGTGCATATAATGGTCTTTTGAAATATCAGCTCACAATTCCAGAAATGGCTATGCTTTTATGAGCCACAGAGATGAATCATTAGGCTCTAACCTGTCTGTCCATCTGGCAGTGTCTCAGGTCCAAGATCCACTTATCTTGAATACCCCTCCACTGCTGTTCGTTATGAACCCAGAGGTAATATGGCAGCTGAATACTGAGCTGTCTGGGATTTTGTAAGCACATTATATCGTCTAGTTTTGATCTTTTCTCCAATCTACTTCAGATAATCTCAAACCTTCAATTCCTTTTGGGAAGGAAGTGTAGAGTATATGAAAATTGAAAGGTTTTAACCTCTATGCCATTTACAGTATCTAAAATGGTCCAAATTGAAAAAAAGAGTGGAAACCCACCTCTAGTGAGTGGCAAGAGACAAGGCTCAACACAGGAGAGGCAGGTTTCTTTAGGGCCACATCTGTCTTTATGAGATTACACCTTGAACGAGCTTCAATTAAGAGCCAAGGAGAGAGTAAAAAATGGGGTTGAGAGTAATGCCTTCACCTCTTTTCAGGCCTACTAGCAAATAAGTGTAATTTTTTGGTTAATATCTTAGCAATTTATTGACATCCCAGTGAGGAAAGTCAGAGTTGTGGTACATTGTTAACATGATGATAATGATGTAGATGGTGATGAAAACCAGCTCTTCAAGGTCCTCAAAAATGCCTTACAAATGTCTCGTTTTGTCTCACAACAACCCTGGGAGGTAGGTGTCATTATCATTCTCATTTTACAGGTGAGAAATCTGAGATGCACAGAGATAAAGTGGCTTGCTAAGTGTCACAAAGCTAGTAAAAGTTAAACAACAACAACAAAAAAAAAAGCTGGATTTTAATTCAGGTCTTCCTGATCTGAAATGTCCACTGCACTGCCTAGCTTTCCATATAAAGTCAAGAGCCATGCCTTTCAGGAGTAAATAAAATTGCTAGGCGCCCCTTTAGGGGACAGAAAAAAAAGATGAATATCTTGGTTTTGAAAAGCCCTGGATTTTCTAGCCTTCAGTGTGGCACTTTCGCTAACACTATTCTTGGGGGGAATCTATGCCCAGAGATTGGCTGAGTGAGACCGCTTTGTAACAAAATCCTTATATTAACTCAGAAACTATGCCAACTTGGATAAAGTCCAGAACAGACCCACTGTCTGCCAAATGCTGCTCTCCAATAAATAGTGTTATTTAGTTTGTTACTACTAATAGTGATCATCCTAACTGAAAAGGGACAGCAGAGTCATGAAAAGTGTTAATTCAGTACACCCTCTTAGACTAGCCACAGGAGTTACCAGAGAACTCATGTCTGCTAGGCAGAAAGTGCTGCTAAATCTATTATGCAAGGAATCTTGCCTACAGTTATGTTGGTGTTTCTTCTGTGGTTTGTGGGAAACTCAATGGCCTAAGGAACCTTAATAAACTAGAACTCCATTGAGGAGGATAACTGCAATGGTAAAAGCTCTAGCAACCATGTCAAATGTGAAATGGTTGAAGAAATTGAGGAATTTTCGGCTGTGGAAAGAGAAGGCTAAGAGCAAGCAAAATATTTCAAATATGAAAAATAAACATTTCAAGATTAATAAGTAATAATTAATCATGTTATGTTAATTGAATCAGTAAATAATAATTGCATTATAGTAATTGTGTTTATAAGTAATGATTAATTTAATTAATAGTTATTAATTAATGTTAATGAACATTTCAAATTTTAAAACGCTCACATAGAAAAGAATCTAGACTTATTCTATATTGCTGCAGAGAGCAAAACTAAGTAGACCAACAAGCCAAAGTTAGAAGGAAGCAGATTTTGGCTTGATATAAGAAACTTCCAACCACTAGAACTGTCCAACAATGAAACAGACTACCTCCAAAGTAGTAAGTTTCCTGGCATTGGAAATATTAAAGAAGAGGCAAAGATTTAGAAGGAATTCCTGCACTGGATGGATGACAAATAAGATTGGATAACCTTTAACTTTACTTCCAACTCTTTACGTTCTATGAGATCTGACTTTTGAGAGACATTCGATGATTTTGTCCCTATATTTGAATTCTTATCATACAAACTGAAGAATAATTATTGTATGATAACAGTTCTGAATTAGTACTGGTCTAATATGAACCCAGAAGGCAGCTATGTGGCACAGTGGATAGAGCATTGGGCTTGGAACCAGGACGATACATCTTCAGGAATTTAAATCCTGCCTCAGAAACTTACTAGCTCTGTGACTTTGGACGAGTCATTTAACCCTGTCTGCTTCAGTTTCTCATCTGTAAAATGAGCTGGAGAAGGAAACGGCAAACCACTCCAATATCTTTGCCAAGACCCCAAATGGGGTCACAAAGAGTCCGACATGACTGAAACAACTCAAAAAGCAAAAAATATGAACCCAACAGGAAAAACTAAAGTGGTTCTATTACTGAATAAATCATACTTTTTTGCCTCTGTATCAGAAACAGAGAATAGACAAGCTCCCACTTTCTTACTCAGAGAGCTCATGATTCTAAATTGAACCTCTACAGGAAAAGTATACTAAACCTTTAACATTTTCATCTTATAGCTCCCAAGGGCTCTGTCTCATTTTCATTCATCCCCATATACAGACACCAAATCCTGCTAGTTCTTCCATATTGCTCCACACCACCCTAGTCCAGGATTCTAATAACTTCATAATGGGATTATTTTTAATAGCCTTCTCATCCGATCTTCCCTGCCTTCACTCTCCCCTCTGTTCAGTCCATCTTGTACATGCAGCTATAATGATAATATTTCTCCCACTATGGGTGGTTATCCTCGAACCACCGGTTTCATTACATCATCTTCTGCATAAGAGCTTCCAGTGTTGTCTCTACTCCATCTAAATTCCTCAACTCCAGATCTTCCATCAGTGGTACTTCTCACTCCATATTTACAGTATGCCATCTGTCATTACTCACAGACTCAGTCCCTCTTCTCCCACTAGACCACTCTTGTCCTCACCCACAGAAGGCTTACGAAATCCCCCCACTCTGTGCAACCATCGGTAGAGCCTGCTCTGGTGCCCTGGCTTGGAATGCCCTCCTGTCTCATGCCCTGTATAGACAAGAGATTATAGAATGATTATAGAATCATTGCTGCCGTCATGGAACGGATGTCCCTGACCTGACTTTGTGTTCCCTCAACACATCTGAGAACAGTGTGTATGTGATCAGACAAATGTCTGATCACATACTCTATTGTATGTTCTATTGTAGGTACTCTATTGTTCCATGTGATGGTGTCATTTCTTCCTAACTAGATTGACAGGGGCCCCTTTTTCCTAATTCTTTTGCATCTCCTTTGGCAGCCAGTGTAGTGCTTTTTAAATAACTGTTTGCTTTGAAAAAATGCCCTGCTAAAAGTGTTTAAAGAAATGCTGACTTATTCAACTGATCAATGACATACATATAGATTACATGGGTATATTTATTATGTATGAGAACTTACAACAAACAGTAAAACACTTCAAATATTTGAAAAATTGTCATGTATAAGAGGGACTAGGTTTATTCTGTATTGCTTCAGAGAGCAGAATGAAGACCTACATGAGAAAGTTAGGATATACAAAAAAAGTTGAAAAAGAGGCCTCTGTCAATCTAGCTGGGAAGAAATGACACAATCCAATAAAGCAATAAGAGGATAAAATCCTGATATACAATATATATGCACATACATACATATGTATATATGTGCATATATATTTTTTTTCATCCTAAAGCATTGATCGTCGATGTAAATCAGTGGTCCCTTATACTTTTAGCAGGATTTTTTTTAAAGCAAACATTTATTTTAAAAGCTCTTACCAAACACCTAAGCTAGATGCCAAATACAGAGACATATCTAAAACTATTAAAATGTAATATTAATGAAAGCTTAATATTAAAACTATGAAAGATTCAACTTTAATATGCATGTCGTCCCAAAAATCTTAGTGTGGTTTTACACTATGAAAGCTTAAACTTTAATATACAAGTCATCCCAAGAGTCTTAGCATAGTTTTGAACTTTTAAACTTAAAAGCAGCACTGAAGCTTTTGCGACACCCTGTATTTGGGTGTGGACCTGTAATTTCATCTGTATGAATGCTGAAACTCCCAATGTGGATGTTCTTGCCACTGACGCAGATCAGGAGTCTTAAAGGTTCTAAGCCTGATAAATCATTTGCCCATAGTCATACAACTGGTAAGTATCAGAGGCAGAGCTTAAGCCCAGGTCTTCCTCCTGACTTCAGGGTCAGCCTTCCATCTGTACCACCTTGCTGCCTGTCTGCACATACTATATCCACCTCTGTTTTTAGATTTTTCCAATGTTTTCCCATACGCAGTCAGTTTTAAAGGTAGGTGACATCAGTCCGATGAAATTCAGTCTCATTTAGGTCTCACCATCTATACTACTGGCCATCAAGAGTAAGAAAGAACAATTGTTATTAGAGTTGACAAATTTATAGCATTTCATGATTTATAAAGTACCTTACACAAATGATCTTATTTTAACTTCACAACAACTATGTGAGTTAAAGACAGGAAGTATTATCACGATTTTAGAGATGAAGAAACTGGGATTCATAGAAATGCCTTACCCACAGTGACATGGCCAGTAAGTTTCTGAGGCTCTCCTATCAAATACTCATATTTGTTACCAGCCAGCTCACTGGCAATAACGTGGAGATTGTTTTATGGGAATATGATTACAGGAATACAAACTCCTTCAGATTCATTATTTTCTAAAATGCCAATAACATCATCATCTGTTAATTGTTTATACTGTATACACGCTTTATGTTTTGGGGTAATTTAAGGGAAGAAAAAAACCACGCTGATTTGTAGTTACTGTTCGTAGGATTTTGCCACTGGCACTACGGGCACCAAAGCTTTAAGAGGTGGTTAAAAGGAAAATGCTGATTTATGTCACCAACCTACACTATAGTCAGTTCTAGATTCTGAAGACTTGTTCTAGATTCTGGGAGAGAGAAGGGAAGGGAAAAGAATAAACATTTATTAAGCACCTACTATGTGCCAGGCACCATGCTATGCACTTTACAAATACAGTCTCATTTTTGGATGGGCTTAATTCTATAGTTAGGGTGGCTAGGTGGTACATAGATAGAATGCCAGGCCTGGAGTAAAGAAGATTCGTTTTCATAAGTTCAAATCTGGCCTCAAACATTTACTTACTACATGAGCCCGGGCAAGTCACTTGACCCTGTTTTCCTCAGTTTCTTCATCTGTAAAATGAGCTGGAAAGGAAAATGACAAACTGCTGCAGTATCTCTGCCAAGAAAACCTCCCGAAATGGGGTCACAAAGTACTGGACACAAGTGCACAATTCTGTACTGTAGAATAGTGGTATCAAACACAGAAATAGGCCATACAGAAGGATCCCTGTATATTAACTTAGAAAGTCAAATGTTAACATCATCTATGTTTTTGTATTTTATTTTATTAAATATTTCCCAATTACATTTTAATCTTGTTCCTCCCCTGCTGGGCAAGGTTGATACCTCTGGTATAGAAGTCTTTATTTCTTTCCATACTTCCAAGACATATGGAAGGGATATCTCATTTGGAAACTTTTTTTTTTCATATTCCTCCTGATTTTCTCCCATATACTAGGAACTGTGAGTTCCTTGGTCACAGAGGGGAGATAAATTTCCTTTCAACTCCTTCCTGTATTCTCTGCTCTGCGTAATGTTTATACCCATTAATCACTGAAATAGGCAAGCTACTGGCCCAGCAACCATAGCCCCACTTCCCTCCACTCCCATCTCTCACCCCTTCAGCACTTCCAAAAAGTGAGCACAGAAGTGTGTAAGGAAGGGCTAAAGGCCCTCCCGTCCTTACCTCTCCCCCCCACCCCCTGCAGCTAAATTTCCAGGAGGCACATCCAGACACTCCACCACCACCTACAATCACCTGTGAACCCCGAATTCTTCCACTCATCCCATCCATTCATAATCCTTCTGGTGATTAAAGACACTTATTCTTCATTTCATGGCTTGGAATTCTTCAGCATTGCCATCCAAGTTTATGTTCAAAGGAAGCGAAACATTTTCATGTTATAAAAATAATGCTTAGGTTTTTTCCAAAACATGATCGGTTTATAGGGGGGAGGCGTGGTCTCTTTTTATTGTAGTGTCCATTTGGTGGTACTGTTTTCTAACAAATAGTTATCTCATTGATCAAATGAGATAACATGTAAAGTGTTTTGCAAACCTTAAAACAAAATATCAATGCTAGATCTTATTATTATGTGACATGTTCTAGCCCAACCTATTTCCATAGTTTCTTAAAAACATGAATCGAGGCCACCATGGCATAATAGAAAGGTATTTTAATATCTCTATGGTCATCATGCAGAGCGATCCACCACCGTCAGTGCCCATAACAAAGTATTTCTCTAGCCCAGATGCCTGTTCTTTCCCGTAGGTATACATACAATACCTTCTGGTGTGTAGGCAAATAGTGAGGCCATTGCAAAGATTTGATAAAGTGAGTATATATTGCAACACTTTCCTGTTTATTAGCATAATAAAGCATAACCCCTGAATATAAGCAAATGCAAGCCATCAAGTCTAAACATCAGCTTCTTTTTTCATCCCCTCCTAGTACTAATTTACACAGCAGAGCCAAATGGCTCCAGAGAAGCCATTGAGCTCTACCAGGTAAATAATACGCATTTTAAAAGGTCCCAAATAGATATTTTACACAACAGAAGATAGTAGCTTAGAAGAGGCTATTAGAGCCTTCTGAGTAAATAAATAACACATTCTATAAAATCCCTAATTGCCCTTTAAGATATTTTGGGAGATTTAGGATTATGTAGATTAGTAATGACTTACTGTCTGGTCTGTGAGATATAAAAATGAAGTGGTTGTTTGGTAAAATTCAGTTAAACCACAATTCTTCCCTTGTTTGACACGTTCAATTGTCTTAAGCCTTTTAGACGGCTATGGAAATTACCATGAATATACATGAACTCCCAGAATGACCTAAGCTCTCATATATAAGGGAAGGCAATGCAGTATAGTGAATAAAGGATCAAGCCTTGGAGTCTGGAAGACCTGGGTTCAAATTCTGCGTCTGCCATAGACCAACTGTATGGCAATGCACAAGTCACTTAATTCTCAGTGCCTCAGGCAATGCTATAAAAGTATAAATTACAAACCAGTTGCTGATGTGTATCATAAAAGGAGTTCCCCAGACCACTGAAATCACAGACCTAGACCAAAACAAAAGACATAAAAATCCTCTACTCATTTGTGTGTATGTGTGGTGCCTGTGCTAAGTATGTTCAGAGAGGTCAGGTATTTCTTTTTTCTAAGTGTAGTGACTAAGAAATAACTACATCTCTCCCTAGGGGTTGGTGTATTTGAATTCTGGCCAGGAGAATCCTCTCTGCCCAATGACTATCATTATCATTATCACCATGATCACTTTTGTTGTAATTATGTGTGCTTTAAATTGTTTCTGCATTAGCGGTGATGGCTGTGTGCTAATCCAATTTACTCTGTCTGGAGTGGCCTCTCTTGTGACTCAGGTCATGCCTTTGTGAAGTGATTGGCTGTGGTTATGGGTACAGTTTGCGGCAAAAGAATGGAGCAAAGCTAAGCAGCCTTGGACTCATTAGCACTGTTTGCTTTAATGACTAAGTTAACCAGTCTCACTAGCCTGCCAAGTCAGGACAAAGCATCAAAATAGGAGACTAAACCACATTTCCCTGGAGTTAGAATGAATCCTCTCCTACCTCCCTAGAAATAAGAATCATTGAACCATGCTTTTATGTTGATAGTTTTAGCCTTGGATTTTCCTTCCCTATTATTCACATTTATTCTGATTCAATGGCTAAAGAAAAATTTTAAATTATGGATTATTTTTAACAAATATTTGTCACCACATTGTACTCTCTTGATGCCAGAGTTCATATTCCAATACAATCCAACCCAATCCGAAGAGCATTTTTTAAGAGCCTTTATGTACAAAGCACTGTTTTAAGTCCCAGGTGTATAAGAACAAAATGGAAACCAGTTCTTGCCTTCATGAAGTCTATATTTGATTAAAGAATCCCTTCTTTGCAACGTGTAAGTGCATAAGTATACGTTAAGGAGAAACCATGCACAAGTCTTTTTTAAAACAAAGATGGAAGCTCTAAATGATATGTGGTATTTGTTCTTTTTTTTTAATTTACAACAGAACTCTTAGCATTAGCCATCTTCAAACTATAACATGGATGGGTTTCAATACTTTTTCCCTGACATCCCATAAAAATTCTTTCTGAAGAAGAATCATAGACGTGCCTCTTCTCACAACCAGTTGACTGAGTTAATTGGATGGACTAGCCAAATACTGAGTAGCTAACTACTCATTGGTTCAGTCAAAATGGCCAAAAAGAGGGGAAGCTAGGTGGTGCAGTGAATAGAGCACCAGCCCTGGAGTCAGGAGGACCTGAGTTCAAACCTCAGGCACTTGACACACTTACTAGCCATGTGACTTTGGGGAAGTCACCCAATTTCCCTGCCTTCCCCTCCTCCAAAAAGAAAAAAAAAGATTTAAAAAACCAAACAGGTTACCCATGGAAGCACAATCCATTTCCCCTTTCCTGCTTTTATAAATCTGATTACCCTGTCCTCACTCAGGTCTGAAAGGAGTTCAAATGAGCCTAAAGGAAACTCAACTACAAATAAACAAGATTACTAATTTTAAAAAGATACCAAAAATGCGATTCTAGTGCCTTAGCATTGTGTTTTTTCATCCAACAAATGTATCGCTCCATCTTATATCTTTTCATTGAGCATAAGAAGGGGTCAAAAGAGAGGGGAAATTGCACCAAGCCAATGGGTTTTTTAAACCTAAAAACTTGACCTCTTTGGTTGCATGTTTACTTAAATTGATAATCTATGTGTAGAGTGGAATAAATATTTGTCATCTTAGTTTTTCTGATCTTTCTGTTAACCTCTGCCTGGGTGGCTAATTGGCTCTATAAATACAGGTTATTATTTTGTATTTTATTATAATTTTTATTTTATAATTATATTGTTTTGTGTTATATTTGCATATTTATAATATGTAACATATTTTTATACTCAACATATACATTATATTCCCTTCTTTTGTTGTCTATACTTAGAATAGAAGCAAGAAATTTGAAATTTCTTAAGTGCAGGGACTTGCTTTATTTTTGTCCTTTTATTCCCAGTGCCTAATACAGTTTCTGGTACATAACAGAGCATATAATAAGCGCTTAATAATTGTTGGAACCTTATGAGGTATGCAGTCCAAATATATCCCACTTTTCATATGCCTAAACTAGTACTCAGCAAAAGGAAGTGACTTGACCATGGTCATAAATACAGCTGGCTAGAAAGTGGTAGTACAGCTGGTAAACATATTTAGGTCTTTTGACTAGTCGGGTACTCAACACTAGGTCTCCTCAGTAAAGTATTTAATGCCTCTTTAGCAGATAGACTCCTTTTTCATTTTTCAATATTTGCTCCCCAATTATCATTATAGTTCAGCCAGTCTTTCCTATCCCCAATCCATTTGGTATCTAATGAAAGTATCTCATTCTATTCCTCTCTACTTCTTATCTTCCTTCTTCCCACCTTCCCTCTTCAACACCATAGTATAAATTTACCTACATCAGAGCTAATTCTGACTCTAAGTCCAGATCTTCCACCTCCGCCCCCTGACTTCCGACCACCATGGTTTCACCTTCTACAGAAAGCCTTCCCCAGTCTCTCTTAATTCCAGTGCCTCCCTTCTGTTGATTATTTCCTATGTATCTTGTATATAGCTTGTTCATGTTGTTCTTCAGTTGTGCCTAACTCTTTGTGACCCCTTTTGGGGGGTTGGGGGGGTTTGTTGGCAAAGATCCTGGAGTGGCTTGCCATTTCCTTCTTCAGTTCTTTTTACAGATGAGGAACTGAGGCAAAAAGGATGAAGTGACTTGCCTAGGGTCAAACCACTAATAAGCATCTGAAGCCAGGTTTGAACTCAGGAAGGTGTTCCACTGAACCACCTAGCTGCCCTATATATAGCTTGCTTTGTATATATTTATCTGCATGTTGTCTCCCTCATTAGATTGTAAGATCCTTGAGGGCAGGAACTGTCTTTTGCCTCTTTTTGTGTCCCCAGTGCCTGGCTCATAGTAGGGACTTAGTAAATATTCATTGATTGATCGATAGCTCCAATTATCAGAACTTTAGAGGACAGGATCTTCATTATTCCCTGGAAGACCTTCCCCTTCACACTGCCTACCAACCAGTGATTCAATCTTTCAAGTATCCTTCCAGAAATAGGCTTCAGTAAGTGTGTCAGCAACTCTTGGCTCTTAGCTGTTTAGTTACTCCGTTTGAGAGCCAAATGAGCTCACCTCCTCCTGTCGAAAGGTTAATGTGCCCTGCAAAGCTGGAGCAAACTAACCTTTTACCTACCCCCTTCCAACTATTTTTTCTGGGTTGTTGGCATTCGTGCAAATGAATGACTAATAGAAATGAGCCACCATGCCCTAACCTTTATCCCACACAGATCTATGAATGCCCCTCAGTCTTAACCTGCTAAGTGCCTGATCCATCTCCTGTCTTCATGTACAACCAATTGTTTATTCAGTTGCATTAGCCACTATTAGACTTTGGTACCATTTTTAATCCCCTTTTTTCCTAGACTGCAGTCAACAAAGGCTTTGAATTTTGATGCTTGTATCTGGGTGATGAAATCAGTTTGTTTACCAGCTATACCACCCCACCCCCTGAGCTGAAATTCCTTTGATTTCTGCCCCCACAGAACTGTGATAGGTTACATAGAACAGATTCTTGTCACTGATGTGGTTTTTTTCTCTTTTTGTTCCTTCTACCCACTGCTCATCTCTTTTCATAGCCTGAAGTAACAATTCTTTCAAGGATGTGGGATCCCTGTTTGCCTTAGGTTCCAAGCACCAATCAGCAAGCTAGTCTAAAACAGACTGTACGATGAATCCTTTGTCCTTGCGGAGAGACAATAGCTAAATCTAGTGCTGATCCTTATCGCTCTGGCCCAGGTGCTATCATTCCTATATCGATGCTGGTTACCGTGTGATCACTTATTACCTGTGTTACTTTGGGCAAATTGCTTAGCCTCTCTGGGCCTCAGATTCCTCACGTGTAAAATGAAAGGTTGTACAGGATGACCTCTGAGGTACCTTCCAGCTCTGAGTTCTTCATTCTGATAGATCAAGGCTGACTGACTCTAGAAAAAGGTGGTTATTTTTTTCTCCCTGCATGACTATGGCAATCACTTGGTAGTTGGTATTCCTGCCACAAGTCTTCCCCCCACTCCAACCTAACTTCCTCCAGCTATCAAATTGATCCGCTAAAGCATAAGATTGACCGTGTCATCCCTCTATTCAGTAAACTCCAGTGGCTCCCTATTACCTTCAAGATCAGATAGAAAAATCTTCTGTTTCTTGTGGAAGTGAATGTTGAAAACTAAAAATAAATTAATTTTTTTAAATGTTCTTTTTGGTTTATAAAGCCCTCCATAGCCTGGCACCGTCCTACTTCCTACAGTCTTCTTATACCTTATGCCCCACCCCACCTCCACATCCATGTATTCTAGGATCCCATGACACAGAATTCCTTGCTGTTTCTCAGACAAAATACTCCATCTTCTATTTGAAGCATTTTTGCTAGTTGTCCCCCATGCCTGGAACTCTGTCCCTTGTCATTTCTGCCTCCTAGCTTGCCAGGTTCTTAGATAAAGTCCTATCTTCTAGTCCTTTCCCAGTCCTCCTTAATCTTAGTGCCTTTCCTCTGAGATTATTTCCAGTTTACCCTGTATATAACCTATATATACATAGTTAACTGCATGTTGTCTTCTTAGATGGTGAGATCCTTGAGAGCAGGGACTGTCTTTTCCCTTTCTTTATATCCCCAGTATTTAGCTTGGTGCCTAGTATATAATAGGTGCTTAATAAGTGCTAGCTGAGTGACTGACTGGCTGCATATGCCCATGGTCTTCTAGTGTCCTCACCTCTGCCTGTATAACATTTATATGAACAAAATTGGATTGGCCTTCATTCTCTAGTGCATTCCAGGTTTAGTCATAAAGGTCAGCAGAAACATGCTTTAAATTCTGACAACAGAGTGTAAAGGGGTTGCTGATTTTTGTCTGCCCTTTGTCAGTCTGTTATTTTCCCTTAATTGAATTGAGACCTCTTTGTTCTGCTCTCCAATTAAACTTCTAAATGTGAATAAAACATATCAACAAAGGGTCAGCAATGTTTGACTTCTGACAAGGACTGTCTTTGCTGGATATAACTCTTGATGTATTTGACCTATGCCCTGAAAACTTGGGTCATTCCTTCTTTTTGATCATTATTCTGTATGCTGTCTACCAAATGTTCACCATTTCAAAATCCAGGATAGCCATTTAAAATGGTAAAAAATGCTTTTCCTTTGAAGAATTAAGTAGCCATTTGTCATAAGATTTGTCAATATTTCTTCCTTCCTGCATGTCTTAGGATCTAAGCACAAATAAACATGGTTCTTACATAGCCAAGAACAAGACGAAACCCAACACTACAGACTTAACTTTCCCATTTCCTCCAGCTATTCCAAGTTACATTTCTTGGTCTCCTTTTACTATAATACCACTCTTTCTGCATAAACCCGGTCCAATTCAACAAGTATTTTAAGTGCTATGTTTCAAGGCACTGGTGAGGGCCAGGGATTACCCTCAATAAGCTTACAGTGTATAGGGAGCAAGGGAGGGAAGCTGGATACAACACATAAACAGATAAGAAAATACACAATTATTTGAAGTGGAGGAGAGAGCCCATTGGGGGTAAAGGTAAGGAAGGAGAGTCTTCCAGACAGTGGGAGCTGGAGTGGAGCCTGTTCAAATGCACAGAATTAGGCAAGTAGCCCAGTCAGTCTGGACTGCAATATGCATAGGGATAAGGGGAAGGTGATAAGCAGGAAGCCTAGAAAGGTAGATGGAGGCATACTGTCAAAGGCTTTAAATGCCAAACCTAAGCTGAAAAATTTGTATTTTATATTAAAGGTAATAGAGAGTCATCAAGGCTTCTTAAGTAGGAGCCTAAGATGTCAGATTTTTACCTTCCCCCAGAGTACTGGCACTTCTGGGATTCCATCCTACCCAGTACCATCCCAACTATACACAGATGTGAAGATATCCATCCAATGAGTTCTTGGTTTCATCCATCCTTGCTTCTTTCTATCTGAAGAAGTAGAGTTTGAGATCCTTAAACATGGGCTTTCAAGCCTCTCCCTTTTGTTGTCTATACTTAAAACAGAAGCAGACAGAGAATTTGAAAAGTGTACTAGTGCTATTTAAACGTCTTGTTGCGATTAGGAGAGTGAACCTGCACTATTTCCCAAGAATTATGTTTCATGGTGGTTTTTTTTTCCTCCAGCTGGAACAGTATTAACTACTCATTAACGTGCCAAAAGAAGGGCCAATTTTTGCCCTCACAGCCACACCAACAAACCCAGGTTCCATAGCTCTTAGCAAGATGAAATCCACCCACACGTCTTTTCTTGGGGCAATAAGCAATAGCAAGAGGGGTACCAAAGATGAGGTGAGATGACTTGCCCCCAGGAGTCACTTGCAATGAAGTTGGGGTAAAGGAGATCTTACCAAACAATCCCTGGGCACCTGTAATTTCATTACTGACCAAGATAATGAGGCTGACCTCAATTAACAATTCCTTTAGGAAGAAAATCCCCTTGTAATAAAGTTGGTCTTGTTTTTCTTTTTAAAGAGAATTGCGAGTAAGAAAGGAGAAATTTGGGGTGGGGGGCAAGGAGACCTTGAAATCATGGAACATATTAGGCTGTCCTTAAAGGTAAATCTGATTTAGCCTCTTTTTTAATTAATTTTTTTTCAATTACCAAGTTTTTTTTTTCTCCTTCCTACCTTCCCTTCTCCCAAAGGAAAACAAAATCCTTATAACAAATAAGCATAGTCAAGCAAAACAGATTCCTGCATTGGACTTGTTGAAAAACGCTTGTCTCATCCTACTTATTCCCTCACCTCTCTTATGAGGTGAGCATGCATTCTTTATCATCAGTCCTCTGGAGTCGTGGTTAATCATTGCATTGATCAGAGTTCTTAAATATTTAAAAATTGTTCGTTTTTGCAATATTGGTTGTAGTACAAATTGTTAGCCCCTTTAAAGTGATTTTATCGGATGGGGTCCCTTGGGAGTATTAATCCAGTTTAGGCGAAGGGAGGCCTATACCCAGGGAACTGCTAGGAATAGCAGATCACATTTGCAGTCTTCTTTCCCTAGCACAGATCAGCCCAGTAAGTTTCCTTTTTTCTAGATCCTCCCTTACTATAGCTTTTTATTGTTTGCCTGAGCCCTTTCTTCTCTATTCTCTCTTTCTCCCCCTCCCTCCCTCTCTCTCTGACACACACACACACGCACGCACGCACGCACGCACACACACCCCTACCCCTTAACCCTTCAGTCAGCCACAAGAATCCCAGGTGCATATTTTATGTCTCCTGGAATATTTGACATTGCTTTCATTAGTATTATGATTTGTATGGTGTAACTCCCTTTTCTGACATCCTGGAATGCATCCCTGTGCCTCCTATATTATTTCTACCTCTGGTAACAAAATTTGTAATAAGAAAGTATGTTTGGAGAATACTGAACAGAAAAAGGGAACAACAGAGCAGCCTTCGTCTGGCTTAGGTATCTGTCTATCTATCTATCTAGTAGTCATCCAATGGAAACTTCATCACCAAGGGGCATTCACCTGTTTTCATCTGCTCTTTCTAGGAGTTCTTAGTGATAGAAAATTTTCACTATTTAAAAGATAGTCAACCAGCATTTATTAAGCACCTACATGCACTATGTTAAACACTGGGGATACAAAGAAAGGCAGAAAACAGTTCCCTTATCACAAGGAGCTTACCATCTAATGGAGAGACAACATACAGAAGGAAGTTAGGGATGCCAGGAGCCAGAGATGAGGAAGGAGAGCATTCCATGCATGGGAGACTACCAGTGAAAACACTTCAAGGGGAAAGATGGAATGTCCTATACAAGGAATAGCAAGGAGGCAAGTAAGTGTCACTGGATTATAGAGTGCCCACGGCTAAGTTAGATGGAAGAAGACGGGAAAGGTAAGACAGGGCCCGGTTAAAGGGCTTTGAATGTCAAACAGGGTATTTATGTCTGGAAGTGATGGCCACTGGAGTTTTATTGAATGGGAGTGGGGAGGGTGACATATTAAGACCTGTGCATTAAGATAATTTTGACAGCTGAGCAGAGGATTGACTGGGGTGGGCAAAGACTTGAAGCAGAGAGACCAACCAGCAGGTTAGTGTGTGAAGTGATAAGGGCCTGCACCAGGATGGCGGTAGTGTCCGAGGAAATAAGAGAAGATGTAACAATAGATGTTATGGATGTAAAAGTCAACATGATTTGACAAAAGTCTGGATAGAGGGGTAAGAGAGTGAGTGAGTCATCAAGGATGACAGCTAGGTTGTGGGCCTGGATGACTGGGACGCTGGCGGTACCCTCAGCAGTAATAGGGAAGCTCTGAAAAGGAAAGGGTTTGGGGATAAAGAAAATGAATTGCATTTTGGACACAATGAATTTAATATTGTCTATGGGACATCTAGTTTGAAATATCCAATAGTCAGTTAGAAATGTGAGTCTGGAGGTTAGGAGATAAGCTGGTGCTAGAAAAGTAGATCTGGGAATCTTCAGCGTCAAAATGATAATGGAATCCCCAGGAGCTGATGAGGTCATCAAATGAAATAATAATGTAGTGAGAGAAGAGAAGAAGGCCCAGGACAACACCCATCACCAGAAAAGTGCCTAGAGTGGAACCTGACCCCTACAGTAGAACTGGCCTGTCTGTGGTATAATATTGCTCTAAGAAGAATTTGCCTCAGAAGCAAAAAAAGAAAATATAGCATAAAGGAAAAGAATTGCTCCCTAAAGGAATTTTATCACTTTTGCTTTTATTTGGTATGGGACTGGAGGAAGGACCCTGTAATAAGGAGTCACTATGATGCAGTTTTCAATGCAAAAATGAAGTTAAGGGGCCCCTCAGATTTGGGGGCTTGAGGGCAATTTAACAGTCTTTTTTGCAACCGTGTCAATTGTCATTGAGCTCTGAGCATAAGAATTAAACTGTGATAAGGAAGAGGCATCTGGCAAAGTGGAGTCTCCATTTGTAGATATTGCTGTCGTCACTAAAACTCCACGAGGGGAGGGAATATCCGTACTAAGTGCAACATGATTAGCAATACCTTTTTTTTCTTCTTCTAAAATAGCATCTTTCAATATGCTATTGTCCAACTGTAATAGCAGGCAACATAGGATTGCCAGAGCTCAGCTAGTTTGGATATGCTAACGGCCCTTCAGTAAATTCATTCTGTACACCTGGGCTGAAAAGTAATTTGGCATTTTTTTTCTTTTTATAGAAGTCCTATTTGATTCACATGGTAACTCTGGGATTCTAAATTGGATAGCATATGTTTCGGGTGCTGAGATGTAAACAGGTTTTATTTCGTTGGGAAATGGTTGCATAAAGACTTATCTCACAGCTGGTCTGAAGCTCTAAATGACGGTATTTTAACCTTGAAGTTTTCAGCTTTGTAATTGACCAGGAAGATATTTTATTCCTCTTTGTTTTTGCCTTTTTCCATCACAATGTCTGTTGTATTACATTGCATTTAATATATGGCTTTCCTAACCTGAAGCATGACTTCCTAGGTCTTCCAAACTGCCAGATCTGTGATTAATTATAATTAATTTTCTCACTTGTCATTTTGTCTAGAATATTATTGCCTAACCTTGAAAGAGTACAAAGATGCTTTGCAAAATTTCAAGCAGTATAATAGCCTAGACATTTTGCTGCAGATGCTGTTTGTCACAGGCATCACTTTTCTACTTTAAGTCATTATAATATCATCTTTTTTTTAAAAATTCATGACAGAGAAAAGCACTAGAAAATGGGTCTCAATCAAAAGGCCAATGGGGTATCCACTTGCTAAAGAATTGCTCTTAGATAAAAAACCATTTTAAGGAAATCCCAATAGCTTTTGGGGGAGGGGGCAGGATTTGTATGTAGAATTTCATATTGAATAGCATACTTTCAGGGGACTTTGGAGGAACCCAAACTTCTGTTTGTGAGGCTGGCGATAAGGGTAAGTGTTGAGGGGGGTAGTAGTGAACCGCCTCCTCCACAACTATGCCTATAAATATGAGATCATGTGAGCTCAATGCTCTTCTATTCAGTTGGGCTCATGGGAAGTTAAATAGGGGTTTGCTGAGTGACTCCCTTGTGCTCAGGCCCTAGGGAGGATATTAAAGAAGATTACGTAAGACATAGTCCCTGTCTACATGAAGCTTACAATTTTCTCTGCTAGTGTCGTATATTTAGAATAATAATAATAATTAATAATAACGAGCATTTATACAATACTCAAAGGTTTGTGGGCTTTGCAACTATTATTTCCTTTTAGCTTTAAAATAACCCTGGGGAGATAAGTGCTATTCTTATCCCCTTTTTACAGATGAGGAAATTGAGGCAAACAGAAGTTTAAGTGACTTTCCCAGGGTCACACAGCTCGTGTCTGAAACCAGATTTTAACTGAAGTCTGCCTGATTCCAACCTCAGCACTCTATCTACCACACCCCCTAGCTGCCACCTTAGCAATATTTTTTGAAACAGGTATCTTACATCATTGGTATTAAACTCAAATAAGAAACAGATCCCTGCAGGACTCTGTGCACGTTTGTGACATGGATTTTGTTTTTCTGGCTTTCTCAATTAGTGTGGGGGCAGGGCAGGGAGAGGGCACAGAGAGTAAGTTAAGAGGATGTGGATTTGAAAAATAAAATTTTAAATAAAGTTTAAAAAAATAAATTTTTTAAAGACCAAGGACCAAGTTCCACCTCTGTTATTTACTATCCCTCTGGCCATGGGATTATCTTCCCTTGGTCTCAGTTTCTCCTTCTGTAAAATGAAGATTATACCTGTATTATACCTCATAGGGCTGTCATGAAGCTCAAATGAGATAATCTATGTAAAGCATGATACATATATAAGGCAGCTACGTAGCGCAGTGGATTGAGCGCTGTGTCTGGAGTCAGGAAGATTCATCTTCCTGAGTTCAAATCTGATCTCAGACACTAGCTGTGTGACCCTGGGCATGTTACTTAACTCTATTTGCCTCAGTTTCCTCATCTGTAAAATGAACCGGAGAAGGATCTTTGCCAAGAAGAGTCAGACGTGACTAAACAGCAAGATAATACGTATTATAAAAATGTTAGGAAACCATAAATTAACATTATGTTGTATTTTTATTTGTTTTGTTAAATATTTCAAAATTACAATTTAATCTGGGTCGCTAACCTCTCTAAGGAGTTTTGCTGGTTGGGCTTGCAGATGAGTTTGAAACCTCTGTCTTACACCTTTTTAATGAAGACACCTGATTTCCTTTATTTTCCTACCAATTCAAGCATCGGGATGAATTGTCCTAGTTCCAGTTGAAATAGTGCACAGAATATGGCCGTTCATCCTCTATTTGCCTTAAACCCAAATCACTCTGGCTCTCATTGATTGGCCAACAGTAGGTCCCAGCCCAAGCCTCACATGGTCATTGTTTGGGCCCTGAGGGCTCAGAATGAATGTAAATGGCAGTTGGTTCTGTTTTGGCCAGAAATCCTGAGTTTTCCCCTCTTAGATTGATTTTTTTTTTTGATTTGGTAAAAGAGGCCATTCTTTGCCTCATTTCTTACCCAACCTCAATCACTGAATGAGTGTTGCCTCAATCAGACTTTAAGACCTTAACTTTAAGAGGCCAAAGTCTCCCACTGCATCCGGGGCCATCTCCAGTTGTCCTGATCTATATCTTGTCATTGGACCCAGGTGGCTCCTGAGGAGAAAGTGACTTTGCACAGCCCTCCCTCACTTAAATCCAATTCTCTTGCAAGTCATGGCATCATCTCCCTGATGTCAGGGTCCTCTTCAAGAACTAAGGACAAAAACAACAGCTCGTGTATGTATACATGTGTGAGAGTAGGTGTGTATGTGGGTGCGGGTGTGTATTGCCTCGATGGATTTTATTTGGCAAGTGGTAGGGAAGTGGTTTGGCTGTTTGTGTGTACCCAGGAAGCTGCTTTGCAGAAATGCTCCCTCCACCCCTTGCTGTGCTCTCTTCCCTCTAACCTTGTATGTGCTTATGGAAAATATCAGCCTTACATTTTTTATGAAGCTTGGACTGCTGCTCCAGAATTTCACTGACCCTTTGGAGCTGTTTCTAATTTATGCTTTGCTGAATTACTTGGGCCGAGGAAACTGTCTGTTTTAATAAAGTGAAAGCTTCACCCAGCTGCCACTGATGAGAATTCCTGATCTGTTTCCGGTGCCTCACTGACAAGGCCAAAGAGAAATTTTCCCCTTGACCTCTGATAACAGCAGGTGATCAATAGCAGGGGTATCACCTGCAAGCACATGGCTGTCAGACTACTAGGCTCTCATTAACAGGGCTTGGAGGGGGGTAGGGTGGGAGGGGAGCTTGGTTCCGACAGTTTCTTTCTGGCTGTCTTTCCAAAGCGGCATGCTCCTTGGTTATCACATTGTATTAATTATTCATCACCTAACTTTTTTCCAACTGTAATTAATGTGATAAGTTACACAGTGGTACTGGTAGTAAATATTATAATATAAAAGCAATTACTGAAGTGGCAATTTTAATTCAAAATTATTTTAATTACAAGAGACTCCTACTTATTTAAAATCCTGGCTCCACAGAGCCTCCTTAAGCTTGCAGAATTGTCACCACCTAAGTAATACAGAAACAGTCTGCAAAATGTTTCTTTAGTAACCTCTGATTTAGTGAGCAGTTAAGGGAATCCAGGAAAGTAGATAGGTAGGATTGGACTATCTCCAAAGTAATTAGTCATTTCCCCAATAGTCTATGGGGTTACCTGTACTTTTTGTATTTTTGGAAGGAGACAAGAGGATGCCAAAGAGGTGTGCAACCCCAAGTGGCAGAAGAACTGGGACCTAGATGCCAGGGGCATATCATGATGCCAAATTAGGGTATGAGTCTCAGTTAAATTTTAGAGTTAAAAGACCTACTGAAGAATAGGGTTTAGAGTTGGAAAAAACCTTAGAGATCCTCTAGGCCAGGTCTCATTTTGCAGGTGAAGAAACAGGAACAGAGAAATGAACTAATCTGCTCAAACTCACATAGGTGAGTAGCAGTGCCAGAATTCAAAGCTGGATCTTTGGACTTCTCATGTGTTGAATGGCACCCAAGTGGCGTGGACAAATGCATTCTCGTCTGAAAACATCTAATCTACATATCAGAACCAATTTGAACACCTAGCATCATCACCCTCTCCCACCTCAGACCCATCCCCCAAACAGTCTACGTATACAGGCACCAACCACTCACTTTTCCTTTCTTGGAAAAGGAAAGACCACATTTATTTGGAAACAGGGTAGATCAATTCAAAGGAATACCCCAAGGACTGTGTCTTTTTCTTGGTCATGCTGGCTCAGTGACAAGGAAATGGGATATATTTCAGTAAAGAAACAAGCAGTCAGGATACAGAGGCCTGACTTCTTCCCAGGGCCATGTAGCACTGGGGCTATTCAAATCTACTGAGAAAGCTACATCAAAATATGGCCTGGTTTAGTGCTGAGATTTTTATGGAAATGTCATATGATTCTAGTGATGTTTCCCTTCTAGTGGGCGGCTCATTTCATGGGAGTGAGGATTGATCACACACCGTGTGACAGTGCAGCCAGGGAGCCACAGAACCCAGACATATTGGCACCACACTCAGGATTATTAAAGCAAATAAAATTATATTGACCACATTCTAGTTTATTCCACTTCCTCTCTCTCCCTTTTTTTTCTCCCTCCCTTTCTTTCCGTTTCTCCCCCTCTCTGTTGCTGTCTTTCTTTTTTTCCTTTACTCCATGTACCCATGAGCCAACCTTTCCACTTTCAGTGATCCACAAAGTACAGATGCCCTACCCTGGACAATCATCCCTTTAAATAAAATGTCATTCTTATAATTGCCCATCACAGATTCAGTACATTCTCAGCTACTGCTGTGAAATGTCAATTTTTCAAATCTAAAATATCTGTGGAGATTCCTCTGTTTACTTTTGGGGGAGCATCAGAATTGGCAAGATGCCTCAGTGGAGTACAGCTCAAAGAGATGATGTGGCCATCAACAGCTGACAGAATCCCTACCAAGCTGTCCCAGGCCAATACACACCCAGCATGGTGACTGTGGCATTGAATTACAATAAGATTGCTAGATGGTTCTCTACCTGACAACAATGGCTGTTTTAAATTACCTATGTTCCCCTCTTATTTGGATTCCAGCTTCACACTCAATAGGAAATCTCTCAATCCGCACCAGTTTCTTAGGGCACCTTTCACTATGACCCCCAAACCTTTGAACAAGGAAATTCATTTTGTAGTATGAATTATCAAAGAGAAACAATAAATCACATGTAGCACTTTGAGGTTTGCAAAACACCTTCCTTAAAACAATGCTTCAGACAAGGGAAAGTAAGTATGCAGTTCCCCTTTTTCTAGGAGAGGCAGCTAAGAGTCTATAGAGGCTGTCATTTAGTTAACAAGCATTTATTAAGTGCTTACCATGTGCCAGGAACTATGCTGAAGTCCCCACCCTCAAGGAGCTTATATTCCATTGTCACAAATTACAGATCAGAATTTGAACTCGGGTCTTCTGACTCTTGGCCCAGCATCCTTTCTATTTCATATACAACCTCTCTCCTCACTATTTGCTAACATATGACCTCTAATTAGTGTAGGTTCCTTAATTGCCCCAGTGTTCCATGGTTTTTCTTACCTTTAAGCCTTTGCTTGTTGTCTACTTTACCTGGAATGCCTTTCTTTCTCTTTTCTGTGTATATAAAACCTGTACATCCTTCAAGGTTCATCTCCAGTCCTAATTCCTTACTAAATTCTTTTTTCTCACATATGAAATGTGACTCTAGAGGCCTGAAAGATGTTATGCTCCTCTCAAAATGCCAAATCTATATAGAGGAACTAATTTAATCACACTGGAGCCCTGGATTGGGGGGAAGACCAGGGTTCACAATGCAGCTAAAATTAGAAGAGAAGCAGGTAAATGGGAGAAAAAATTTTTTGCAAGCCAGTTTCTCAGATAAAGATCTCATTTCTAAGACATATAGGGAACTGATTCAAATTTTTAAGAATAAAAGCCATTCCTTAATTGATATATGATCAAAGTATATAAATAGGCAGTTTTCAGAGAAAGAAATCCAAGTTATCAATAGCTGCATGAAAAAAAATGCTCTAAATCACTAATAGAGAAATTCAAATTAAAACAATTCTGGGGTTCCACTCATTAGATTGGCAAAGTTGGAGCATAATAGTTAGTATTTAGTATTTAGGAAATTCTTACAAGTTGACACATAAATCCCAATTAGCCTTAAAACCAAACTCTTATTTCCAACTGATACGGTTACCATTAATCAGATGTTCTCTTTGTCTCTTTCCTGAACCCTTTCCTTATACAAATGGTAGAATTATTCAGTAAGCTTTGAATTACGATTAAAAAGATGGAAGGTGACAACTGAAACAGAGAACATGGCAAAGGCTTAACTGTTATACAACAAAACTGCAACATGGTTTAGGAGAGGCCACATGGTGTAGTGGAAAGAATACTGGATTTAGAAATCTAGCCAGAAAAACCAAGCCTTAAACCCAATTGACTCTGGAGCTCATAGATTGGTCCCTGCACTCCTGGCATAGAGTGAATGTAAATACCAAATAGTAACTATTTCTCTTTTGTCCAGGAACCCTGAGGGTCTTCCCCTCCCAGTTTGATTTTTTTTTTGAGTTTTGATTAAAGGGACCATCCCTTGATTAATTTCTTAAAGAAGCCTATTTCACTGAATGAGCGTTACCTCACTCAAAGTAAGAACCTGAAAAGGCCTTAGCCTGAAAGGGCCAGGGTCTCCTATTACATCCTAGACCATTTCCGGCTATCCTGTTGAGTATCTGGTCACTGGAACCAGATGGCTCTGGAGGAGAAAGTGAGGCTGATGACCTTGCACAGCCCTCCCTCACTCAAATCAAAGTCAACTGCAAGTCATGTCATCATTTCTGTGATGAAGGACAAACAACAGCAACAACTGGATTTAGAGTCAGACCAGCTTGGGTTTGAATGCTGGCTCTAATAGTTACTGATTGTATAACCTTGGGCAAATTACTTTGTCTCTCTACACCTAAGTTTTTTAGTCTGTTGCATTAGTAGGCCCTGAGGAGTCCCATTGCTACTCAGGTGTTTTGTGCCTATCTTGTTGGAACAGAAGTGTTAGGGAAGTTCCTGAAAGAGTCAGTGACTTTCTCTCTGTGTCTGTCTGTGTGTGTGTGTGTGTGTGTGTCTCTCTCTCTCTCTCTCTCTCTCTCTCTCTCTCTCTCTCTCTCTCTCTCTCATATATACCACTGGAGCAGGGGAAGGTGTAGCTTTGTGAATTTACCCAATAAAAATAAGCTCTGAGCCCCCAACCTTTTCTAGACACTCTGTAGTCCTGTGACTGTCATAAGAAAATTGGTTCTTCTTGGAAGCAAACACACATAGATACATACTACTATATACCTCTGTTTTCACTCTTAGCATAGGAACAATAGGTAAACAAATAGTACAGAATAGCTATCATACAGTGCATAATAAAATAATAAAGCGCCTAAGAAAGCATCATGCAGCTGCAAACCACCAGTCTCCTAGTCTCCAGAAGCCCCCCAAACATAAGATTAATCTGGACCCAGGAGTTCTAAAAAATGTACAGTCTGCATTTGTTTCAGAGTGGCAAAAGAGAGAAAATGACACAGTTTCTCCAAGCTGTTTAATTTACACTTCTGGTAGGACTGATCACCAGAAACAGAGGCAGAAAGGTTGGAGACTTCCAATACAGAGAATGGACTCAGGGCTCCATCCAGTGAACTCAGGACAAGACTGAGGCAGTAACAGAAGGTGATGTTCTCTGTCCTGGCTATCTGGCTCTGGCAAGGATCTCCAATCTTATCTCACCACAACTAGTCTGTCATGGGATAAGATGCATGAACTTAGCTAGGAGTCAGCCTGAGAGAACAGCCATGGTTAGATGACCTTGCAAAAGCCCCACTGCTCTGCACAGTAGGATGGGAGAAGAAGGACAGAGAGAGAGCAAAATGGGGTTAATAGTATTTGAAATCCCTTCCTCATGGAGTAGTTGTCAGGAAAATACAAAAGTATCTTACAGATATGAATTATTATTTGGAGAAAAGGCAGAATAACAAACACCAGGCAACTCATTTTTAGGTGAGTAGTAGATGATCTGTACCTCTCATGTTTCCCCTTCCTTCTGCCTACATTATCCTCAACTACAAAATGAGAAGGTTGAAATAATGATCTCTAAGATAGCTTCCAGCTCTTAAATTCTCTGATTCTATTTGTTCTTCCCACTGATCATTAGCACACCTATCAGAATCTGAGCAGAAGGAAAAAAAGAGAAAGAATTTAAGTCACTGTGTAGCAACTTCTTAGCCATTCTGCTATAGAGTATGTTTGGGCTTGAGTGATCAAACGAGTAGTGAATAAAAAAAAAACACCCGATTATCTATAGGTTCCATTTATCTGTTCTTTTGTCCTAAATGGTGTCAGCAATGAAAATTTACCGTAAAGTGTCACAGAATACGTTCACTGTGAGGCAATCGTTCCAGTTGACAGGACATTGAGGTTTGTCACAGAGGATCAGAAATTTGGCTCCCCTGCTAACTTTGCAGGACTTATCTTCACCTCTTTGATGTAGTCTAGGACTTACTTCTAGAACAATGCAAGGCCCACCTGCAGAATACCTACAAACACCCAAGGTAACAAAGATACTCGGAATGAGCTTCTTTCTGCCTCTCACAGAGCTTCAGAAGCACCACCCCCCCAATACACACACACACACACACACACACGCACACACGCACACACGCACGCACGCACGCACCAGACCACTATTGCTGACCTCTTGCAAACTTCCCAAAGCTTTCCCTGGTCTTTTAAGATCACAGGATCGCACTGCTGGAATGGATATCCAAAGTCACATAGCTCAATATCGTCATTTTACAAATGAAGAAACTAAGGCACAGAGGAGTTAAATGATTTGTCACACAGATAGTAAATCGAGCGAGGATTTGAACTCAGGTTCTCTGACTAGAAATTTGGCACCAGTGCACCACACTATCAATCAATCAAACATTTATTAAACATCTACTATGTACCAGGAAGTATGCTAAGTGCTGAAGACACAAAAAGAGGCAAAAGACAGTCCCTGCCCTCAAAGAGCTTACAGTCTAATGGGGATAGTGGACAACATGTAAATAAATATATACAAAGTGAGCTAAATACAGGATCAATAGGAAATAATTAAGAGAAAGAAAGCACTTGAACTAAGAAGGTTGGGGAAGGTTTCCTATAGAAGGTAGGATTTTAGTTAGGATTTAAAGGAAAACGGGAAGAGGTTGCTGGTTGGAGTGGAGGAGAGAGAGCTTTCCATGCATGGGGGCCAGCCAGAGAAAATTCCCAGAGTTGAGAGATGGGGTGTCTTATTCTTGTTCTCAGAACAGCCAAGAGGCCACTATCACTGGGTCTGAGAGTATGTGCCAGGGAGTAAGGTAGAAGAAGACTGGAAAGGTAGGAGGGGGCTCAGTTATGAAGGACTTTGAATGCCAAACGGAACATTTTGCATTTGCCTCTGGAGGCAGCAGGAATCCACTAGAGTTTATTGAGGAAGGGAATGATATTATCGGACCTGTGTTTTGAGAAAATCACTTTAATGGCTGAATGGAGGATGACTGGAGAGGTGAGAGACTTAAGGCAGACAGCCTATTGCAATAATCAAGGTGTAAGGCGATGAAGGCCTGCTTCAGAGTGGTGGCAGTTTCAGAGGGGAGAAGGGGGTGTATTCAAGAGATATTGCAAAGGCGAAATCCACAGGCCTTGGTAACAGCTTGAATATGGGGACGCAGTGAGAGATAATCCAAGATGACTCCTACATTGCAAGAATGGGGGACTGGGAGAATGGTGATTCTCTCTACAATAAAAGGGAAAGTAGGTGGGAACAAAGGTAACAATGCCATACACAGCATCATGAGCTCCACACAAAATGACCTGGTTTGATAGCTGTGCTCTTCCTGGAACCATCTGCTAAAGTGGACCCTCCAAAGCTCATCTCCATTACAGGACCCAGAGTGCCCTAGCATCCATTGCTAGCAGAATACCACTTACTACAGACGTCAAGGATCTCAACTGAATAAGCTTCAGCAAAACTCTTATCTTCACACCTACGCTGCATCAGGTTTTCAGTATTGTACAAACTTAGGAGCAGCGCCTCCTGCTGAATCACCTGTATAATTTCCCTAAATGTTTTTCTCTAGGATTTCCAAGCTGAAGGAATAAACCCAACTTAATTTATAACAGCTAACAAGATCACAGCTTGATCTACTCTGGCCACAGCTCTGTGTCTCAGAAACTATAATTCGGTTTCTATTAGAAATCCCTTTAGCTCATCTTCCTTGTGTCTTGTATTCCTTGGTGAGATGCAAATTAAACACCACATGCTGCTGATATTCAGAGATGCACTTTATTTGCTTTAAACACAAGAGAGAACTGGATTTTGCTTATTCAGACAGAGATGGTATTGGAGGAGAACTCCCAGGAGTCAGAAATGATCCAAGCTAAGATCTGAGAGCAGCCTCATCTCCATGCTTCCCTCCAACACTCCCTTGGGTGTTTGCTTTGCCCATTTTCAAGACCATTACTGTATTGTGCTTTGTACTAAACCAGCCAGATTCATGGAAAGGGAAAGGGAAAATGTCTATGTGTAAGTACAAGTTAGGACAGTCAAATAAAGTCTGTAAAGAAGCATTTAAAAAAAAGTTTGTTATGGCTGCTCCATACTTGGAATGGCCCATATCACTTAGACATAAACAGCCGGGAGTTAAACTTTACAGGTACAGTTTGGGGAAACACCAGGAATGAGAAAGTATAGTGGGAGAAGACAGGTCCTTACAGCTCTGAAAAATAAGAGAAATTTTACTAGGCAAGATTGTCAAAAATGCTCCTTAAGCCACAAGAAGGGATCGATTATTTGTAGCAGTTACTGGGGGAAGTGTCTTCCTCATAGATTGGGTGGAAATCAGATCTGGGTTCTCTAGTTCCCGTACTACGTGACCTTGAGTGAATTACTTCAGTACCCCATGCCTCAGTTTCCTTCGTTCCTTTGCTATTCCACCTCACTCAGCTGCCATTCCATTTCTCCTCTTCACTTCCAAACTCCTGAAAATGTTGTCTACAACAAACACTACTATTTCCTCACTAGGTGCTTTCTTGAACCCCTTGAATTATGACTTCCAAGTAAAATCTAATATCTTTCGGCTCTTCATAAACTCTGCGTATTATGATGCTACTATATTTTTCCAACGTTCTGGTCCAGTCAAACTT
This sequence comes from Trichosurus vulpecula, assembly GCF_011100635.1. NCBI lineage: Eukaryota > Metazoa > Chordata > Mammalia > Diprotodontia > Phalangeridae > Trichosurus > Trichosurus vulpecula. Next base: position 387,109,657 of record NC_050574.1, read on the forward strand.
GCCTATTATCAGCCCCCCAAAATGTCTTTTGCTTTCTAACCTTTGTGCATTTGCTCTGACACCCTGTGACAGGGAAATATTTTTTTCTCTTCTTTCCGTGTTGAATTCCTGCCCATCTTTTTAAATACAAAGCCTTCACCGTTACTCCCTCTCCCCCCAACCTCCCATCAGTAACAACCTTTCCCCCCTGGACTTGACAAAACATGTTTTCTATCTTTCTACTACTTACCTTCATCTGTTTTAGATATTAACATATGTATGTGTATATATATATGTGTGTATATATATATGCATATATATATATATATATATATAATATGTGTACTATTCTTCTAGGCTGTAACTTTCATGAGGGCAAGGACTTTGTCATTTGAATTTTTTCTTTTTCCCAGTAAATAGCATAGTATAATGGAATCTGTAAAATAAAATTTAACAACAACAATAATAGTAATTATAAAATACCCATCTTTCCTACTTCCCAGGATTTTATGAGATTAAGTGATATAATGGATTTTAACTTTGAAAAGTTAAAAGTGTTACATACAAAGTAAGGAATCATTATTACTACTAATACTACTATCACTAATAAATAGTTTACTCCAACCTACCCCTTCTAGAAGGTGGGATGTCCCCAGGTGTTACACATTGCACGTGCTTTTAGACTTTTTCAATAAAGAGATCATTTGTGCTGACTTTTTTTTCCCTCACTGAAAAATACTCTTTTCCTGTGGAGAGAAAGGGGGAGGAATGCATAGGATACTATAATAATGTAAAAAAGAAAATATCAATAAATACATATAAAAAATAGATGAAATCCTACTGTATCAAGGGTTACTGAACTCAATAAAGAGCAAAAGTTTAAGGATGGACCATCTAGAGTCTCCTTAAGAATAAATCTAGTCAAGAAGAATTTAGATAAATTCATGAATGATGAAATCACAATGGGAATCATAGATTTAAAGCCAGATAGGACCTTAGAAGTCACCTGATCCAGTTGCTTCTCCCTTTTTTTTATTACAAATGAGTAACCTAAAGCCTAGGAAATTAAGTAACTTACTGGGGGGTGGGGGTAACAGAGGGAAAGAGAAAAAGGATGGAGAAGAGGAAGAAAGGAGGGGGAGGGGGGATTTGAAGCCAAATCCTCCTGAGTCCAACTCTCTATCCAATTACACCATGGAACTTAAAGTACTTTGCAAATTCAAAGTCTACTAGAGCTTCACTATATGGTGTCCCATCATATTATGGAATCTAGTATTGTGGGGGGTCTGTGGTGGATATTCCTAATATATACCTGTTCATGGATTCATAGGACCACTTTGTAGCACGGAATCATAGATCTAGAGCTGGAAGGGACCCCAGAAGCTCTTCTAGTCCAAACCCTTTGTTTTTCAGATAAGGACACTGAAACCCAAGGAGGTTAAGTAAATTGCCCAAGGTTATATTTCTAGTCGATGTCAAAACCAGGACTTGAAGACAGGTGCTCTGACCCTAGAGTCAGTGCTTTTTAAAAAATTATTCTGATAAACTTGCTTCCCTCTGTATCAGGCAGGCTCATGTAGCATTTATTTTTGACATCCCAATATCACTGGGGATCTCTAAGCACCACAAGTCCTTCTTTTGCTACCCCAGAGAGATGATGCATTACTAGGACCTTTCCAGTGTAAAGGCAGTTATCTTAACAGAAGGTAGGTTCTTTTCTGGTCTGAACAAAGGAGCAAACTGTCTTGGCCTTGGTGTAGATCCCATCAGACTAAGAGTTAACCAGCTCAGGTCCTCAGAGAGGAGGCTTCCTGCTCCCATCGGGCAGATGCAAGGTCAATGACAAACACGCCGAGGAAGTCAGAGTTGCTTTATTTTTCTTGTGAGCAGGTCAAATAAAACACTGCTGATGCTCCATTTATCTGGGGCGACAAGCAAACACTTGGCAGCCGTGGAGAGCATACATTGGAATCTGGCACAGCTGTCAGCCTGCTGACTAATCACTTCATCCCCAAGTTAATGCAGCACCAGGTTTCAAGCACCCTTTCATCTTGCAGAGCCAGGCCTGCCACACTCTGACCAAGAAAGCCATTAATACCCGGATTACCTTCACCTTATTTCATTTTTGCAGACCCTCCCAGCGGGAAAGTAGTCATACCAGTGGGTTCATCTAGCTTTTTGTCATTTGGATGCTCCCCTGAGATAGAGACAGACAGAGAGACAAAGGAGACAGACGGAAGCAGAAAAGTGACAGAAGAGAGAGGAGGGTGCAGAGGGAAGAGACAGACAGACAGACAGACTCAAAAGTGTCCTGCTTTGGAGATTCTTTTTGTCTTGTGATTTTTTTTTTGTTTTTTGGCATCACTGAGGGAAACCATGTACCATGCACCTGATACTGGGCACGGAGAACTGGCATGCTTTAGGTTTTGGTCAGCTGTGGGCACATAGAGCTTACACAAGCTACTTAAGCCACTTTCAAGGACAGTGTTAAAATAGAGGTGGAGTCTCTCTATGAACTCCAGTTCCTGGCAGTGATACTTTATTAGCTGTACTGAGCAGAGGTGGCATGCCTAAGCTAATGCACTCTTTTCAGAGAAGCATTATATATTGTGACAGGCCAAACAACCTCCAGGGTTCTCACCCATCATGACTCCCATTTCAGATCTCATCCATTACATGAATGAGGTATGAAAACATTTCTCTGTTTCCCAAAGATATTAATAGACTCATGGGAACAGTTCCATCTCCAGGAAGAGAACAGAGGGATCCAACCCATTTAAAGACCTCAGTTCAGGACTGACAGCAGTGGCAGGGGTTGTTATCTGTTTTGGCTTCTCAAAAATCAAATTCTCAAACTCAATAATGCCTGTTTTGGAAATAGGGATGACAGAAAGACAATTCTTAAAGTAAGCAAAATCAAACACTTGGATGTAAAATAGATGATTGGTGTCTTATTCACTGTGACTGGCAATGAGTTAAGAACCTACCTGAAGAACTATTTTCAGCAAAATCAGAGATTATTTTGGCTGATCCCAGATAGTTGAAGATTTCTTCCTTTGTTGTTTCATTCATGAAAGGTCCATCTTCATGTGCCCCATACAAGATACTATTCAACTAAAATGATACTATTCAAATAAAACTGTCATCTAGATGACACCCAAAGCTCAGAGCAAGAGATTTAGAAATCATTTCTTCTCTCCAAAACCAGTGAAACGGTGTACCCACATCCAGAAAAGGTTAAGAAGTTAGGCTAAGCATGCCACACTGATAGGAGGGGCAGGGGAAAGAAGATTTTACCATCTGTACCTTTAGTAGGTAAGAAGATATGTAGATATATATGTATATATTTTCATATATCTATGTAAATATAACATATTTGTGATATATAAAATTATACTTTGTAATATTTATATATTTTATATGGCATATATTTATGTATACATATATGCATCTATATAAATATTTGTGCTCACACACATGTATAGTTGGAAAGTTCATGAACCCAAGAAGGTTTTAACACAACCGTGAATAAGCCAACTCCCTGAGTCTAAAGAAGCCAGAAATCATGAGTCAAATAGGTACACGAGCTTAAGAATTGACTATTTATTGGCATTCAGTATGTTAGAGTACTGAAACATAGGAAACAACTGAAGCCCCACCAAGTAGAGTTGACCATTGCAAGTGTCTGACAGTGATTAAGCATTTGGAGGTCCAAAGTTGTTTAAAAATGTTTAATTTTCATATAGGATGCTTCCTTCTCGCCCTGTTAAGAGTATGCAAATGCCCAAGTAGATTAAGTAGAATCATTAGATTCTTATGTCTGTAATGGCTAAATTTTCAGATATCCTAGGAGCATGAGATAAAATATGAGCCATGCTTTATCTCTAAGTTTAGAGCTTTCTCTGTTAAAAAAAAAAAATTTCTGCCAGACGTGGCACATTCTATTTTCTCGTGACCTTCCCTTGGGATATGAGGTATTTTCAGGACATTGGGGATCCATGTTGCCCAAGGCTTCCTTAGAGTTTGATTGTCTTTTCCAAATCTGGTTCCACTCTTAGCTCCAGAGTAAATGAAGTACATTCTCATACTTCTTCCCCTTACTGTTGAACTGTTTCCAGTTTACCCCATCTGGGTCTCTAGGCTTCCCTTTTAATTGCTGAAAGATATCAGCTGCCCCACAGGGGTTGATACCCAGGGATAGAAATTGGTCCCCAACAATAATGGAAGTGAATATTAATTTCTAGAAATACCTACTCTTATGGTACAATAGCACTTTTATAATTTTACCTACTTTCATAGGGTTGTTAGTTTTCAAAAAAAAAAGACATTTTTACATTTTTTACACAATGTACTTTTTGCATTACTTTAACATAATTAAGTCCTGGTTTTGTCAGAAGATCCAGTTGATGAACACGATAGCTCTTGGCAGTGCTTTTCTAGGAAACATTAAATGAAATCAAATACTCTGCCTTAATAACAATAACACTTTCCTTCTACCTGGTACATCTTGTATGTGATCTCCTCTCCAGATTCTTTCTTTTTTAAAAAAATTTTTAAATTTATTTTAAACTTAAATACACAATAAGAAAAAAAAATATTGCCATGTATGCAACAGAACATGAGAGGATTCAATATAAAGCAATAAATTTCCACTTCAAGAAAACCTATATAATAAATTCTGTACATTGTTTTCAAAGCTGTCCAGCTTTTCTTTGCTTCCTTGTAGGTTTTCCTTTGTTCTCTGCTGTGTACTTTCTACTTAATTTTTCCCCTCCCTCCTTCCCCCGGAAGACTACAATTAAGTCTCTATCTCTCTCACAATTAAGCCTCTCTTTCTCTTTCTCTCTCTCTCTCTCTCTCTCTCTCTCTCTCTCTCTCTCCATATATATGTATATATATAATATGTATGTATGTATTATGTATGTGTATATACACACATATATACATATAAATGGATAGCTATAAATATACACATAGATACACATATGCAATCATACACATGTATGTAAGGCTGTACTATATCTACTTCCACTTGTTATCTGTTTCTCTGAAAGTGGATAACATCTTCCTCCATAAGTCCAAGTCTTTCCATGTTTTTCCAAATCAACCAGCTCCTCCTCTCCTGCACCACAGCATTATTCCAACCCCATCACATTATCTGAAAGATTGTCTATGAAAGTTTTTTCCCCAATTTTCTGCATTCCTTCCATTCTTGGCTGCATAGGTTTTATTTATACAAGAAAATTTTAATTTAAAATAATCAAAATTATCCATTTTACATTTCAACAATACTAATCCTCTCACCTTATAATATGGTTTAAGGTCTGATACTGATGCTTCCTTTGTATCTTTTTTCCCAAGTTTCTTTGAAGTTACTGCTTTTGTCCTTCCAAATGGACTTTGTTATTATTTTTTCTAACTCAGTAAGATTTTTTTTACTTTAGTATTTTAATTGGAATGGCATTACATAAATAGATTGGTTAGGCAAAATTGTCATTTTTTATTATATTGGCTTTACCTAGCCATGAACAATAAATATCATTTCAATTATTTAGATCAAACTTTATTTGTATAAAAGTGTTTTATATTTATATTTGTATAGTTCCTATGGCTGTTTTGGCAGATACACTCTCAGATATTTTATACTGTCTAGTTATTTTAAATGGTCTAAAATGATATTGAATAATATAGCTGACACATTGTGTAGTTTCTCTATTTTTCTCTTTTGATTAAATCTATTTTAGCTTTAACTTTGTCTGAGAGATCATTATTACTGCCCCTACTTTTTTTTACGTAATAAATTCTACTCCTGACCTTTATTTTATGTTTGTGTGTATCTCTTATTTTTATAGCATTTCCTGAAAGCAATATATTATTGAATTCAAATTTTTAATATGCTATCAGTTTCCATTTTATGGGTAAATTCATCCTATTCACATTCTAATTACTTGTTGTATATTTTCCTCTTTCCTATTTTTCCTCACTATCCTTCTAGCCCTTTTTCCTATCCCTCCCCACTCCTCTGCTTTACTTCTACCTGCTACCTTGCCCTCCTATTCCTTAACCTACGCTCCGCTCCAAAAATCCCTCCCTTTATCCTCTCCCCCTTTTTTCTTTCTGAATTTAGAAGACTTTTATACTTTTCTAGATATAGATATTGCTCCCTCTTTAACCCATTCCCGATGAGAGTAAGGTTTCTGCACTACCTACCCCCCCCCACTAGCTTCTTCTGTATCAGTTTTTTTTTCTTTTTGCCTTGTTTTCTCTCTCTCCCTATACAGTTTTATTTTTTTTAGAATTACCCCATCATACTCAGCTCAGCCCAAGCCTTTTTTTCAAACTACCCAAATAATAGAACTGACAATATTTTCACATATAAGAATTAAACAATTTGATCTTATTGAGTTCCTTATAATTGGTCCTTAATGTATACTCTATATTTCTCCTGGATGTTATATGTCAAATTTTCCCTTAAGTTCTGCTGTTTTTGTCACAAATACCTGAAAGTCTTTCAGCTGATTAAATGTCCATTTTTTTAATTCAAGATCATACTTAACTTTGCTGAGTAAGTTACCCTTGGTGATAACCCCAGCTCTTTTGCTCCATTAAATATAGTATTCCAAGACCTACAGTCCTTCAACATAGTAGCTGCTAGGTCTTGTGTAATCCTCATGGTAGCTCCATGATATTTAAGTTGTTTTTTTTTTCTTGTTGCTTCCAATATTTTCTCCTTAACCTTGGAGCTTTGAAACTTGGCTATGATATTACTCTAAGTTTTCCTCCTGGGACCCCTTTCAAGTGGCAATCAGTGGATTTTTCTCTCTGCTTTGCCTTCTTGTTCTAGAACTTACAGGTAATTTTCCTTGACAATTTCTTGCAGTAATGTATCAAGATTCATTTTTTTTAATTATACTTTTCAGGCAGTCTGACTATTCTTATATTATTTCTCCTTGATCTGTTCTCTAGATCAGTTGCTTTTCTGATGAGATGTTTCACATTCTTTTCTATTTTTTCATTCTTTTGATTTTGTTTTATTATTTCTTTGTGACTCAGAACATCATTAGATTCCTTTTTCCCAGTTCTAGTTTTCAAGGAATTATTTTCTTAAGTCTTTGCCTCTCTACATTCTTTATCTGGTATATTCTCTTCCTACTTTGTCTGGCATTCTAATTATTTTGTCCTCATATCCCTGGTACCTCACACAGTGCCTGGCACCTAGAAATCACTCCTCTAATCAATTAACTCCAGTGGCTTAGAATCAAATATAAAATCCTCTGTTTGTCTTTCAAAGCACTTCATAACTTGATCCCTTCCTACCTTTCCAGTCTTCTTACACTTTACTCTCCCCTACATGTTGTGTTCCAAAGACACTAGCTTCATTGACCTCTATCTCTTGACCCTGGGCATTTTCACTGGCTATGCCCTATGCCTGGAATTCTCTCCCTTCTCATCTCTGTCTCCTTGCTTCCCTGACTTCATTCATATTCCAGTTAAAAATCTGTTCTTCTGAAAAGAACCCTTCCTGATCCTTCTCGCTGCTGATGGCTTCCTTCCAACAATATCTCCAACTTGTCCTTTCTGATATCTTGTTTGTACGTAATTGTTTGTATGCTGCCTCCCCCACAGGACTGTGAGCTCCTTGGAAGCAAGAACGGGCTTTTTTGTGGGGTTTTTTTTTTGTTGTTGTTGTTACCTTTCTTTGTATCTCCAGCACTTAGCACAGTACCTGGCACATAGCAAGATCACAATAAATGCTTATTGTCTTGACTTAATGGAGGCATATTAGACTAAATTTTAAAAGCAAACAAGGTCTGCTAAGTATTAGTTCTATACTTGTAAAGAAAAATGCAAAGACACACACTGAAAGGAAAAGATAAAGGATATATCTGTCCAGCTTCCCGGGAGAAAGGAAAAGCCAACTCATACTAATAAGAAAATGATAAACCAGGCCAAAAGAAGTGTAGATATTTAACCATTTAATAGATCTCAGTTATTATGCCTTTCACAGAAGTTGTGATGATATCTGAGTGAATTGTCCTGGGCCTCAATTTCTTTACCTGCAAAATGGAAACATTGGATTATATGACCTCAAAAGTCCCTTCTACAATTCCCAGCCTTTTCCTAAAATAAACAAAATATATTCTTTTAAATCATTCAGTCTGTATCCAGCTCTGAAAATCCAGAGAGTACTGCCATGTGCTGTCTCCTTTCATGGTCATCCCTAATGAAATCTCCAGCCCTTTCCTCTGGATTTGCCTCCTTAACTCCCACTATTGCACTACATTTTTTGGACGCAGATCTGAAATAGTGCAGTTAGTGACTTGGAATGTTTGATTATTTGCAGCCCTGGCTTCCCTTGGTATTTCCTCGCTGTCATTTCCATCCTGGGACATTTTGGACTAGCATTCCACTCTTTTTTTCCCCCTCTTGTTTGGGCTATGAAGGGATTGGGCTTCATGTCATCATGTATCTGGAATCTTCTTCATATACAGTTTAAGTAAATTTATCCGGACATTTTTAGCAATGCTCACTGAAAATAGCAATCTCTTTCTTGCCAGCATTCTCACAATTCTTAAATTTCAGGCCTTTTTTGGCTTTCTAATTATTTTGTGTATCTCTCAGGCTGTATTAATTTGGTATAGTCCCATAGTGTATCATTGGGATTTTTTACATGTTTTTTTCTTCATCCTTTGGGCAATCCCTTCCAAAGAATCAATATAATTATATCTCAAGGAGGCAGCATAGTAGAACACAGGACTTAAAAGTCATAAGACTTGGGTACCTAGGTGGCACAGGATAGAGCACTAGCCCTTGAGTCAGGAGGACCTGAGTTCAAATCCAGCCTCAGTCACTTGGCGCTTACTAGCTGTGTGACCCTGGGCAAGTCACTTAACCCCAGTTGCCTCACTTCCCACCCACACCCCCCAAAAAAGTCACAAGACCTAGGTTTTGGCCATACCTCCACTACTTGCTTCCTGTGTGACCATGAGCAAGTTACTTCTGCTCAGTGCCTCATCTTCCTCATCTCAAAAAGATTATTCCCGGCCTACCTCCTTCATATGGTTATTAGCCCAATATTTCAATGGTTCCTTGCTATTGCCAAGGTGGATATTCCTTTCACCAATGTAGATGATGACCTGTCTATACCCCATCATTCTGTCTAATCCTTGTTCATGTCTTTCTGCCAAGACTTATGGGGAATTCATCTGATATTCTGGAGACCTTCCTCTGTTGTCTTTTTATTTAACAACTAGAATAGTATGAAAATCAGATAAGAACATGTGAATACTCTATTTTGTATTATAAAACACTATACTAATGCAAACTATATATTGCCAGCCTCTCTTCATGGTTGGTGCATAAGACTTTTTTCAAAGACTCTCTTGACACCAGGGCCCTGGGTAGAATTAGGGAATCTAGGAAAATTTTGGGAGGTACAATGATATTACCTCCTTTTTTTAAGCACACAATTCACAATATAAAGAAGGCAAATTCTATTGAAAGTAAAACAGAACCCTTCTTGAACTCTCTGATGAGCAACTTACTCCCAAAGATTGAGCTAAATCCTAGTCACTTGAAGTACCAAATATGTAGGCTTTTCTCTTGCTTTAGATTGTGGCAGATGACCTTGAATGATGCTTTTAATTGCTCCCAGCAGGGAGTCCTAGGTCTGGTTCATTTACTGAACTACATGGTTTTCTTGGCCCAGGAAAGATCCAAAAAAAAAACTTCATTTGAGGTCTCTGTAGTTTGGTTTGGTTTTTACCAAAGGCAAAAACCCTTAGGGGTTCACCTTGGCTGATGGGAGACAATTATCCCTGCAGTGCAACCCAGCTCAGTAATATAGTCCCAAACCAGAGACTCTCTCTTACCGATGTTATTCCCTTTGGCCACCTTGTTGGCCTCTAGCCATAGAAAAGTTTGATCCCTTATTAGGCTCCACCTTTAGGAGAGTTCCCATCACAAACTCTAGATTCAGATATAGTGACCACAAACCTTGATTCCGTTCTTGATTGAACACTCTCCATTACTTTAGGAGTTTACAAAACCCCAGATTTCTCCCTAATTAGCTTTCTTAAACACCTGGATGGGATTATTCAAATCAATCAAGAACATCAAAAGTTTTACTGGTCCTACCTAAGTATTTCTCCATCTTCTAGCATGTATTTCCTTAGGCAAGCTCTACTCAGTGGGGTAAGGGAAGGGGAAAAGATACTGGTACCCCTACATTTATATTTCTCTTTGGCAGGAGTTCAGTTTTCAGGCTGTTTCCAATTTATCCCTTACTAAAGTCAGGACTTGGGCCACTTTTCAGGTCTGATAATTATGTCTTGTAAAGTATATTTTTCAGTTCTGTAAACTTTTTAAATTTTTACCCGATGGTGAGTATGGTTACAAACAACAACAATCAAAATAAAAAAACATTTTTCCTCTCCTCCATTGCTTTCCCATAGGGAAAAAAGGGAAAGGAAGAGTCTTTCCATTTTACCAGTTATAATCTATATCTCAGTATACCTTCTTATATTGCCCCTAATCCATTATGTCAGGGCTGTCCAACCTTAGGTTATCTTAGGACTGCATTAAAATAAAATAATTATTCGAGGGCTGCACCCAAAATAAAAAATACAGTATGCTAATAGAAAGTGGGGGAATGTGCGTCATCAATATGACAGGCAAAGGCACTAAGCCTGAAAGCAAACACAAAACAACAAAGTGACGACACAACAGTGTAAAGGTAGGTACATACTGACTAGTCTGCATCGTACAGATGGAACACATCCCACAGATGGGTTGAAAATTCCATGCAATATGTTCCGTCCATAATACTGCTTAAAAACACCAAAGAAAATTAACATCAACAAGATTATTTATTAGTGATGGAATTAAAAAATCTAATACGCAGTCCATATAAATTATTATTTTATTTTTTCACTCATGAAAATTAAAACCCACAGGGGGGCTGCATAAAATTGCACTGTGGGCCACGTGCAACCCGTGGGCCGTATTTTGGACAGCCCTGCATTATGTGAATTCAGACTCCTCAATTTAATATTAGCCCAGTAGGAATGGCTGAATCAGCAGATAGAGCTTATGGAAATCTTATAGGATTTAAAGGAATTAATGTATATAAAGTCCTTGGCAAACCTTAAAGCCCTTAGGTGGCCCAGTTGAAATCGAGCACTGAGTTCAAATTTGACCTCAGACATTTACTAGCTGTGTAACCTCATACAAGTCACTTAACCTGTCTACCTTAGTTTCCTGAGCTGTAAAAAAAAAAAGAGGGGGGGATTAATAATAGCACCTACCTCCCAGGGTTGTTGTGAAGATGAAATTAGATATTCATAAAATGCTTTTCAAACTCTAAAACACTACACAAAATGCTAATTATTATTCTTGACCTTGATCTTTGACCTCTGAATTGGACAGTACACAGTTGTAGCTTCAACTCAAATTTCCTTCCACACTCCTTCATAAGGTAAAGAGCACTAGGTTTAGTCCAAAGACCTGAGTTTGAGCACTTACTAAAAAGTTATTAGTTCATTTTTCTCACCTACAAAATGGGAATAATCATATCACGTAGAAGATGTGTGTTCTCGTGTCTCCTCAATAAAGTGAAGCCCTTGTAAGCTTAACCCCTTGTCGATGTTAACACCTTATCAATAAGGTAAACATGAATAAGACCTTTATTCAGACAAGGATGGTATCAATCTGATAAGGCATAAACTTGCCTTTTTCTTTTAACGCTGTATTTGAGGAACACTGATTAAGTCATGGCTAGACATAAACCTGCACTATATAATACTATAATGGGCGTTTGTTAGCCTGAATACTAGCATGAGAACTGAGGCCCTTTTTCTTTTGAAATTTTTTTTCCTGTGGACACCTAAATGTGAGTCAAATTCTGATGTTCCAGGGAAAAACTTTGGTAGGGACATAAACCAAAGAGTAATTTATGAAACTGAACCAAGACTGTGTAAACCCAGAGTTTCCTTTCTAGACTGCAGGTAACATTTGTGGGGCTTGTCCAGGATGTTTTTTTAATTGTCGTTCTAAGACATGGTCTACCAGCATGAATAGCCTTGTGCTAGCAGGCAATAGATTACATCTACATAATTCACAGGGTTTTGCGAAGAAAATATTTTGTAACTTATAAATGTGAGTTTTTAATATTTAAAGAAGAAGACACTAAGCCTAAAGAAATCATATAATACAGTTTGAAAGAACATTAGCCTTGTAGGTAGAAGAATTGACAACATTTTTCTCCTAGCCTCTTTTGGGTGTATCACATCAATCATCAAACATTTGAAAGTACCTGCAGTATGCCCGGCACCATGTTAGATGCTGGAGATAACCTTCCTCTATATGACTGAGTTGCTTGCTTACTTCCATTGGACAGGTAGTAATTTTTTTCCATTAAAATCAGTTCTCAGAGAAGTAGGCAAGATGTCCTTACTAAACTATAGAAAAGCAGGGTTTGGGTTTTATTTTGTTTTTTGAGAGTAAGCACTTTCAGTTGTCATGTTGATTCCTTGACCTGGGAATCAGGTTATACCAAGATAGCCAGAGCAATAATAAATTATTTTGACATCCAGTCGCCCATTAGATTAAGTGCTGGGCCTGGAGTCAGGAAGACCTGAGTTCAAATTTGGCTTCAGACACTTAGCTGTGGGAGCCTGGGTAAGTCCATAACCTCTGTTTGCTTCAGTTTCCTCAACTGTAAAATGTGTACATTAAAGAGTAGCATCTAACTCACAGGGTTGTTGTAAGATAATATTCATAAAAAGCATTTAGCACAGTGCCTGAAACATCGTAGGCACTATATAAATACGTATTTACCTTCCTATCCAGAGAAAGCTTCAGAAAATATCCCAAGGGCAAGCACCATGTGGGGTGAGGAAGAGGCTACAGTACAGGCTTCTATTTAGGCAGAGAGACAGAGGTCCAGGAATGCAGGCCCCTCTAGGTAAAGACCCTAGAATATTGCAAGGCCCTGCTGGGGCAGGTAATACTCAGTGGTCAGAGTGGCCATAGAAGACCTCATCTGGGATATGGTTACTAGGGAGGAATGAAAACATCTGGTAGCTTCCCATATTTCAACTAATTATTCTTGCTAATTAGGTGTAGGTTCCGTTATTTCTAAACTGATAGAGAAATATATGAATGATATCAGCACCATCTAGGTTTCAGTACCCTGATAACAAAACCCCATTCACTCTACCCTGAGTATATCTCAATAGGGGACTAAGATTCCCCATGATTATTATCTTTATGTGTCAGGAAGTTTCCACTTCTTTTGAATTAAAGCATCCCCCCTCTAATGAGGCTTTCACAGTTGCCTGGTGATAGGGCATCAGTGACAAGCTTTTTTAAGTTCATAGCTAAGGTACCAAAATCCCTGAGACTATAGAAAAAATAAGAATACTTTTAGTGCTACCCACCCATCTCTTTTAAGAAGAATCTACACAGTATTTGGATGAATTTTGTTTTGCCAGGGCCCCAGGGGATAAGCTTTTATCATTCTCATTTCCCACCATGTAAATGTAGTTTGGTACTTAAATAACATTGATAAAAAGAAGGAGGGAGAGAGAGGAAAAGAGGGAGAGGGAGGAAGGAGAGAGAGAGAGGTAGAGGGCAAGAAGAATAATGTTGTCAGGGTACTGATATTAGTCAATAAATCAACAAGTGTTTATGGAGTATTCACAGAGCATATAGTCAGAAGGAACTGTAGCTTTCTGTAATACATGTGGAATTCCCACTAGTTTTAGGCACTGTTGGCACATTTTATAGAATACTAAATAGATGAAAAGTCTTGTCTCCAAATAGCTTTCTAACTAAAGTATCAAAATGATCCTTCACTATTTATGCAGGGGTCCAAAATGAGCTAGGCTGCAGGCAGTTCATTTCAAAAGGTGTGACCCCTCTTTCACAGTAGCTTACACTCTAGGGCTACGTTCTTTGAAGATCCATGTTCAGACTGAGCCTGGGCCAGATTCCCAAAAAGACTAGTCTGGCAGCTAAAGAAGGGACATGATGAGCACACAGTTTAGATTAAAATTGGAACTCCCTCAAGCATCAGAGTACTTAGTCAAACAACTCACAAAACCAGTAAAATATTTCTTGAAACCAAAACACAGAAAGCAAACAAACCATCCAAGAGAGAATGTGCGTAAATTGTAGCAGAAGGAATTTAAGCTACATGTAAAGAAGTGTTCCCTGGCGGTCAAGATTGTTGGTTCTGGAAACTCCTTTCCCAGAGATCGGTTAGCAGTTAAAGAGAGACTTTAAATCCTTAAGAGTTATCTTGGTATTGTGGTCTTAGAGGCAGACATTCTGAGTTTGAGACTTGGCTTTGATACTTACCAGCTTTGTAGCTCCAGGCAAGTAGTCATTTAATCTCTATAAGCCTCAGTTTCCTCATCGGCAAAAAGCAGATAGTATTTGTACTACATACCCCGGGGTTGTTGTGAGGAAAGTGCTTATAAACCCTAAAAGTCCTAAATAAATGTGAGCTAGCATTATTTTAGGAAAGTTTAGGAGTAGTTCTGGCTAAAGAAAGATTCCAATATTATGGTCATCAATAAAAATTTTATTGAGAGTCTTCAAGGTTCAGGGCACTATCCTGGGTACTACTCAAGTTCCAAAAAAATGTTACACACCTTTTTAGTTTCATAGGAATTTTGTACCTCTGTGTCAACATGATACTGAAATAATTGATTTTTTAAATAACTCAAAAAAAAGATTGGTCAAACCACTTCTTTGGCATCTTATAGACAAAAGCAATCATCTGACTGATTGAATTTTTTTTAACTTTTAGATTTTTAATTGTTGGCACACATACCCTAAAGGACCCTCTCATGAAGGCTTTTTTGTATCTTCTTGATTCTGTAGCTAGGATTCCCTTGTGACTTGGTGAATTTCTTTCTTTTTATTTGTCACTGTATTAAGACTAAGGTTCCTGTCCTCATCAGCTAACTGGGTCATGCCAGTCACCCTCCAAGACAGCTTCCCTGCTGGACTTGAACCAGCTTAGTTCATGTAATGGTGACAGTGATAAGAGTACTTGGTGTTTCAATAGCACTGCTATCCTCAAGGAGTAATTGCCAGCTTCCCTGAAATAAAGGTAGAGGTGATCCTGATCTTATATCCTGGAGCAACCGAAGCATGTCCCAAAGAAGAAATGACTTGCCCCCATGCTGGGAAAGTCAACGTTCCTGGCTCCACATTCCTCATGGTCTATACCTTTCACCTTAGCCTTGGGCACAGATACATTCTAAATCCCACATTCTATTCAGGTGAACTATAAAAAAAAGATCCCTCAAAATTGTTTGTTCTTTTTTAAATATTTTTTTAAAGCAAGCCAGTTTGTCAAAGTAGATAAACTTCCTAACTTGAGGAATTCATTTTTGGCAACATATATTTCACATTTTAAATTCTGCCCACCTGGCATCAAATGGTGCTATTACTATGAGATAGTGGCAATAAAAGTAAGGAAATATATTGACTGCCTAATGCACATTTTACTGAAAATTTAAAGTACAGTTTTTAAAATCTAGTAAGTCACCCTGGGAGTGGCAGTATCTCACTAAATATACAAAGCATGAATGTACTCTAATAACTAGCACCCCATATGTTCTGTCTTTTTTTTTAACTTAAAGCAGTTTGAACACACTAGTCAGTGATCAAAGCCAATATCCATTATCCAGAACCAATTGAGGTGTTCTTTATTCATCTTGATTTCCCAGTTTTCAGCGACTACATTTCCAAAGTGTGGAAGAGAGACATCCCTCTTCCCTGCATATCCCTTGAAACTGGGAAGCATTTTTTGCCATGTGGCTTTTTCATTTTGGTGGAGACTACCGGCAGAACTCTTAACATGGATTCCAGATGTTCCTGCAGAGTCTAACAATTCTTTTATGACTCCAGCAATAGTAGCCATTTCTATTTAGCTAACAGGGAAGATCGATTTTTAGGTCAGGAGAGAAGAAAGATATATTACAGTCCTTTTATCCTCAAACTTCCCTTATCCTCTGTCTAGAAATTCTGGATTCCTCACTCAACACCAGACACAAATGATGGCCTGGAAATGAAATCATAGCAGCCAGGGAAAAGCATAAATGTACAGATGTTCTCTGATGTTAAAGAAGTTTGTCGGGCAGCAGGTATTGACAGTGACATTCTGGGAAAGAATCAGAACCATGAGGGCTCTCAAACTCTGGTTTCCCTTAACCCTTGTGCTAGACAATTCATTTCTGTTTTCAAATTCTCTATAAGCTGTTTTCTTCCTTTGTCCTTCTTTTGAGAAAAACAAGACTGTTGCTTTAATAACATTCTGACCTGAGATTTATGGATGACTGTTTTTATCTGTTTGGTGGGTCGGTCACTATGGCCCAAGAATCCATTTCTACTAGTCAGCTTTCAGATGATGAGTCTTTCCATACATAGCTAGGCTGGCTGGTAGTGAAGGAGTAGGTTGTACCCTATTCTCTCTGTCTGTATGACCCTATTCAGAGCTTTTCCAATCTATACTTCATTGACATTGCCTTCAGAAGTCCGGAGTCACCTCCATGGTGCATGAAGAGTGGAGCAGGGAACTATGGAAATTATAGGTGTCTGTCCTGGTGAACAATGTCTACTTTAAAAAGCAAGCTAAAAGAGTCCTTTACTTAAAGTAGAGCCAGGAAAACAATACACACACTGACAACAACACTGTAAATGAAAAGAACCACCACCACAAAAGAATCAAAACTGAATGTTACTAAATTATAAAGAAGAAAATTGCCCCCAAAGATGAGATATGAGGATATGCCTTCCCCTGTTTCTGTGTAGAGGTTGGGGTCCATAGGTGTGGAACACTGCATTCAACATCAGACTTTTTTGATTCGTTCATACATTTAAGTGAAATTTTTATCTTCTTCCTCTTTTTCTCTCCCTTTATAAATTCTTTGTTATAAGGGATAGGAAGGACTCTAGGAACAGGGAAGAGAAGAGATTAAAAAGAGAAATCTGGGCAATATGTAGAACCAAAAGCTAACAATAAAAATTATTTTTTAAAAGTTTTTCATTTAATCTAAGATATCATGCACTTTGAACCATAATGTGGATAATTTCCAATTAGCTGGTTATTTATTAACATACAATCCCATACCAGCAACAAGCGACAAGTAAATGGCAAACAGGAATTTTGCTGACCAAATGAATTGGTGTGTTCCAGGAACTATTGTTTTCTCAGTTTTTAAACTAGTTTTCAAACACACACAAACATTCACTTCTTATTCAATTCAATTAATAAAGGACCTTGAAAATGTCAAATATTTTGTGAGTGCTGAGTGGTTTTTTTCGGCAGAAAAAATCTTTGCTTGGGTGTATGCTATTTGAATTTTTATGGTTAATTACCTTTGGAAAGAGTAAATTTTTCCTGTTGTCTTTGAGTACATGATTATGCTCTGGCAAATTTGAGTATGAATGTGAACATCAAGTATGAATTTTAAAATGCTATTCCTGTAAACTGCTGCATTGGGGTTGAATTTTAAAAGTCTAGAAATCTAAAAATGTGCATGCAGTAGGCCTCAGCCCTTCAATAAGGATGCAAAAGAAGCTCACTGTTTGTGATGGGGACCCTGCTTGTGTGGGGACAGCAGCATCAGACTGAGTGTAGGCAGGAAGATGAGAGGAGACAGAGCTATAATATAACATGGGTTGGCCCAAGCTTCCAAGAAAACTCAGGCATAAAGCAGAATAGAGAACATGCCAATTTTTCTAACCACTTTGTTTTTCCTAATCCCTGCAGTCTCTCTGCTTCTCCTTAGCCACAATAATGAAGTAATCAGCAATCATTTCTACACTTTTGGGGGCGCATTTCGAGCACTGTTTTTTCTCTTCCTTTCTTGCTATATCAGACTTTGAAATGCACCTGAAAAGTCATCCCCCATGCATCAGCACAATAGAAATAGGCAATTGGGGGGGGGAGGGGGGGAAAGTTTCTTCCCTACTAAAACTGACACATATGTAACCAGTGCCCGAATATTAGAGGCATCAACTTCCTGGCCCAGTTTTTTTTTTCCAGACGGATTCTACTAACCCTGATTTTTTTTTCTTAAGTCCCAATTCCAAATTGTAGGTATACACATAGCTATGGCTAGAGAGCCTTGACAAAAAGAACAGGGAGCCAGTGATGTTTTTGTGTTTGTTTATGTTGTTCTCTTTTCCTCCTCGGTGGGTTGTCCTCGGGGCTGGCAGCGCGGTGGTTCAGCAGCAGGCCAATAGCAGACCCTCGGGCCTCTCTAGCAAGGGGTCGAGCAGCGGCAGCTCCAGCAGCAGCAGCAGCAGCTCCAGCGACTCGGAAAGCAGCTCCGGCTCCGACTCGGAGAGCGAAAGCAGCTCTAGTGGGAGTGAAGGCAGTAAACCGTCTCACTACTCCAGCCCAGAGGTAAGGTCCCCCCCCAGTCTTCCCACAGCTCCTGGCCCCCTCCCTCTGCTTCGGTTTTCCTCTCTCCTAAGTGTTTCCATAAGGCCAGACCCCTGTCTCCTTCCTCCCCAAGTCCTCCCAGACCCTCCATCCAGGCCTGGTAGCTATCCTAAGCCAAATCCCCTCATTAGGAAGAGAGACTTTATTTATCAGTTAGCCAACTATTGTTTTCAATCACTTTCCCTGCTCTTCCCCCATCCCCACTGCTGTTGTGGGTACGAAAGGGCCTGCATTTGAAGCATGAGGGCTATTGCCCTTCTTTGTCTCTCGGATATCCATCCTGGCTTTCCCTTGTTGCCAGGTATTCAGGGAACCCAGCAGATGAAGGATAACCTATGGATCAAGTCTCACTAGGGGTCAACTGAGGCAATAACTAGATAGAAAAGTTCATGGCCTAATAAGTGTGACCATATATAAATCACAGAGAAAGGGGGTTTATGGATTAGACATGGCTATGGCCTCACCTTTTTGCAGTTCGTCACGGGTTAGAAGGACAGAGAGAGCTATAAATATTAGCAAAAAAAAAATCCCACACTTTCTTAGTCGTGTTTTCTTTGTGAAGATATAAAAAGAAAAATTAGTATCAACCTACAAATAATAATAAAACCTTTTATTGCCATGATGAGTATCTTTGGAGAAGATCTAGGTGTCTCATATAAAGACATTATAAGGCTCCAATAAAAATCATTGCTATTTCTATGTTAAAGCAGAAAGGGAAAAATTAAATAGTAATTCAGAGTGTGAATATTCTTGGGGGAGGGCTGAGAACAAATTTCTAGTCGTGGAACTGAAATAGACTTTGATGTTTAAAGAAGCAATAAAAAGGAACTGTACCTTAGTGTAGAAACATGAAGTTGGTATGAATTACAGTTTCATTTCTAAGATTTTTTTTTGAACTCACAAAGTTACCTACACCACTTTGGGGATCAAATTTCTAAACAGGCCCATGAAATTGGGCCAACAGTTAAAAACGATGTTAATATGGTTGAGGTTCTAACCGCCTACTATGGAATTAATTCATAGAATCATAGATCTTGAGCAGGAGGGGAGCTTAGAGGTCATCTAGTCCAACCCCTGCAATTACATGTGAGGAAACCAAGACTCAGAGATGTTAAGAGACTTGCTTAAGGTCACACAGGTAGTATCGGAACTAGAACTTGAACCCAAGACTTCGGACTCCAAAGTCAATGCTCTTTCTACTGTGCCACCCACCCCCACCCCCAGTCCCAGGTAAGCTTAGTTAAAATGTGTCTGTTTGATGGATCATTTAAAAGTGGCTCTGCATTGAGGGAAAGCACTAGAATCACTGTTTAATTTCTTTCAGGTGTCCCATGGGAGCTGCTCCTGTGGGGATTAGTGGTGTCTTAGGGTAGTACAGGCACTACAATGAGATTTACTAAAGTTGTGGATAATGGAGAAAAAATAAGGATTCCCCTCCACTTAATGCATTCACCTTTTCTTTTCAAAAAGTAAGACTAGTACTGTTTATGCTACCCATAAACACATGCCAAGAAAAGCAAATCTTAGAGGAAAGATCTTTGAAGCAGACACATTATCTGTTGTTACTAATTTCTCTGCTCCTGCTATTAACATTGGATTTTTAGATACTCTCCTCCATAAGGGGCTCCTCAGGCCATTTTCATTGCTTCTGGCTGGCCCCTTCTTTTCCAGCTATCCTCAGCTACTCCTTAGGTGACAAATGTTCCCAAGGGGTTCTTCATTTCTCTAGACATAAGCATCTTTCCAACAGTCATGTTCCGAGGTGTGATGGAAAAGAACAGTGGCCATGGAATCCCTCTCCTACTTATTTCCTGAGTGACTTTGGAGCAAAACATTTAGCCTCTCTCAGTTTCTTTATCTGTATAAGAAGAAGACTAGACTCTGGGTGATGACCTTTAACCCATCCAGCTCTAAGTGTATGACTCTAGGAAGATAAAAGATAAAAATGGTCCTTGACCTTGAGTAGCTTATAACCTCAGAGGTTTTGGGGGCGGAGGGGAGAGGTGGAGAGAAATACACAAACACTGATGTTATAAATGACACTATCCATACCCTTAAAGAAGTATAAACAAAGTTCTATGTGGGGTCTAAAGGAGGGAGAAATTAGATACAGTTGAGGAAATTAGGGATGCTTTCATAAAGGTGAGGGCATTTGAGAGGGGCCTTGAAGGCATGTAATATCACTCCACAGCTGTTTTTAATTCCTCACTCAGAGCCACTCCAGTTACCTAAAGAATGAGAAAACCCTACATGTTAAAGAAGCTATACTCTTATTACTTCTGTACAATCTGAAGTCAACAAAAACACATAAGGGCAGTTAACAGAGTTCTTCACAGCCCACTTGCAGGGAACAGAAGAGACAACAGGCCTCCAAATATAAAAAGAGAAATGTTTATGTCATAATTTTAGAGGGAAAAAAAAAACAAACTGAGTTTAGTGATAAGAAATGGTAAGAAATGTCCTGGTAAAAAGAGTATCAGGCCCTTTGTAAAATGCATAATGTCCAGGATCTTTCAGTTTTCTGATAAAATGTTAATCTCAAACCTCCTTAAATTAAACTGAAAACTTAGCTAAGAAGATCACAGTTACAATTCTCTTTAAAGTAGGTTCTTTCCAAATGTCATTGAGGTAATTACAAAGATTTCAGCTCCCTTGTACATTTCCGCCAGCAACAATGTGGGGTCAATTAACAGAGCATGATTCAAAGAAGCTCCTGACTAAAGAGCTAGATCACAGGTCTCTTAAAAAAAGATCCTGCATAGTTAAAGGTGCCTGAGGCCAGTTACCTTTCCTAGTAATTCGCTCACCTATGAGTAAAAATATGAGAGTATAAAATGCAGGAGCAGCATAAGATATATTAATAATACTCTATCATTTTAAGTCTTGTTTCTAGGAAATAATGTATAGGTTTGACAAAAAATAAATGTTTCTTCTTAGCGCACTACCCTACCCCCCCAAAAAAAATAATAAATGTACTCTTCCTGTACAGGTGGAATCAATTTAAACAGGTTTTTCCCATAAGGAAAAAAAATGTGGGTATATTTATTCATTTATATGTCCAAAATTTAGGTGCATAGACCCAAGGCTGAAAAGAACCTTAGAGGTCATCTAGTCCAGCTGCCTGATTTTGCAGATGTAGAAACTGAAGCCCAAGGAAGTTTAATAAGTTTTCAGGCAATCAACCAAGCATTTATTAATAGAGAGCTGGTCTTGGAGCCAGAAAGAACTGAGTTCATGTCCTGCCTTTGACACAGACTGGCCATATTACCCTGAGCAAGTCTCATTGCTACAGGCAACTCTTTAGACTCTAAATTTGTTTAGATGTTGATCTGCATTGGCAGAATGATTTCACTCGTCCAGGAGCTCCTCATACAAATGAAATCATAGGTCTAGTCCCCAAGCCAAGAGCTATGCACATAAGTTACCCAACTTTCCCAGTCACACAAATAGCCCATGACAGAACTGGGATTCAAACCCTGATGCTCTTCGTCCAAATCTAGTGCTCTTTCCATTACAAAATATAGAGAACATCAATCTGAGAAGAATTTAATTTTACCCTACAGTGTACTCCCCAACAATGCTAAGTATGTATCTCCCTTCTTTACCAAAAAAGATGTGATCGTAAAGTAATAAAACTTGTTTCCACAAAATCACTCTTTACGATCACTCTAGTTACTTCATAGTTTCACCATCAGTTCTACGGTGGGTGTACAGGTGTTCTGGGGATAGGGTTGCCCTAATTAATGTCAATCAATCAACCAAACATTTATTAGGCAATTACTAGGTTCGAGGCATTGGGCTGGACACTGGAAATAAAAGCATCATTAGTTGTATTTAACGAGATCCTACTGTAGTAATAATAATAACAATACATTTCTATGGTGTTCTAGATCATGAAACTGTACCACAGTATCATTTGCCCAATTGTCCATTCATAACATCTCATAGAACGTAGTTTCTATGTAACAAACTGCTCTGTAAAGTCATCTTGCCTAACCCTAAACCAGTTAATGCTTTAGAGATGCCATCAAATCCCCATAACAAACTGAGATCCTAGGGTTGTATCTTCTTGTGCTGCTTTGAAATAGAATTGCTGAGGATGCCATTTCTATCACTGATAACATCCCAAAGTACAAGAAGGAGAGATTTCATACCCTGAGGTACCAGCAGATATTTTAGTTTGCCTGTTTGAAAAAATCCTCTGGACTCATCTCCATTTTTTATGAGTTATTTATAGCCTGAGTTGTTGAAAGCCATTTTATTTTACATAAACCACCATAGCATAATGATGTTATATCCGTGAGCTAACATGAAAGAGTGACTGCGTCCCATTTTTCCATAACTGGTGAGTTATCCCATCCCCTTAGTTGCTTCAAGACTCAGATTTTGGAATTACCTTTTAGCTTCCTTCCCATTATTTTATACATCCTCATATAACTGCTCTCTAGAATACGGAAAAAGATGCTTTTTTCATTCCTATGCCATCTTTTTTTTTCTGGCACACACACAAAGTTCTATGTCATCATAGGATTCACTAGAGAGTCATCATATAAAAAGTAATAGGGATTCATTCATTAAGTTTCCTCTGCCTAAAAAGCATTAGGTACTATAGAAGCTATAACACAAGTAGGCAGCGTTGCCCTTAATGAGCTTACAATCTATTTGGGAGATGGCATAAATAGCAAGAGAACAAAACCAAGACAATACTTGGCAGTGCAGGAATAGTTGTTTAAATAAGGAAACTCAAAGTTAGCTACAGAATCACTGTGGAGGAGGTGGAGTCAAGGGAAGACATCATCTAAGAGTTTACACTTACGCTGTAATTTAAAGGATTACAGAATTTGGATTAGTAAGACTGAGGGTAGAATGCTGCCAGGCTAGAACAATAGATTACACTTGGTACAGGGCTAGTGAGAATGCCCTTAGCACTCTAGCAGAGTGACTATACAAGTCAAATCAATTCAGTTCGAAAATGTTTTGAGCAGTCAGCTAGGGGTTTTAGAGGATACAAAAGGAATGGAATATGTATGTAGTGCTACCCTTGAAAAGCTTCCAATCTCGATAGAAATGAAATAGAGAAACAAAAGATGACACAATAAGGTGCTAAATAATTGTTTCTACATAAGTTCCAAGGTGATTGAAGGAGGCTGAGTGGTATTTTACCCTAAAGTAAGATTGCCATCAATTGCAATATATATCTGACATTCTCAAAGGACCAACACTGGCTAAGTTGGAGTGCGGTGAGAGATAGAATAGTGGGGGATAGTTGGTGGAAGGTCTTGAATGCCAGCCTGAGAAATATGAATTGTATTTGGTAGGCAATTTAGGGATCCCATTAGGTTCTTGAGCAGGAAATGGTGTGATGAAAATGGTATATTGGGAAGATTTCTCTGTTAGTATTCTGTAGGATGAAGGAATCTAAATCAGTCAGTGGTCCCTATAAGAAAATGATTAAATTCTATCTCGCCCTTCTATTCACTGTTTTATTGTTTTCTGAGGAATTTCTGCTTATGACAGGGTTCTGGCTACAGCCCAGATGTATGTATGTGTTTTTTTTGCCTAATTATATGAGGGAGCAAAAGCATGGACTTTAAAATAGTAGAAATTGAAGAAGTGCCACTATTCAAGTAGTGGGGCTAGCAGCTGCAAATCCTGTGCATTGTCAAAAATTCCTGCGGTCCCCAACTTTTTAAAAAAAGCTTTCAAAGACATCTTTACACACTCCAACATTTAGTGCATTTTTATTTTAAAGGCAGAAAACTTCATGCACTAAAATGGCCAGTGATTTGCCAAAGTGAAAAAAAGTGGTGAGGCCAGTTTTAGATTTCACAAAAGTGTTAAGTCCTACTAAATTAGCTTTCCGCTAACCTCTGTTTGTTGAGGAGCTTCTAGAGGCATTTGCTTTGCAAACCACTGCATGCTGCATTTCATTCATTTTGATTAGCCACAATTGCTTTATATACTTTGGTAGGCAGCTGGGTGGTACAGTGGATAGAACACTAAGTCTGGAGTCAAGGAAGAGTTTGAATCCAGTCTTAGTTACTTCCTAGGCTTGTGACCATAGGAAGGCACTTAACCTATCTGATCAGCTGCCTTATCTGCAGAATGGGGATCTAATAGTACCCAATAGAACATAATATCACCTTCCCAGGATGTGAAAACCAAATGAAATAACATTCATAAAGCACTTTGCAAATCTTAAAGTGCTATAGTAGTTTTTTACTTCATAATCATTATTACATTAATAAAGGGCAAATCTTTGTAGAATTTACTTGATCATTTCTCTTTTCAGTTATTTTCTTTTAATCTGGAAAAGTGAAAATATTTCAGATACATTCCTGTCACTGAAAGACTGACTGGAATAGCAACAGATGTCAATGTCCTTATTTTCTGTGATGATGATGATGGGTGTTAGACGGCACTAACCCCACTAGAAATGACTATTTCCTACCTAAATGTCCCTAGTTAGTACAGTATGTTCCCAGGGAGAATCTCTGTCACTGCTTCCACTGCCTTCATTGCTTTCTACAATATAGGGATTTAAAGGGATTGAAGATGGATTTCAGGCTGACAGAGCAAAGTACAAGTACCAGTCCCTTTTGAAACATACTGAATACAACCTTAGCAACCTAGTAATTTCCCTAAAGTTAATGCTCCTACTGTGAGATGACTATACCCTGTCTTCCCAAATAAGCAGTCTTTTTTGCTACATGTACTTGGGGGCGGCCCTTGCACTTTGGTTCTTCACCTGTTACCAATTCTTTACTGCCATACATTTCACTTTAGAAAATATCTTTCTATTCCTCACACAATCTACTTCTCCCCAACTTGATATCATCACGGCACATTAAGAGGCTCTTATCAACAGACTCCTAAAATTAGGGTTGAGAATGGAAATGCCTTGGAACAGAGGCAGTTTCTGGGCTAAGTTAACCTTTAAATTATAAAAAACTGACAGGGAGGGAGAAATAAAAAAAAATTACCAACCTTCCCCACCCCCATCTAGGTGTTCAAAGAGGACTATTAAAATATACATGAAGCAGAAACATCTTGTATGACTTCATATGTATAATGAATACCCTATTTCTTGCCTTCCCAATGGGTAGGGAAGTGAGAGAATAATAAATAATATAAATAAATAATAAATAATAAATTTATATTGTAATGCAAAAATATATATTTTTAAAAATACCCATTAAGGAGCATATTAAATAAATAAATAAAATAATAAATAATAAATTTATATTATAATGAAAAAATATATATTTTTAAAATATCCATTAAGGAGCATATTAACAATGCTTGGAGAAGATGAGGAAGAGGCAGGATGCCATTTCACTTTTTAGGACAGCAAGTCCATTTGAGCAATCAAGGATGTGGGGATGGATGACATCACCCTTCTCCCTTCCCCCTCCGGCTGAGGGATGATAGACAAATCTTCCCTGTCTGCTTCAAACACTACTCCTTAGTCTTCCTTCACACATCCAGAGGAATCCATCAAAAAACCCAAACCACCAGGCCTCCCCCTTAAGTTTCATAAAAGACGTTTTGAGGTGTGTTTTTTATTTGTTTGTTCCGATTTTTTAGCCAGAACAAGCTTCTTCCAACAAGTGGCAGCTGGATAAATGGCTCAACAAAGTGAATCCCCATAAGCCTCCGCTCCTGAACCAAAATGAGAGCCACGGGTCAGAGGGCAGCCAGTACTACAGCCGGGGGAAGGACGAGGTACAGGAGTGCGGGAAGTTAAACACCCTCTGCCAGACGGGCCTCCGAGAGAAGGAGATCAAGAGCGCCTGCAAAGAGGAGCAGAGGCCTAGGACTGCTAACAAGGCCCCCGGGACCAAAGGGGTGAAGCAGAAGTCGCCTCCCACCACTGCGCCTGCGCCTCCCACAGCCGCCGCCGCCCCCACAGCGCCCCCTGCAGTCCCTGCCGCTGTCCCCGCCGCTCTGAGTTCGGGACCCGCAGGGCCCACCCCGGTTGCTGCGGAAGGCGCAGGCGCACCGCCCCCTCCCCCACCCCGGAGGTCGGCCTGCAAGAAGCCCCCGAGGAGGGCGACGACAACGACGACGACCACGACCACGACCACGACCACGGAGAGGGCCTCAGCTAGCGAGGGCGCCAACTGCCACCGGCCGCCGGCCGAGGAGCTGGCGGCCAGCGAGGTGCTGGTGGAGAGCCCCACCCCCGAGCCCCCTAAGACCAGGCCGTGCGGCGGCGGGGGCGCCAGGACGAGCCACCGCAAAGAGCTGCGCTCGTGCTCGGCAACCTCGGCCGCGGCGGCGGCAGCTGCGGCCTGCGAGAAGCGCCGCACGCGGGGCCTGAGCAAGACGGCCCCCAAGTCCAAGGAATTCATTGAGACCGAGTCTTCGTCCTCGTCCTCATCCTCGTCGTCCTCGTCCGACTCTGAGCCGGAATCGGAGCAGGAGGACTATCCGGGCCTCAAACCCCCGGCCGCTGGCCCGGCCCCCTCGGCAGCGCCGGCGGCGGCAGGGGCGGGGGCGGCCTCAGCGGGGGGTGAGCAGCGGCTCCGGGAGGGCGGCCCCGGGAACGGCACCGCCAACAAGGCGGTGGGCTCCATCAACGCCAGGACGTCGAGCGACGCCGCCAAGGAGCTCGAGGAGCAGTTCTACACCCTGGTGCCCTTTGGCCGCAACGAGCTGCTCTCCCCGCTCAAGGACAGCGACGAGGTCAAGGCACTCTGGGTCAAAATCGACCTGGCCCTCTTGTCCAGGATCCCCGAGCCCTCGCCCCCCCAGGAGCCCTCCATCGCCCTGGCCGCCCCCGGCCCCAAAGAGACGGACCCCGGCCCCCAGAATCACGCCCCAGATCTGCCGCCCGTGGAAAAGGGTTTGCCGAAAACTAAGCGGAAACGTAAGGTAGGCTTACGGGGCAGGCCTGTGGCTTTCCCCAGGCCTGGTCAGCTTGTAGCTTGTTTGAGGACTAGAGGCAAGGGTTGGAGGAACCCTGGGTCAATCTGTGGTCAGGTCAGTTCAGTCAACACTTATTAAGCGCTTGCTAGGTGCCAGGCACTGTGCTAAGCACTAAGTTTGCACAAAGGGGCAAAAGACAGCCCCTGCTGTCAAGGAGCTTGCAATCTGATGGGAGACACCATGCGGAGAAATATATAGAGAGTGAGCTGTGTACAGGATAAATAACGGAGGGAAGGCATTGGAATTAAAAAGGGTTGGGGAAGGCTTTCTGTAGAAAGTGGGATTTTAGTTGGGACTTAAGCCAGGGAGGTCAGTATTTGGAGAAGAGGGAAACCATTCCAGATGTGGGGGAGAGCCAGAGAAAATGCCCAGAGCCAAGAGATGGAGTGTTCTGTTCATGGAACGGCATAAAGGCCAGTATCCTGAATCAAACACTGTGTGTCAGGATGTAAGGTATAAGAAGACTGGAAAGGTAGCAGGGCCAGGTTAGGAAGGGTCTTGAATTCCAGAGTATTGCTTCTGGAGGCTTCAGGAAGCCACTGGAGTTGGGATGGGGAAGTAGTGTGGCATGATCAGAGGCTTCGTGTAGGATGGTTTGGAGCGGGGAGACATTTGAGGCACGGCAATCCTCTACTGGGCTATTACAACAGTCCAGGTGTGAGGTAGTGAGGGCTGGCACCAGAGCGGTAGCAGTGTCAGAGGAATGAAGGGCGGGGCATATTGGAGAAATGTTGCAAAGATGAAATGGACAGACCTTGGCGGAAGATTGGGTGGGGGCTGGGGGGTGAGAGCAAGAGATAGTGAGGAAGCCAGGAAGACTTGGAGGTTTGTAAGCCTGAGGGACTGAGACGATAGTGTTTACACTCTAAAGTAATAGGAAAGGGAGAAAGGGGAATAGGGTTTGGGGGAGAGATAATGAAGTTTGTTTTGGACTTGTTGCTGTCAAGATGTCTACCAGACATCATCTAAGCAGATCTAATATGCCTCCATCCAGTAGACATCTTAAATTCAATGTGATAGATACATTCATTCGGTAAATAGTGGTTGGGCCCCTGCTATGTGCAGGACCCCGTGCTAGGTAGGCTCTTTGAAGGACACAGAGATGTGTAAGGCTCAATAGGTACATACAGTCTGTCTACTGGTAGCTTCTAGGGTCATTGGAAAAATGGCTTCCTGTAGAAGCCACAAAAGTATCTGGTAGCAGGCAGAAGGTAAGTACTCGAAGAGTGGACAAGACCCAAGAAGTTCTGCAGGTATTCTGGGGATAGAGAGAACATCTCTGGATGGATAGTGATCTGGGAAAATCCACAGGTGAAAGGAGACTTGAACTGGGCCTTAGATGATAGGTAGCATTTTGATGCAAGGAAGGACAGTCCAGGAAGGAAAGGTGGAGGTGGGGATCCCCAGTAACAAAGGCAAAGCAGCAAGAAGGTGAAAGGTCAGGTGACAATAAGACTCAGACCTGTTTGAGGATGACCAGAGGATTTCTCTAAGATAAGGGTCAAATTGTGAAAGCTACAGAATACCAGGCAAAGGAATTTGGACTTTATGCTATATAGGAAATGGGAATTGGAAGTTTTGAGCACAGGGGAGGCATCAGCCCCATACGTGAGTAGCTTAGGTAACAATGGGAAACACCAGTAAAAAACTGACCCTAGTATCCTTTGACAGTGATCAAAATTCAGGACAAGCTCTTTAAATTATCACCATTTTAATTATTAGTGCAAATTTAGCCTTCTTAAATTTTTATAGCATCTTACAGCTTTCAAAGCACTTTCACAAACATGTTTTGGAGGCTGAGGTAATTGGATATTAAAGGCACTAGATAGGTAATCAGGAATCCTAGGTTTTAGTTGTATTCTCGGACAGCAGTTCACTATACTTAGTTACTTTTTGTTTTGCGAGAAGCATTTCTCATCATCTCGCTCAATTTCTCCATTTGTAAAATGAGGATAAAACTCAAGAGATCTATGTGAAGATGATTTAACAACAATAAGAATACAACATAAATGTAAGGAGTTACAATTAACATTCATCCTCCTGCTGTGAGAGCTTGACTTTGCCATTTCAGATTCACTGAGCCAAAGGGGAAGTAGCAGCCATCGGTCTGTTTTTAGCCCAACATTGATGTATTCACTGTCCTAGAAGTAGAGATGTGATAGATCATTCAAATGTTGGGTGATTACTTCAGGAACTTTAGCCAAGCTCTTCCAATGACCCATTGAGAATCTATTGAATAATGCCTTACCGACTTCTGTAGATGAGTTCATTGAAAGCAACTTGTTTCCTCCCCAATTCTAAGCAAAACTTATTTTTAAAACTCCTTCCCTCACCCCCCACTCCAAATAGTGCTTATCTGTCTCAAACTTGCAAAAACATCAAAACTACCTTATAACACATCTCACAATAGAGTAAGATTGGATCCCATGAGATTCCATGTGTTAAGTATTTGCTTACTGAAATACCCCCCCCCACCAAATACTCCATAATAATTTGACCTCATAGTTCTTCATGGCATGATGGATAATGTTATTATGCAATTCCACCAAATCATGTAGTAATCATCAAATCCACACATATTTTCTTTGGCCCTTAAATTTCCATTGGCCTTCTCATACATTTACAATTCCTACTATTTACTTCGCCTAGCTTTTCTTACTTCCCAATTCTGGCTCTCATATCGATAGGCTAAGTGAACAGAAACCTTTACCTAAAGTAGACATGCTCAAAGCTTCCTTCTGCAAACACAGATTCCCACATGAATAAAACAGAATGAAAATAAAAAAGACAGGACGGGACTTAACTCTTCTTTGGCCTGCTTCCTTAATATTCATTAGGCCATTACTAATTTCTTTTAGGCCTTGAACACATGGGCCAGTGTTTATTTTCATGGCCAGTTTTCAGAAACATTGAAAGTCTCCAGGGAAGGAGATGCAGCAACCTCTGTAAGTGACCCAGTCCATTATCTCATAACTCTCCTAGAATCCTGGGATATACAGATGTATTCAGTGAACCTCGAAGGCCTCAATGCATTGAAAAGACTTTAACTTTAGCTAACTATTTAGGACCATAAAGTTGTAACTCTCAGGAGTCCTTCATATCCTCCTCCTCCCTCCATGCTCCACATCTTCAAATTCCATACCTTCTGAGGGCAAACTGAGGACAAGACTGAATGAAAAGCTTTCTGAGTAGGAGGGTGGTTTAGCACTAAAAGTAAGGGAGGTTATTCGTGCTTCCCAGGATGTCTTTGAGGACAGGCATTTCAAACTGCTTGAGAGAAGGCTTAGTGACAGGGGTGGCACGATTGGACAAAGGGACTTTTGAAAAAATAAATGAATGTGGGACTCTTTTCTGAGGAGCCCTTTCTAAGCTCCCTTACCTCTACCAGCGATACTGGGAACACTTAAATAAATACTTATTGAATTCAATTGAAATGGGGAAGATGGAAGCAAAATTGACTCCAAAGTGTGGAGGAGGTGGGTAAATAGTTCCCAATTCCCCTGAAGTGAAAAGGCATGCAGAGAATAAGATGCAGGGTATATTTTACCACCATGAAGATTTCCCTGGAACTTAGGATCAGGTTTTGGTAGTGCCACTAAACTAGGGGGGGAAATGCCAATACTCTTACTGTCCTAAGTCCAATACAGGTATTCTTTTAGGGAAGGAGTTCAAGTCACAGTTATCCTCCCTAGACTAAAGCACATGGCACCAGTACTTTCCCAGAGGTGAGATGAGTGCTCTGGGTAACCACTGCTAGGAGACACTGAGAGTTCAGAAACATTTGGGGGTAGAGAGGAAGTGGATGCTTGAGGAAACAGGTTTATATGCTGCGCTTTTCTTAATTTAAAGTACTCATTTTCCCCTGCCCTTTTTTATTTAGTTAATTTATAAGACTGCATGTAATGTATGGCTAATATAGAGTATTCCTTGTATGATCTAATGTAATAATCAATAAAATCAAGTACTGCGGAGATGAAGGAAACACTTTTCATGGATCCCTTTACTAGGCATTATGGAGCCATAAGACACTGAGCACATTATGAGTCCCTATAAAATGTTTGGGATTGGGAGAGTAGTAAGACGGGCTCCTAAAGATTCTGAGCCATACGGTGCTACATCTATTGGGCCAGGTGGGGGCAATCAGGGATCTTTGAGTAAGTCCCCCTAGACTAATATTTTTGCTCGAGCATCAGGGAACAACTAAGACAGGGGCCATTGGGAATACGTTGACAGCTAGATAGATAAAAAGTTAGAGACTTTCTGTCCTAAATGAAGTAGCCCAATCCTTGGTAAACAGTGGATGTGGGATAATTCCACTTCTCATGTGATATGTATACTTGACCTGCAGCTTGCAGTAAATCCTCTATGAATCCTGATGTCATGGAGAAATGGAATTTTGTTTAGCACAACCTACACTGTACTCCAATGACTCCATACCCTTCTAAAGGAAACAAGTGTCTTTTAAGTACAGTTGTAGGACTACCCACCAAACCTGAAATCTTCCATTTCTCCAAACCCATCATTTCCAGGTGGGTTAAGATTCTTTTTTTTTTTTGCCTTTTTTTTTTTGGCAGGGCAATTGGGGTTAAGTGACTTGTCCAAGGTCACACAGCTAGTACAAGTGTCAAGTGTCTGAGGCCAGATTTGAACTCTAGGTCCTCCTGACTCCAGGGCCGGTGCTCTACTCACTGCACCACCTAGCTGCCCCGTGGGTTAAGATTCTTAAGGATCCTAGGATATTCCAGCATAATAAGTTAACTGAATTTAAAGGACTGAGGACACTAACTACAGTTAGTCTTTGATTTAAATTCATAGGAGTAATGAGTTTCAGAAGAAAGTTCTCAAATTGTCAGTGACCTCACCGCTCTAAGCCCAGAGGGTACACAGTTGTTCTGACATTCTCTGCTCCAGTTCCCAAATATGCCAGAGCAAGTTAAATTGACGTTTCTATCTTAATTAAGAATTGGCCTGCCTTTTGGAGGGTTTAAATACTGGCCCAGGATGCTGGCAGAGAAGACATCATCCTTCAAAACATTCTCTGTAGTACTTTGATGATGGAGTTATCGTTTTTCTCTTAAATAAGCTGTTTTAATACAACGGAATCTCATCCTATTTCAGTGGAAGGTTTACTGTGAAAATACACTAGTAGGGGTGAGTGTTACAAACAGGCCGCCTTAATAAACATGAATGAACAAGAGTAATTTAGGGGCTTCTTCTACTGGGGTCTGCCATCATGAGTTATTTTCTGTTGCCTTTTAAAAAAGGTGATCCTTTTTAACCTTATCTTCATACAGTGTGAAAATGAGGAGGAATTTAGGGAGATCAAGAAGACTCAGGGAGAGAAAGAGTGTTCCTCACGACTGACTACTTTGGCCAACAGCACTTCATCGACAAGCCATTGCCACTTGAATACCAATAGGTATGTGTTTTCCTTTTGAATCTGAAGTTGAGCTACTAGCGATAACAACTGTTTCAAAAGACACTCCTACCCACTCCTTCAAAGAGGTGGGAGGTTTGTAGCTTTGGTATGTTGTACATATTTTCAGACCGTTCAGTGTATTGATCAGTGTATTGATTTTGCTGGTGTTTTTCCTCTCCTCTAACATAGTATTTGTTATGTAGAAGCTTCCTTCCTTCCTTTCTTCCCTCACTCCCTCCTCTCCCTTGGTCCACGTAGGGAATCATACCCTTACCTGCGGGTGCTCTGCCCAAAGGAATGTAAATTTTGATGACTGAAATCTAGCAAGATAGATTGAGGTTTTTTGTTTGTTTGTTTGTTTTATGGACCATGTCTTAAACCCAAATTACTCTGGCTGTCCTTGATTGGCCCAGCCCAGGTGTCACTTGGTTACTCTTTGGATTCTGATATCTCAGAGTGAGTGTAAATAGCAACTGTTCTGTTTTGGCCAGAAACCCAGAGGGTCTTCCCTTCCTGGATTGATTTCTTCCCACCCCCTACCAAAACTAGGTAAAAGAGGCCACTCTTTGCCTCACTTTTACCTAGCTTTAATTACTGAATGGGTGTTGTCTTAGTCAAACTGAGATCTGGGAAAGGCCAAGGCCTCCTGCTACATCCAGGGCCATCTCTAGTTGTCCTGATCTACATCTTGTCACTAGACCCAGATAGCTCCAGAGGAAAGAGTGAGGCTGATGACTTTGCTCACCGCTCCCTGACACTTAAATCCAGTTCACTTGTAAGTCATGACATCATCTCCCTGATGTCATGGTCCTCTTTGAGCATGAAGGACAGACAACAACCCATTATGTAGGATGACTCTGTGAGAGAGAGAATGGGAAGGGATACTGGGAGAACTTTTGGTGATGTAAAAAAAAAAACCCAAGATATCAATTAAAATTTTTTTTAATGTAAAGTTAGTTTTAAAAAAAAACTTTCAAAAGTTGTATATCATGTCACGGCCAGGCCAGCTTCTTAATGGCTAGACCCAGGTTGGAACTCTAAATCTACCTGGAGTTGAATCACAGAGTTGTAGTTAGGTGAGGGTTGTTACTTGTCTTCGGTGATAGAGTGTACTATCCTAGTACCTGACTGCTGCCCCTGTGGTGAAGGGATAATTACTTTGCCCAAATGGAATTAGTTTGGGACATACGATTTTGTGTCATTCATAAAGCTTCAAATCTCCCCCTAGCTCTAATATGCCAGTAGTTAATTTTTAACCATTCAAATAATATACATAATGATATAATATACAATTTGAACACACCGCATAGCAATTACCTCCCAAATTTAGGGAAAGGAGGATCCTATGTGATCCAGTTCGTTAGTAATGTCTGCTGTATGTGAAGATGGAGGCCAGGAAGAGAATTACAGTAGCAGGGTGAGAAACAGGTGTTTGCTCTTCTCAGTTTTATTTCAGAGCATTCAGAAATGGCCTCAATGCTCCCGTCACAGAATGGGGAGATGACCTGGAGGATGTAAAGGAAAGAACATTGGCTTAGGGTCAAAGTTTAGATTAAGAAAGTATTTTTGTTAATCAAAAGCACATGGAGAGAGGGGAGATCAAAGGAGTTTTTCAGGAATGTTGGCTTAATGAATCTGTGCTCTAGGGTGAGGGCAGAGCACCTGGGTAACTTCAGAACAAGCACACCCCAGCTACGCGTTGAACCCTTGTCTGAGACACACTGGGGAGTAGGATGCATGCAAACAGAATGAAGGGCAGCTAGGTGGCAGAGTAGATAGAGGCCTGGGCCTGGAGTCAGGAAGACTGATCAAGTTGAAATTTGGCCTTAGGCGCTTACTAGCTTGTGTGACCCTGGGCAAGCCATTTAACCCTGTTTGCCTCAGTTTCCTCATCTGTAAAATGAGATGGAGAAGGAAATGGCAAAGCACTCCAGTATCTTTGCTAGGTTTGTGAAGAGTCAGATATAAGTGAAAATGAATGAATAACAAGCAGGATGAGAGGCAGCAGAGGGGTGCCATAGTACACAGGAATGTGGAAGACTCATGTGCAGATGTGGCCTCAGATATTTACCTAGCTGTATGACCCTGGGCAAGCCCCTTAACCTCTGTCTGCCTCATTTTCCTCATCTGTAAAATGGGAGTAAATAATGGCCCCCACCTCTCAGGGTTGTTGTGTGGATAAAGTGAGATGATACGTGTAAAGCACTTTGAAACCTTAAAGCCCTATATCAGTGTTAGCTGCAGAGCAATGGATAGGCCCTAATGCCACAAACACACACGCATGCACGTAGACAGTGTGAATAACAGCAGAGTGAGCTGTGATCAGAGCCATATTTTCTTTCATAGGCTTTATCTGAAGCTAACGTTTTTTGAGATCCTCCTAGTTGTTTTGGAAAAACAGTGTTGAGAAAGGGGAGATATCAGAGTATAGAAAAATGGGCTATGGAGTCAGAGGACCTGGGTTCTAATCCTACCCCAGTCACTTACTACCTATGTAACCTTAACTTCCCTGGGCCTCATTTTCTTGAACTATAAAATGAGAGAGGTTGTACTAGATATACTTTGAGATCCCTTCCAGCTCTGGGTCTACGAGTCCCTGAAGTCAGGATTAGTTACTGCACTGCAAGGCATAGAAATCTATGATACCGCAGGGTGACCTAGGGTACAGGGTATGTGTGAGTTTCCTGAAATAGTACATGATGAGTTTGAAGTTCTTGCCTACAGATAATGAAGCCCTTTGGGACCTTTAGTAATACTCCCTTCTTTCCTTGGATGGGGTCTAGGATGGACTTGCATTATACCACATTGCATGCTACCGAGAATAGTATTCTAAGGGGGTCCCAGATTATATACAACAGGTTTGATAGAAATTCCTTCCCACTTAGAAATACAAAACTTTTCTGTACTAGCATTAAAAGATTCTTCAGTCTCCCTGACTGTGTGTAGGAGAATTTTCTAAGGGAGATTAATGTTCACCACAACACATAAAAATGTAAACTGAAAGGTTAGAAAAAGATGGAAAGCAGTCTTAAAACTTGAAGAGGAAATTGGAGAGCTAGAGGGGTGGGTGGGGAAAGTGCACACACGTTGCCATAAAGCTTTTTTTAGGAAGAAGACTGAAATTTCCAAATAGAACTGAGAATTGGGCACACTAGACTTGTCCTCATATCAGCATATATTTAGCTCATGACATCCCAAGCGAATGCTTCTTGCGCCCTATTTCCCTGAATGTAACTGAAAAGGAAATTGTAGTAATGGCTATTTTTTGAAAGTGGTTATCGGGGAAATCCTTTTTCAGATTATAGATGTAGAAGCTAGTTTAGCTTGAATACTTCCATTTTGAAAACTGGCCTTCATTAGGCTTAAACAGCCTCAGTGGCTAATATTTACATAGCTCTCTAAGGTTTGCAAAGCATTTTATATATATCAACTCATTTGACCTTCACAGCAACTCAGAGGTGAGTGCTGTTGTTCTCCCTATTTTACAGGTGAGGAAACTGAGGCAGACGGGTTAAATGATTTGCCCACAGACAAATAGCTAGTGTCTAAGGCTGAATTTGAACTTAGATCTTCCTAACTTAAAGTCCAGCATTCTGTCTAATGTGCCACCTAGTTCCCTCAACCTAAGTAACTTAGTGAGCCTTAAGTGCCCATGGTTGCAAAAACATGCTCTTCCAAGACCCCACCCTTAGTTCATCAATTGCAAGATGACCCAGTTTTGGTGCCCCAAGAAAGTCTGAACCACAGTTGTAATTCTGATACTGATTGTCCCCACATGGGATATTTCTGCTCCCCTTTTTACTCACATGTAATAGTGGTCACAGGGTACTTCGAGTAACTTTACAGAAACCACTTCCCAAAATGATCAGTGTATCTAGTAATTTTTTGTCAATCTCATCTGCCAACCAGAGAAGCCTTTATTCCCCAATAGCATATACAGAGTAAACCCTACCCCCTTTTTCTACTTCAAAACACATTTCCAAATGTCCTTGAACCTGTAGAAGCCAGCTCTCTAAATATGAAAAGTATCTTTACCTTCCCTACAACTGCCTTCCCCTTCCCCCATTGCTTTGATTAGGAGAGAAATACATATTCCTGAGAATGGTAACCATGGACTTTCAAACTGGAATCTTCCCTTATAGTTTGGAGAATGCTGTAGAAGCTATGTTCATAGTTCATGATGTATTTTGGACTCTACTTTCCCAGATATGGCTTCAGAATAAAGTATAGTTGCATTCTTTCTTAAGGGTCCCCCTGGGATTATGGGAACTATTACTGCTAAATAATTCTGGGACTAATAGAGATACCAACCCACTTACTCCACTTTTTGAAGCCCTAGCCTAGAAATCTAGGAGTACCTGCCTCTCCTCTTGTCCCGGCCCTCACCAAGAGTAGACATTTCTCCTTTTTCCGTCATCCAAGCAGCTAGAGTTAGGGAGGCAACTGAAAGGAAGATGTTACTTCCAACATTAAGGAAGGTGGTTTGAAACTTGAAAGGAATCTCTTCAGGGTTCCAAGGATATTTTGGAAATTTGTTCTAGAACTGAAGTTGTGAGCCAGATTTTCTTGTGGCTTATGCTTGCTTAGGATAACTGCTTTTTGAAGCAGTCATTCCTAATTAACTGGAAATTATCCGTACTATTCCTAGTTTTTCCTTACTGTATAATCTGTTTGTCCCATCAACCCAGCTATAGCCCTAACATGCCTGTGATTTATACACCAACTTCCAAAATTTTGAGATCTGTTATAAAATATTTATCCAGTAGAACCTTATTTTCATCTTTAACAGAAAAGTTATAAGGACAAATGGCAAAGTAGACAGGAAGATACTTTGAGTTCTAAGCAACAGTTCTTTATAAATCTGAGGTACTATCATTATTCCTGTTAATTTTTATTAGTATGATAAAACACACTTTATGAGGCGGTGAGCAAGAGTATATCTTTTGTCCTTAGAGTAAGCTCAGCACAAATGAGCAGAGTGACTTTATAGGCAGAGCAAAGGGATAGAAGACAAAAGTTCTAGCTTCTAATCACATCTATCCCCTTACTGGTTTCTGATTCAGTGGTGCCCAGATAAGCCATAGACTAAATGACTGAAAGTGGTAGCTTTGTCTCGCAGAGCACTTTGGAACTTAGTTTGCCTGATTTTTAAATGAGAGTTTTATTTGTTATAATATTTGGTAAAATTAATTTTTTAAAGTCACCCTGGAATAAGATGTTTTAATATCATGATTACTTGCTTACTATCCATGCTTTGTGGATATAAAAGAAGGATAAATATTCGTAAACTATTTTGAAGTCCTCAGATGAAGAATGCCTAATAAGTATTATCACTGTTATTATTATAATTATTAGAAAGAGATACACTTTTAGGCTAACTCCAGGTTTGCAATTTACCCTCCATGGCAGAGGAAACCATGATCTAAATTTGCAAATGAACTTTTGGTCCTAATACCATAAAGTCATTTCCAGGAATAATAATTCCTACTAAACTTCTCCCTGCCAGCAGGTCTTAAATTGGAGGTTTTGGTAATATATAAAACATTTACCTTCTTCAGTGCCGGCTTTGTGACATTCCATTACTGTAATTTCCTTTTCCAGCTTGGCAATACCAATAAATAAAAATGAGAAAATGCTTCGGTCACCCATTTCACCCCTCTCAGATGTGTCAAAACACAAATACTCCAATGATGATTTAACTTCTTCCAGTAGACCTAATGGCAGCAGTCTGTTCACTTCCATCTCCTCCAGCAAAAAGCATAAGACGGAGAATCAGTTGCAGCCCCATGCTGGAGACCTTGCTGTAAGTTTTTATGTTGTTATTTCCTAATTAAAACATTCACATGCAAACTTGGAATTTCTCCCTCTCCCACACACCTTCCCACCCCTCCCCAACCCTATCCCTATTGCCAACAAAGCATTAAAATGCTGACTTGCTGCTTTACAAGAGATCCGGTATAAAAGAGTTGCCTCTCAGCCCTCCCAATTGGGGCTCTTGAGGGGCTCAGGAAGATGAAAAAAAAAAGAACTATTTATAAGCCTCTTTTGCTCTTTAAAAATAATTTCCCACAGCTTTCGGTTTCAATTCTCAAAAGAAAACAGCCAAAAATAATACATCCTTTGGTGACGATGTAAAATAGCAGGTTGGAAACAAGTCTTTGCTCAGAAAGTTCCCTGGGGGTGGGATCATATAGGGCAGTAGGTATCTCAGAAACCTGCTCTTGAGGTGTGCCAGTGCCTTCTGATCTGCTCTCTCATGGATCAGTATAGACCACAGAAAGGCAGCACTGCTACAGCACCCTCTTTTTGTGGAGAGAACCCCGCTGGTGAATGGAATCCCTCCAATGAGAAGAGACTTTGACAGCAGGTGGTTCTTCTCTATGAAGCCTAACAATAGTATAACTTCAGGACACAATCTTCTTGACAAAGTTTTCCCAGCCATATTTCTTTTAACAGTCATTGCTTCTCTTGAAAATTGACAGGAGCTCCACATGTGACAGAAATCAGGTAACCCTTTAGAAAGGGCTTACTAATAATAAAGGGGTGAGAAAAAGCAAGGTCTAATAAATATATATGTTTCTTTAACCTGTTAATTGATGATAAATAAGACCATCCAGGAACATAAAACTTACTATCATTGTCAGGAAACTTGGCCTTGCAATTCTCATTTAGCAGCTATCCTGGCTAAACCTGAATCTTAATCCAATTCTCTAGAAAAAAAGCTGAACTTGGGGCAGGAGGAGGGGAATGAAATGAAAAGCTGCCAAAATAAATCTCAAGGTGGGGAAAAACCTCACCATCTCACAGGACCTTTGTGCAGCCATAAACTCACAAAAATTTTTTGAAGAATTTTCAGGTAAAGTAAATGATTACATCATCCACAGAGATAATTTTGCCTCTCCTTTGCCTGTCCTTAATTACTTAAATCATTTTCTTCCCTTATTGTTATAGGTAATATCTATGGAATTTCATGAAATAGTAGGTGAAACTTTGGA
Organism: Trichosurus vulpecula; assembly: GCF_011100635.1. Lineage (NCBI taxonomy): Eukaryota > Metazoa > Chordata > Mammalia > Diprotodontia > Phalangeridae > Trichosurus > Trichosurus vulpecula. The sequence continues at coordinate 387,149,447 of NC_050574.1, forward strand.
CATCCTCATTCCTGACAAATTTTCCTCAGTACAAAAATTGTAGCTTTCAATTTTAGAGAGATGTTTTTGATATTACTAAGTAAAGGTCTTAGAGTTGTAGTATCATAGATTTAAATCTTAGAAATAATTTTATCAGTGCACTTTTAAGGCTCATTAATATAAATGAATAAATTATTTTATATTCTAAAAAGAATTTTCAGTTTTTCAAATTGTAGAGTCAGATTTCCTGGGTTACATTCCTTCCTGTGCCCTACAGAATTTAACCTTCCATTTTTCGTATGAAATAGGTCCATGTTTAAAGATAGAATTCTGTATCTATAAATCCTGCAAAATTACTTTAGCTGCTTTAAAGGAAATCATTTTCCCTAGTGAAGGTACTTAATTTCTTTCTTTTTTTTTTCCTTCCACAAAACAACAGTGCTCCATTTTTTTTCCTTCTCAAAAAAACAAAACAAAACCCTGTAGTAATTATCTTTGGCTTTTTTCTGCATATCACTTTGAAATTCCAGTCTTCCAAAAAGCAGTTTATGGAAACTGGTGTTTGTGACCTGAAAAGACAAAATAGTCATATCTATTCCTTGAAACAAAAAAAAGAGTAAATTAGGTTGTAATTTATAATACAAAAAATCTGTTGTGGTTTATGTTAATTTTTCAGTTAGATGGCTGATTTCTCAAATATTTTGGTATTGTTTATTATCTAGAAAACAGTGCACAACAGCTCAGAAAACATTCTCTTCTATAATAAACCACGACCCCAGACAGAGCCATGGTCACCATTATCCAATGGGCACAGAGACTGCAGGAGACAAAAGCTCATCTTTGATGATATGTGAGTATGGGATTTTTTTGTTACTATGTTGAGGTTGGATGAATAGGGAGGGAGGGAGATAGATAATTAAGCACTTATGTGTGCCAGACACTGTGCAAAGCATTGGGAATCACAGTACAAGCAGACATGACAGTCCCTGTACTCAGTAAACTTAGATCCTGGCAGGGAAAGACATCACATGAAAGGTAACTGGAAATGAAGGCAGCATCCAGAGGTATCATGCACACACTGGCATGGAATGGAGGTAGCCAGAGAGGGTCATAAAGACCTGCTTAGGGACAAGATGAAGCAAGAGTTCATCCATCAGAGCTCAACTTCCTAGGATTCCTAGAGTTTTAGGTACTAGTGGAAAGATGAGGATGATGTGCAGAGTGCAGGTGACATGGTTTGGAACTTATGACTAGGAAATGAGGTAGAGGCCTTTTGAGACAGAATTTAACTTATAATATGGTCTGTTTGTTTCAGAGCTGTAACAATTTTAGAATTCAAAGCAAGCGGTACAAAACATACCCATAGGTTAAGTTTGTAATTCATGATCTGAAAATAATACAAGAAGTAATTAAGACTAATTTAGTTGAGCGGTAAGGGGAATTAATTACTACAGTGGCTCACAGATTGGTTTTATTAACATTTCCAGTGATCTGGTGGCTTTGTATTTTAACTAACTATTCGCATTTAGGTGCTAAGTTCCTTGGTACTAAAAGAGTATGTGTGTGTCAAATTTTTGCTTAAATTTTGGTGCTCTGGAGCAAAGGCCCAATTGCCTCACTCTAATTATGGCTCTAGTTTCTCCTAACTTATTATGGTACGGTCAGTTTCTTGCATGTGGCTTAGTGAGTTACGTACTTAAGCTCATAAAGTAAATTGAGTCCTTAATTCTAAATGCCTTTTTTTTAACTTACTTTAGTAGAAGTACGTTGCTTCTTCATTTCAAACCATGGGCTTTTGAAGTCGATGTGCTATAGCTACACACAATCAGCTGAACTCATGAAACAGTTGGGGTTGTTTTGCCCTAGAATGTTTGGTCAGGATATGCACACATATGTACAATAGCAATAACAGATTTCTCAGCACCTGAATATTGGACTTGGGATAGTTTTATATTACTGTAGTTGTGTTTACTTTTTAAACTCCAGCCAGCAGAGAATAGGAGTGATTTTCTAATGGAAGCCCCACTCTCCCTCCTAGTACTATACCGATAGTATAGATGGTATTTGAAGTGGAGGGAAAAAGAGGATTGAGATGATTTGAGCAAAAATGCTCTCTCTGTACGTGCCCCAACCAAAACTTACTCCAGCTACCTCCAACCCTGTGTTAATCCATTTCTGCTATCCAGGAAATAGAAGAAAACAAAAAGCAGGAGAGAATGAGTAAAAGTATCATTCTGAGATGCTTGAGAGGTGGCCAAAAAAAGTGGCAGAATAACATTCTGTTGTTCCCTTCCTGCACTCCCCAACCCCTAACACAGATCCTGAGTATAGATATTGTCAGTGATTTTTAAGAGGTTACATGAGTAGTAGACTTCATTTACTTAACTGAACTTTGGAAAAATTTAGGAGCAAGGGAAGGGCAAGGGAAATTTTAGATTAAAAATGAAAATTTTTTAAAATTGAATTAGTTTCAAATAGACTAGACTTGAGACAAAAGGTGGTCCACAGGAGTGGGGAGGTAGGGGTGGTATTGTTTTCTCCTCTGTCTGCTGATGCAGCAAACCCTATTGGATCTCATTTCCCTGTATTCTTCCTGGCTGCACACCAGCTCCTCTTTTCTCCCTAATCATCTCCAAGGGCTCCCACTGAACAGTGAGAGGGGTTTTAATGAAACCCTTGGGAAGTGTGATAACATGCTATACTTTAAGGGTATAAGGGAGGAGAAACTAGTTAGTCTCCAGTATTGAAGAAGGGAATCATCAATCTTGTACACAAACTTTAAGCATTAGGGAGAAAAAAAGAATATAGATAGAGCAGAATTGTATTTAAGGACAACGTAGAAACATATATTGAGAATCTATGACTCTTATTCCTAAGCCTCAAAATGCAACATGGCCAAACAGAGGCTACACTAAAAATTGTTTCAGGGTTTTACTCCAAGTTTATCACTCCTGGAAGCCTGACCTTGGGTTTCATTCCATGATATTTCTTGTGTTTCCATTTCTTCACCATGCTTTTTTGTCACTGTTGTACTTAGTCAAGCACAGTCATCAATGTGCTAAGGTGATTCAACTTAAAAAACTGCCTGCACATAAGTTTGAGTGCTGGATGTAGAGAATACATTAAGTATGTGCTGGAAACTAAAATGCAGAGATGTGTCCAAAATGTGTATGAATGAAGACTGAGTCAGAAGCAGCAACAATAAAATAGTTTTGCCTCAACCTGCTGCTCTTGGACTACTTATAAGAAGAAATGTTTTCCTTCTGCTGTCCCTGGAACTAATACAACTTTGCCACTGTCTGTATCAACTAAGAGGCTTTTATCGCTTGTTCTTCCCATTAGCAATACATATGATTTCTCTGGCAGGCATCGACAATAAAACTGCTTCCTCTTTTATGGAGATAGAAACAATAAAAATTTTTAAAACCTCTTACACATATACGACACGGATAGATTGCATGTTCCAATTGCCATGTGCCCCATAGTTATTTGAAATCCATAAAAATAAGATAAATATGCAACTCAGAAAAAAGCAACTTCTCTACTGAAGTGGGAAAGACAGAAAATTTCCTGCAAGATTTAAGAGCAAAAGTAAGTGCTGCCTTTTCTTTTTAGATGTTATAATAAGATTGCATATCCTCTAAAACAGATTTGCTCCTGGATCTGTTGTATACACAAAGTATACGAAATTAAAAGTGGCTTAGGACTGGACTTTTGTAATTCTGGGCTTGCAAATAAAATTGCTTGACCAAGAGTCTGGCATGTTATCCAAGTTCTCCATTATTACACATGGCATTTGGGCTTGTCTACCCTTTATCCTCAGCTCTCAACAGGTAAAACAACAGTTTGAATGAATGTTTTCAATGTCCTCTTCCTCAACTTTTTACCTAATAGCCCCGTTGAGAGATTAGAATTTCATCTCTGTTCCTTCCCTACTTTGACCTCCCTTTGGTATAGGTGATAATGAGCAGCAAATTGACCAGAGGGAGGTATCAGAAGAAGGGAAGAGAAGAAGAAAAAGACTAATTCGATTCAAAATTGGATGAGCATATGACAATTGCAAAATCCAATATGAGAGCTTACAGTGAGCCAGTAGGTAAAGGTGCTATAGTGACATTTATTTTGTGATCTTCATTGGGCTGCCACTTTAAAACAAAAGTAGTTTTATTACAATATAATAGAAATATTAATTGATGAGAGATACAATCAAGGTTCCCTGAGAAATTTTTCTAACAATTTCACCCTTCTACTTCTGTGGAATGTAAGGAACCAACAATAGTGTAAGTTTAAATTCTGAGCCTTCAAGACTAAGTTTCAAAAGAGCCCCTTATTCTTTGTCAGTTACTAAATAAACACAAGCAATTTTTATACCTTCATGATTCAGAAGTTGTGCATGTGGCAGGCAGAACCAGATTGAGCAAACACTTTGGAAAAAAAAATGTTATCCAGGTCAGCTTGTTCCTCATAAGTTGCAGACCCAGAGTGTCAGGCTGACTTGTGCTTTCTCCAACACTCTGCATCTTCACCATTTGGCAGCCAGAGTTTTAAGGTGACACTGGTATGATAACAAACTTAGTAAGAATTCAGTAAAAAAAAATTAAGACAACTAGTGGCAACATTTGGCTCAAATTGATCCCCAGTCACTGTTGGATCTCATTAATCCCCAAAAGCCATGAGCTAGAATAAATCCAGGATTGTAATTATTGACAGGAGAATTATTGAGCTGAAGAGAGAAATACCACATGGCAGAGGCTTCAATACAGAAGTCCTGAACAGACCTAAGTGGCAAAATCACTTGGCTGGAAAATAAGCCACCAAGTTCCAGCCAGCCATATTGCCACTGTTGGGAAGACAGTGGTCCCCAAGTGCCAGGTCTGCCTGCTGCTACTCCTGAAGAATGTGCTGTCTTGTGCCCATATTTCACATTAGTCAGTCATGAAAGCTGCATTCAGCCAAGCCACCAAATATCCCATCTGTTCCAGTCGGAGTGCTAACATGTAGTGAAGCTACCTAAACTTCACACTCTTAAGAGAAGGTTCCCCTCAAAAAATTATTCCTAGAAGGCCTTGACATGTCAGATGTAGGTGGGAAAAAGTGAGGGGGCCAGATATTTCAGATGTAACCATGGTCAGCAGTATGCTCATAATAGTGCTTTGATTTTATGGAAGTGGGAAGGATCTCTTTGCCCTTCAGCGAATGGTTGAATGTCTCAGCGTGACTTGGCTACCAGACAGCATCTGAAATTCTTTCCTAAGCTATATCTTCCTGAGGTTGCTGTGGTCATCTTTTCACCCAAAGAGCACCTCCTTTCCTCAAAACATTTGGTGATTTCATACAGTGAAATTATAGAATCATTGATTTAGAACTAGGATGATCAAGGCCAGGGTTTCTTAATCTTTGTGTGTGTCAGGAACCCTTTTGGCAGTCTGATTAAGCCTCTAGAATTCTTGGAATAATGTTTTTAAATACATATAATAAAATACATAGGGTTAGGAAGTAAACCAATTATATTGGAATATAGATATCAGAATATTTTAAAAACAAGTCAGAGTCCCCAAGTTAAGAATCCCTCCAGTCCAACCCCTTGCTTTTACAGATTTAAAAAAAACTGATGGCCATAAAGGTCACGTCTCTTGTTTGAAGTCATAGACCTGTGACAGAGCCAAGATTTGAGCTACAAACCTAGTGCTCTGTTTACTGCTCATGCTTGAATTTACCCTATTTTCTCAGAAGCTGTTAGTAGGGCTTTATTAATCTAAATATAGTACTCATGTATATTTTGGGCTAAAAAAGCCTTATCTCCTCACTGAGTACATTTAATAATACCTTCTCTTTCAACCAAAAAGAATGCTAGATTTGAAAAGAATGATGATAAAACAATAAGTTAACATTTATATACAAGCTTAAAGATTCAGAACCTCATTTGATCTTCATAATAACCCTGTGAGGAGATGCTATACTATCCCCATTTTACAGGTAAGAAAACTCAGACCAAGTCTGTCCAGAGTAACACAGCTGATGTTTTAAGCAGGACTTGAACTCCAGTCTTTCTGAATCTAGCCACTCCCCCAACCTAATTAGAGTTTTTGCTACCTCTCAAATCATAGTAAGAGTTTTCTGGTATTTTAAGTTCCATGCCTAGAGAAAAACAATCAGCAAATTGATAATATTCCACTTAGAAAGTTGCTTTTGATTGAATGACAAAAATCTGCCAGTTTTAGCTTGTGCATCCTGCAAAACATGTGCATGTTGGCCATGAGAGATGCAGTTGTCTGCAGGGGCATATGGCCTGTAAGAAATACAATGAATAATCACCAGAACTGCACTGCTGGGAAGCAAGCTTTCAGGGACTTTGCTGCCCAAGCCAACATCAAGGTCATGGAAACAAAAGTTGCATTGGTATCCTTGCTGGCTGAATGCATTCCAGCCTTTTATCAGGAATATCCCACATACTTATCATACAGAACAAGGTCTAGCATTTGATGTTAGCAGACTTCCCTCTCAAGCACCAACTTTCTTAAAATGGGATTTCTGAGACATGAGCTTATGTGTTAAAGATAATTATTAAACTCCTTGGGATTTTTCTTCGCACAGCAGAAGATTTGGACTTTACCAATCAATAAAATAATAATTTGAAAACCAGACAATTAATTCATTTTTAATGTTGCACTCCAATTGCCTTACTTGGATCTCAGAATCCCCTGAGAAAATTATCCAGATTTCTGCCTTGCTGGGGAACCTGTTTGTTCAAACACATTGAGCTCATCACTGCCAGTTTTCACAAAACACTATGGCTATGCCTGGGGGCGGCATTTAACATAGGTAGGAATTATAGAAAGAAGTCTGCCAGCCGCTCAGTGGGAGACCATTCAGCTCTGTCTCAGCCATAAGAAAGAATAGAAAGCTGAGTTGCTTTAATACCCAAGTGCCAGAAGAAATATTGGGGGCGACTGAAAACCATGCTGCTTTTTAGAACCAAGGTCATATGTTGGGGGGAGGCAAAGAGAAAAAGAAAAGAAAACATTACATTTGAACGAAGTCCTCAAGCTGCTATTGTTGTATTGAGTTCTTGGACACAAAGGTTTAAATGACTAAGCTTTGGCTTTTATAATGCTTTGGAAATCCCATCTTAGGAGAACACAAAATATGTATTTGGCTACATTTACATTTAATTGAACTTTTATTAGGTTTGTTAATGTATCACCATAAAATGTTGTCACCGTGAGAAACAATGTAGAAAGGATATATTATGTAAATGAAATAGAAAATTCTCTAGGTTTGCCATATAAAAGATAAAAGATTAGATGAAAAATCTGTTTGAATGCAGAGAAAATTAAATTTTATGTTAGTACCTATGCCATATTATATTCAGTAACTGCCACAGTAGTAACTTAAAAATGAAACTGGTTATTTTTCTACAAATCCTTATTTGTTGCTGCCTGATCTATTGTATCATTCTACAAATGACTGTTTCTTCAATCTGGATGAATTCACAATGGTTTTTATAGTTACCTGATAGAGAACCAGAAATCTTCTAAAATGGGAAAATGGACAGATGGTCAGGCTCAATTCTTATGGGACTTAGATGATGTGCTGTTCTTCAGGCCCAAGAACGAGGGTAGTGCCTCTGACATACCCATCACTGTATCTCTTTGTAGAACATCTTTCATCTGATGTTCTTAAGCCATTTTTGCAGCTGCATTTGGCCCTCATGATGTTCCCAGGATATCTGGGAATTAACAAAAAAAAATCATTTGTAGTACTACCTTGTAATTTGTAACTTTCAGTATCTTAACAGTCATATTAAGCTGAAAGATACATTTCTGCATATTAAAACACTGAGTTCAACATAATTATGGACAACTATTATAAGGAAGGAAGAGATTATCATAGAAAGAAATTGGTTTAAAAAATAAGATTTCAAAAACTATTATTACAGAAGAGGGTTGTGGGGGGAAAAACCCTTTAATGAAAATGGAGTACATTTAAAATTACATTCTATTCATGACAAGTTCTTCAAAAGAAGGCAAGAGAAACATGATTAACCTCATACCAAAATGTGGAACAAATAATGAAATAGAGAATTTTTCCTCTATTTTTTGAAGTTGCCATGGAGACCTTCTCTGGCTCATTGGCCAGGATGCTGAACCTCTCCCAAAGCCACTGTAGCTGTGTTAGCTCGTCAGAAATTCAATTCAACAAGTATTTATTCAGTGCCTGTGCATCTCTTAAGTGCTATCAGGGATACCAAAGAAGAATATAGTACGGCCCGGCCCCTCCCCTCCAGGAGCTTTTAATCTTCCTTGGGAGACAATACTTACGTGCACTAAACTACTTGAGAACAATAAAAAAGTATAATCAAATACCAAAATATGTGGTATAGATCAGTGGTGTCAAACTCAAATAGAATTGGAGCCACAAAACCATATATAAAGATCCTACAGACTTAGAAAACCACATATTAACATTATCTGTGTTCTGTTGTATTTTTATTTTGTTAGATATTTCCCATTACATTTTAATCTGGTTCCTGAGGTACTGGGGAAATGTTAAAGGCCTTGGGGCCCTGGGCCTTGTGTTTGACCTCTCTGGTGTAGATGGTGTTATGGGAAGTCAGAAAGGGAAGAGATTGGTATGGCCAGATGTAAAGGCAATCAGTGAGTGGGAAGATCTTCCCCACCCATTTGAATGGACTTCGGGGGCGGGGCTCTCAGGGTCCTGGGGGGAGTGGCTAGGGCTGGAGCCAATGGTAGGAGCCTGAGTTCTGGTACACATGATGACGTGAAACCTGTGGTGGGAGGAGCTTGCTGAAAGGTTGGAGCAGAGCTAGGAGGCAGTTGGTGAGAGCAGTTAAGAGCTGAAGGAGAGAGGAAGCAGTCAGCTAGCAGAACACAGCTTGGAGATTGTGGCAGAAGCAGCGGTGACAGCAGCAGACACTACAAAAAAGCAGGACTGACCCTCGTGGAGACCGGAGAGTACTGAGCAGGGGCTTGAGGCCAGTGGGTGGTCTTCTTGCTGGAGGGCCCTGGCATTGATTGGGGGGTGAGGTGGGAAGTACTAGTATGGCTTGGCTTGCTGCCATAATGTTTTTCTGTGGCCTCCTGGTCACTGTTGTGAGATGGGCATACTAGTTTTGGAAGGTTCTTGCCAGGATGTCAAATTGGGGACACTGGTCCATGGGTCTTTTACTTTTGAGTTTCAATAAATGCTTTAACTCCTCTGCCTTCTACTTAGAGAATTCCTTATATCCTGCAATTCTGGGCCATTCAGGCATATTCATAGTTATTTTTGAAGTCATGAATTCTGCCTTAATGATACACCAGATTTGCAGGTAAAATAGTAATGGAGCTTGAAGTGAAATTCATAGTATGGCTCTGTAGTAAGAGAACCTGGATTTGAATCCTAATTTTGCCACTTATTACCTATATGACCTTAGGCAAATCATTCTACTTCCCTGGGTCTCAGTTCTCGTAACTATAAGATGAGGGGGTTGGACTAAGGTCTCTTCAAGATCTAGATCTATGATCCTATAATGATGAGTGCTTAGGTCAGTGCTTTGCACATTTTTTTTAAATTGGACTTGTGAGTTCACTGATATATGGACTTCCCAGAGACTACTTCCTCTACCGGTGTAAATCAATACCTCTTCTAAAAGCTGTAGTCTCAGAGAGTTTTCAGGAACACTGAGTGGTTCAGTGGCTTGCCCAGAGTCACTTAACTAATAGGGATCAGAGGAAAGACTTGAACTCTTTTAAGAGGCTCCCTATCTACCATGCCATGCTTCCTTTAAAGTACATGGAAAACTACAATAAGTGTTTTTCAGTTGAAAATTGAACTGAGGTGAAATGATATTCTGGGGTGGGGGGGTAGAAATGACATAAATAAAATTGTGAAGGCAGAAAGTTGGCATGTTCCAAGGATAGTAAAAAGATTAGCTCAGTTGGAACAAAGGTAGATGTGTGTAAAGGTGTAGTGGTAACAATAGGGTTCTATAGCTAAGATAATAAAGGGCTTTAAATGTCAGGATGAGGAACTTGTTTTTGATCCCATAAACACCGTGGAGCCATTATAAGTTTTTGAGTAGAGAAATGGCATAATGAATGAGGTATGTTATACTAGTAACATTCTGGGACAGTACTCAGGATGAACTAAAGGGAGCAAAACTGGAGGACCCAGTTAAGAGCTTGTTACAGTAAGGGGTGATGTAGACCTCTACTGGGGTAGTGATGGCTGGACTGGAGAGAGCTATTTAGAAGGAAGGACTGGATAACAGACTTACTTTTTAAAAGGATTAGGAAAGGGGAAGAGTCGAAAAGGAACACAAGATCTACATACAGCCTGGCAACTAAAGGAAGGGTAGTACTATTGACTAAAAGTGGGAACTTCAGAAGGGAAATGATGAGCCAAAGGTGATGACAAGTTCAATTTTAACTGTTTTGAACAGGATATTTTGCAGCTTATCTCCTTGAAAATCTTACTCTTCTTACCTTCAATATGAGTTAGCAAAAAAAAAAAAAAAGAAAGGGGAGGAGGGAAGCAACACTTACACTAAGTGGTAAAGTAATCTAGTGGAAAATAACTTGTGGAGACCTAGATTCTATTTAGGCTTCAGTGTTAATTCCCTGTGTGCCTTGGGGCAAGTCATTTATGGTCTATCTTTCTCAAGATTTTTTGACCTGATAATAGCCACAGCAGTGCTTACAATATGGTTTCCTTCTCCAAACATTTGTAAAAATAGCATTTTGACTTCTGTTAGAGGATAGTTGCTAAATAATTGCCAAGGTAACAATCCTGTGACCTTCAGATATTAAAGTAAGCCGATGTCTGCACTAGACTCTGAGATCATCCGTAGTTCAAAACAAGCGTTTTTCTACCAAGCTGAGCAGTTTCTTATTAATATCACTACTTAGTGCATATTGAAATGAGATGGCATTCTGACTAATCATGCATCCACTAATGGACTGAGTGTACTTAAATAAGAAAAACCACAAGCCACTCCATGATGCTAAAAATCTAAGCTAATTATGTCTAAAGTAGGGAGCAAGGAAAAAGAAAATGTTTATGTATGGATCTATACACACACACACACACACACACACACACACACAAAATCACATTACAATGCAACAAGCACTAAATGGTTCCTATGTGCCATATATTATGTTTGGCTCTAAGAATATAAAGATAAAATGAAAAATGGCCCCTGCTCTCAAGAAGCTTACATTCAGCTGGGCAGATAAAGCATGTAAACAGATAAGCATATACATGATTATTTAAGCAAAAGGAGAAGCAATAACAACTGATTAGACTAAACTTTTAAAAAAGTAATGTTCCAATGATTGTCTCTTAATGTAGCCTATGCCAGGACATAGTTGACTCTAGGCCACTATGCAAAATCATATTGGGACCTGGATATATCATATTTAGATATAGCCAATTGAGTCCCGGCAGAACCTATGTTGGCTGGGGTTATTGCTTTTAATAATGCACGTCTGCTGTTAATGTTTACCAGCTAGCTAATCAGAACTCCAGAGAATACATGCCATGTTTGCATTGTTACAAGGTAGACATCATTTTACAATTAACTTCATTGTGAGTAGAATATAATCACAGGACATTAGCTCATTTCATTTTTATATAATGTTCCAAAATAATTGTATGTACACAAATGTAGTTTCTATTGTAGGGGTAAAGGAAAGCACATGTTTTCATTTGGATACGTAAATAAATACACTTGCCCATACACATGCACACAATTATTGCAAGGCATCTTTACAGCCTTTAAATTGAAAAAACATCATTCATGTTTAAATGCTCTGTGAAAACTTGTTTTCTTAGGTGTACTTTGAGACAAGATTCGCAAATCAGAGCTATCAGAGTTATCTAGAGTCTTTATTACATTGTTTGTAAATGCACATTATCAGCCTATATTTGCTGTTTTGAATCACTAACTTGAAAGAATGAAAATAACAATGAATGCTATACTACATATAGGTAGTAATTTGAAAATGCAGTTTTTAATCTGTGCAGCAGAGGTTTGTATGAAGAGAAAGAATATCTTTTTAAAAACTTATACTTCATAAATAATAAAATGTAATATTATTCTTTCTTGGTAGGCCACGCAGTGCAGATTATTTTATGCAAGAAGCTAAACGGATGAAACATAAAGCAGACGCTATGGTAAGGCTATTTTCTTTCCAGATAACGTTCTTCTGAATTATTTTTGTACTGAAACTTCATCATCAGTGCAATATAGCTAGGGTAATTATAAAATCTATTACAAGGATGGCTGGGTTTGTTAAATTAAGAAATGTTTATATAATCAAGTGCTCATAGCCCAATAAACTATGACTTCAGCCAATAATGTCTGACTGGGAGAGAGCCCTGTATAAATGAATATTTCAGTTTGTTCCTAAGGCTTAATTAGTAACTACTGCCAACAGAGCAGTAGGTAGTGGAATTTTTTTTTCCTTTAAAAAAATTTTTAATCAAAGTTTGTGTTTTTCTGTATTGTTAGCCTTTGAGTTTATCATAAGCCAATAAGATTTAGACCTGTATGGAATCTTAAAAGATTATCTAGCCCAACCCTTTCATTTTAGAAATGAGAAAACAACCCCAAAGAGGTTAAAAGACTTGCTAAAAGGGTCACACAAGGAGTCCTAGGACCAAATTATTTTCCAGGAAAACTTTTGTGGTATTTACATTTCTCTGCCCAAAGGAAGGACATATCTGAATTGCTATAAATGGTGAAACTGCTGTGATTCAGACAGGACATCAAAGTCATCATCATTGATGTAAACTAAATAATTTTACTCATTTGGCTGATGCCCTATAATGAAGAACTACAGATTCAGTTGCTTAAGTTTTTTAAGCAAGGTATATAAAGCCTTTTCTAAATGGGATTCTTACCCCCACACACACGCACACACCCTTAGTTCATAGTTCTTCATCCAAAATGACCATTATCCAGCAATACCAGTGTTGTTTTTTCTCAGCAACATCACAGCTCTCGGGACTTTGGATAATGTAAAATCTAAAGATATTCAGTTAAAAAGAATTTTTTTAAAGAAAGTTCACAGAGTGGAAATTACTATTGTTTTAAGAGAGGCTTTCCCAAAAAATCTGTTGTGTATGTTACAGAACTGTTGATATTTAAGCCTTCGTATTGCCACATCTTTGTCGGTCAACAGTTATTTGAGTATAAACAGAAAAAGAGCTCTATATTTTGTAGGTACTGTGATGGAAGGGAGGGGCACAAAATAGAAGTTTTGATGTCTGCCTAAAAAGATCTTAGTCTAGGATGAAGGCTCTGTAGACGTTAAAGTAAGTAGACTGCACTGATAGAGAAGATGACAGGATTTTCAAACTGAAGGCACCTGAGAGGTCTTCCAGTTAAGAAAACAGCTTTGCCAAAACTTTCCAGTCTCTATAACTGAAGTAACAGTATTCCAGAGAATAGAAAACAAAAGAGTGGGGCAGCTAGGTGGCACAGTGAGTAGAGCACCGGCCCTGGAGTCAGGAGGACCTGAGTTCAAATCCGGCCTCAGACACTTGACATGCTTACTAGCTGTGTGACCTTGGGCAAGTCACTTAATTCCAATTGCCCTGCCTTCCCCCCTCCAAACAAAAAGAATGAAAAAAAATAAAAAGAGTGCCATATCAAGTAATATTCAACTACAGTAAGTACTTTCATTCATCTGAGGTTGGCAGAAGGAGAAGCACTGTCACAGCCTTGGAGAGTGTCAGCCAGAAAAGCTCAGGGCAGGCAAATGTATAGTCAAGCACTCCTGTCAGAAGACTGGACAGAGTTCTTAAAGAGAAGGTAGCTGTCAGTCTGCACAGTAAAGGGGCAGCCGCGTGGAGCTCAGCAGAGAGAGCCCTGGACTTGAGAGTCGTAGACACACTTAAGAGCTGTGTGACTTTGTCTGCCACGTTTTCCTCGGCTGTGAAATGGGAGTAATAATAATAATAGCACCTAGTTCCTAGGGTGGTTATAAGAACGAAATGAGATCTTTGTAAAATGCTTGTTTGAAAAAAATAAATACAAGTGGTCTAGGAAAGCAGTAGAACCTCAAATAAAAATAGAGATCAGACAAGGACCCACCCACCTATCCAGATGTTCAGGAGCAGTTGAAGCCTGCTCTTGACAAAATGTCATTTTTCAGGAAGGAAGCCTTGAAATAAGAATAACTATAGAAAATATCAGTGATAAAGAAATATCATGCATCCAGCCACATCCAGTACACAGCCTAGAGAAAGACAGTAACTCCACAGCCACTGTGAGCAGAGTCTTAGATACGGGTATGGTTTACGTCCACAGGTCTGTTAGAATTCCTGAAAGACATAAAACAAGAGTTTAAAAAGATAATAAAAATGAAGTGAGAGCTCTAGAAGAAATAATTGGAAGAATAAAAAGCTCAGTACATGGGTACAAAATTTTATCCAAATAACTGGCTTCCTGAAAATTAGAGCAGCCCAAAAAGAATTAAATTACTCTGTGAGGCAAGAAATATTCAAACAAAATCAAGAGACAGAAAAATAGCCTATCAGAAACAACTGACCTAGAAAAATGGTCAAGCACAATCTAAAACAACCAGAAAAACATAACCCCCCCAAAAATACTTTTATACCATATTATAAGAAATCATAAATGAAAATGGCTTAGAATTCTTAGAACTAGAGGACAAAGTGAAAATTGAAAAAATCCACCATTCACATCCTAGAATATATTCCAAAATGAAAACTCCCAGGAATGCTATAACTAAAATCCAGAGCTTCCAGTTTAAAGGGGAAAAAATATTTGGAACAACCAGAGAGAAAGAGCTCAAGTGCTAAGCAGTCACAGTCAGGATCACACAAGATTTAGTACCTAATACCTCAAAGAACAGGAGAGCTTGGGGGGAAAATGTTATTCCACAGGGGAAAAGATAAAGGCTTAGAACCAAAAAATAGTTTATTCAGTAAAATTGACTATAGTCCTACTGGGGGAGGTGGGGGGAGTGGGAATCCCTTTAATTAAATAATTAAATGGATGGACAAATAAAGAAACTTTTAAAGATTCCTGGTGAATGAAGATCAGAATTAAGTTGAATCTTTGAGATGCAAACACAAAATCAAGAGAAACCTAGAAAGGCAAACACATTGGAGTAACTGAGACTGTACGATGAGAAAGTGTTTACTTTCTGAGAGGGAGAAGAAACAATTGTCCCTTCTGAACCTTAACATTTTCAAGATCCATAGAACAAAATAAGACTGACAGGGAGATCTATGAATGTTTTTTGTCTGCTGTAATGATTTCCAGATAAGATAAAGAAAGAGGAGGAAAGGAGAAACAGAAAGGAAGAACTTACTATTTTATATAATTCAAGTATAGGAAAAAAAACTATCCAAATGTGGAGAAAGGTTTCGAGGAACTAGATATCCCATGAAATCTCACTTTCCTCTGAACCAAGCAAACAGTTAAGGACATTCACACGTATGCACATGTACACACAACACACACACCACATAACACACACTCTAACATACTAAGAGCTTGGTGTAGGAGAGCATCAGACTCAACAGAAAAACAAGAGGGAATAAGAAGGAAGTGGGTTTTAAGAAGAAGGGGAGAATAAAGGAAGGATTAATCATAAGCAAAACAAACTCCATCATTAGAGTGAAGATAATAGAAGGATTAAAAGTAAAGAAAAAAATAAAAATCTATGATGTGAGTCTGGGTGAGCAAAAGAAAAAAGGAGTAGTGAATCAACAAAAAAGAGGATAGAATGGAGGGAAATACCCAATTAAGAACCGTTACTATGAACATGAATTGGGTGAATGCATATAAAACAGAAATGGATAGCAGAATGGATTAGAAAACAATACAATAAAGAATTGTTTATAAGAACTTGAAACAAAGATTCACATAGAGTTAAAACAGGGGGCTAGAGAAGAATTCATTATACTTCAGGTGGACTCAAAAAAACAGGAGTAAGAATCATGATCTCAGATAAGGCAACAGAATAAAATAGACGTGATAAAAGAGATGAAACAAGGAAATTACCTTTTGCCCAAAGATACCAGAGACAATGGATTAATACCAGTACTTAACATATATGTCCCAAATGGCAAACCAAATAGGTAAATGCTAATCAATTTACAGGGAAAAATATAAATACTTTAATTATTGGGGACATTAAGTACTGCTTTCAGACTTTGACAAATCAAGCAAAAAAGACCAACCAGAAAAGTCAAGGATCTAAATGGGATGTTGCAAAAGTTAGATATGATAACTCTCTTGTGATTACTGAATTAGAATAGAAAGGAATATACGTGTTTTTCATCTATGCATGGCACTTTTGCAAAAATTTACCATGTATTATGGCATAAAAACTTCACAAAAAATGCAAAAGTACACAATTACTAAGCATATCTTTTATTGACCAAAATGCAATAAAAATTATATTCAAGAAAGGTCTTGGAAGGAAGGATAAAAATTAATGGAAACTAAATGACAGTTCAAAGGAATTTCTAGGTCAAATAACATCATAGAAACAATAGAAAATATCATAAAGAAAAATGAAACAATAAGACAACATACCAGAATTTGGAGGATATACCTAAAGGAGTTCTCAGGGTAAATTTCATGTGACTAATCACATTGCTCATTAAAAAATATCAGACTTGGATATGAAACTTAAAAAAACCAGAAAACCGATAAATTTTAAAATCCAGATTGTACGTCAAAAGGTAAATTCTGAAAATCAAAGAAAAGTTTCACAAAATTAAAAGCAAAAAAAAGAATTGATAAATAGGAAGCTATTTTTAACAAAATAAAAATAGCTGTTATGATTTTAAAAGAAAACCAAATTACCAGTATCAGAAATGCAAAAAGAGAAATCACATGTGAAAAAAAATTATTTAGAAAACAAATTATTTAGAAATCACTTTGCCCAATTATATGCCAATAAAATTAACAGTTTAAATTAACTAGGTGAAAATTTACAAAAATATAAACTAACCAAATAAACAGTACTAAAAATAGATAATTTAAGTAATACAATCTCAGAAAGAAAAAATGAATCACAAATGAATTTCCAAAGGAAAAAAGACTTAAGACCAGCTGGACTCAGAAGTTAATTTTACTAGACATTGAAAGAACAATTAGTCTCATATAAATGGTTTTCAAGAACAGGAGAAAAATGGTATCCTACCAAGTTCCTTGTATGATACAAATATGGTCATTACCTAAACCAGGAAGAGTCAGGATGGGGGGTGGGGAACTATAGCCTAGTATCTCTAATGAATATCAAAACAAAAAAAAATAAGTAGAATATTAGCAAAGAAGTCACCATAATACATGATAAATATTGTACTTTATGATGTAAAATTTATACCAGGAATACAAGGTTTGTTCAATATTAGTAAAACTAATAATGATGGATTACATTTATAATAAAAACAACAAAAATTTAAATCACATCAATAGATTAAGAAAAGGCATTTGACAAAATTCAGCACCCATTCCTTAAAAAAAAAAATACTAAAGGTCTGGGAATAAATGGACCCTACCCTTGATGTGATAAATGTTTGTTAATATTTAATGTTTACTTAAAAATGTTATTTAATGTTTACTTAAAACCAAAAGCAATATTCTATGTATCAAATATTATATTATTATACGTATGAAATATGTATCACATGTATTGAAGATAAACTAGATGCCTTTGCAGTCAGATCAGGAGTAAAGCAAAGATGTTCATGATCACCCTTATTATTTAGCATAGTGCTGGAAATTCTAGCTTTAGAAATTAGACAGGAAGAAAAAATCAAAAATAGAAGTACAGGAAAAAAGGAAGCAAAATGGTCACTTTTTTCAGAAGATACGATAGTCTACATGGAGAGCCAGAGTCGACTAAAAGGACGACAGGAAACAAGTATTTATTAATCACTTATTTTGTGCCAGGCACTGCACAGCATACTCATTAATTGAAACAGTTAATTTCATCACAATAATAGCATATAAGTCCACAAAATCAATCAGCCTTCCTGTAAATTACCAACAAATCTTAAAAGGAGATAGGAAAATTCTATTAAAAATAAGTACAGAAAAAAATAAATAAATAACTACAGAGTATATAAAATACTTAGGAATCCACCTACCAAAGAAACATACAGGAACTATATGAATAAAACTACAAAATATTCTTTGAAGAAACAAAAAACTCACTAAGTGCAGAAGTATTAACTGCTCATGATTGGGCCATGCCAGTGAGACAAGTACCAAAATTTGTTTATTCAATGCCAAACTAAGGAAACTACCAAAGAATTACTTTAAAGAACCAGAAACAATAATAACAATTCATTTGGAAGAACAAAAGGTTAAGAATATCAAGGGAAATAGTGGGGAAAAGTTGGAAGAAAGGAGACCTAGCAGTGCCAGATCTCAAACTGTCCTACAAAGTAGTAATCATGCAAACTATTTGGTACTAGCTAAAAAAAATAGAAAAAGATTTAAGTATGCAATATTCAAGAAAAACATCAAATATAGTAAAACAGTGACCCAGAAAGCATTACTACTCTGGTATAGACTATTTTTTTTTAAATTGCTTGAGAAACTGGAAAGCAATCTGACAGAATTTCAGTTTAGACCAAGGTGCCACACCATACTCCAAATAAGTTCCAAATGGCATATGACCTAAACATAAAAGGTAACATCATAAATGAATTAGAGGAGTATAGAAGAAAATACCTTTTGCAGTTATTGATAGAGGAGAGGTTCATAATCAGACAAAAGAGAGAGAATATCTTAGAAAATAAAATAAATAATTTTCATTACATAAAATTAAAAGGTTTTATACAAACAAAATCAATATGTTCAAAATTAGAAGGGGAAAATCTTTGTAGCAAATTTCTCTGATAAAGAGCCGATCTTCAAGCTATATTAAAAAAACTGATACAAGTATATAAGAATGACAGATATTTAGCAATTAGTAAATGATCAAAGGATATGAAAAAGCATTTTTCTAAGGAAGACATCCAAGCTATCAATATCCATATGAAAA
The DNA here is from genome assembly GCF_011100635.1 of Trichosurus vulpecula. Lineage (NCBI taxonomy): Eukaryota > Metazoa > Chordata > Mammalia > Diprotodontia > Phalangeridae > Trichosurus > Trichosurus vulpecula. The sequence goes on from NC_050574.1 coordinate 387,168,472, forward strand.
ATGCTCCAGTTAAAAATGCACATTAAAACAACTCTGAAGTTGTACCTCACATGTCTTAGACTGGCAAATATGACAAAAAGAAAAAAAAAATTTAGAGGCTAGCAGAAAACAAGTACACTGGTATACACTTGGTGGAGCTGTAAATTGGCCTACCCAGTCTCTAAAGCAATTTGGAATCTTGCCCCCAAAGTCTCTAAACTGTATAAAACCTTTGAATGAGTGATAACATCTCCACCCATCTCCTCTATGCTCTTGTTCTATCAATTATCTCTCACAGAGTCATAGTAAAAGCTAATACATCTTAAGTTCAAATCCTGCTTCAGCTATTTAATGTGCTTGGGATTGAGAAAGTCATTCAACTCACTGTGCCTTTAACCTTTCTGGTCTCTGATTTCCCCAGAAGGGAGGTGTTATACTCTACACTTGTACTCTGGCTGCTGAGGTCACTTCCAGGTTTAAATAGATGATCCTACGTCCCTGTAAAATCATGCCTCCCCATCCTAAAGGAACCCTTTGCCTTCCTGAACTGACTGTTCCCTCACCTCTATGGCCGAACTTCTAGGAAGAACAGTCTATGCTCATTGTTTCCGCTAACTCACCTTCTCTCTGTCCCTATCTTCTTTGACCTCTGTAGAATGGATTCTGTTGGCTACTTACTCTTTCGTTCACTCTCCTTTAGTTTCTCTGATGCTGCTTTCTAATGGTTCTATTTCTTTTTCTCTGATGTTCTTCTCTCTCTTTTGTTGCCTCGTCCTTTTCCTCTGACCCCTATATTACTTTCTCTTCCTCTCTTTCTTAGTGACCTCCTCCATTTCTATGGCTTCACTTATCATCTCCCAAATTCCCAAATCTGTCTTCTCAGCCAACCTTTCCCTAGAACCTCCTGTGTATATATCTTCCCCAAACACATGCTCTTCACAAAACGCTCCTCAAGAGCAGGATCTACATCATATCAACCTTTATCTCTGAGGACCTAGGAAAAAAGCATCTGGAATGAATGAAAAATCATTTATTAAGTGCATACTATATGCCACGCACAGCAGTTACTAATTTAAAAAAAATACACGCCCTGCCCTCAAGGAGCTTATACTCTTAATAGGAAAAGACAGCACATATAGGGAAATGTTGGACAAGGAGGGGTGTTTTGGTTTGGTAAGTGATATACTTGGTACCTGTGGCCCTAGGGGAATGGAGTGACTTCCCTTCCCAGTAGCAATGTCGGTATGATTCCCAGAGGTGGAAATCAATGGTAAGAAGGAGGCCTGAATGGGATGGGGAGCGTGGCTGAGGCCGGCTAGATTTAGTAGGTTGTCTTGCACATATTAGAAGCTTAATAAATCTTTGTTGAATTGAAGTTGCTGTTGTTGAATTATGAATACGAAATAATCGCCACCTGTTATATGGGTGAGGTACAACTCTGCATATAACCACTTGCTCATATAACTAAAGCCAGTCACAATTTATGGAACATCTGTAGCAAAGAATGTTGTTTGAATTCATTTTACCATGCGTAATATTTATTTTACATACGCGCCGTATGGGTTATGCTGCCTGAGTGGTAATAGTAAGCTGGTAAATTTTGTCTACTTTCCTATCGAACTGGATTTTGATAAATAGCAAGACTCAATTAAAAAGCCTAAAATATGGCAATTTTTATTTGTGTTGAGTTTGGTTTGAAGGGCTTAGGTAGTGCCAAGATTTACCCCGTTTATTAGCAGTTTTGTTTTGTGTTAGACTCTCACTTCGAATTTAGTGTTGCTTTCTCTCAGCCTCATTAACAGGACTTTTGAAACTCATAAGCTAGGTATCTCAGTAAAGCACATAAAATACTATGAGAATGTTGGTTTTATAACTGTTCTTAAGGGAGACCATGTTTTTATTCTGCTGCTTAGGTGGAAAAATTTGGAAAAGCTTTGAATTATGCTGAAGCAGCCCTGTCATTTATTGAGTGTGGAAATGCAATGGAGCAAGGCCCAATGGAATCTAAATCTCCCTATACAATGTACTCAGAAACAGTAGAACTCATCAGGTAAGGAATTAGAAAGCAAGAATCACTTACCTGTATTTCTTATTTGATTGTGTGTGAGATATGAACACAAACCACCATCCCTGTAACACCACACTGCAAAAAATAATGTTCAGTACAAAAAATAATAACTCTTGATGGGTGCTAATGATAACTACTGGGATTGAATAGCTTGGAAAGGGCAACAGGGTTATGCTACAATTCATCTCTAAATGACTACCATTAGTAGACCCCGATGGGAGCCATAGGAAAGAATGGTAGCCACTATTGTCCTGTTCCTAAATAAACACATCCATAACATCATATCTTACAATTATAACATGTTCATGTCATTTCAGCGCAGGATCCTCAGTGAAACCCCAAAGTTTGAATTTCCTCTGTTTTATGTCCCCCATACCTCTGGCCAGAGATACAATGAGAAGATGGAACACTTATCCTCTTGGTGAATCCATTGCCTACCTGTACCATTATTCTTTTTCTAATGGTAACACTAAAAAATGTTTTGTGAAAAAGCATGGTTATCCTCCATATTTTTTAGGTCCAAAAATATAGCCTTAACTTTCCCTTTATAATTTTTAATATACTTATATTACTTAATTGATTAAAACTCTTGAGCCTCCTTGTGTTTTATATCCTGTAATGGCCTATTGCTTATAGCCCAGTGTTAAAGTACTACTTCTTTGAAATTAGTGCCAACACTAGCACCTTTCTAAAATTTAGTGAAAAGTTCAGATTCACTCTTGTCAGTGTTACTTGTGATTTAACACTGACCATATCCCTGTTTAATCTCCTTTCTATATTCAAGATTTTTAATCATTTTAGAATAATAGACCGTTTTGCACTAGAGAGGACCTTAGAGTTAGGTCCCCTCTCCCTAATCCGGCTCTCTCACTTTTACAGATGAGGAAGCTTGAAGCCCAGATGGGCTCTGACTCCACAGTCACACTGCTGGTAAATGGCAAGACTGGGACTAGTGTTCTTCCTACTGCAGCACACCTTGGAAGCCATAGTCTTTCTAATATACATTGACATAGAGGGGAAGTACTGTTACCAACTCTATTCATATACTACATTCTGTAGATACTTTTGGCCTTCACGATTGTCATTTCGGTATCAGAATACATAATCTTCAAAGACACTATAGTTGTGTGAGATGGCATTGCCCAGCTTTCAGAAGACGTCAGATATGTCTGATAACCTAAGCATTGTGTTGACTCCAGACCACCCTGCTGCTTCAATAGCACGATATTGCCAGCGTAATGTGACAGTAAAGCAGAATGGCAGAATGGAGGTCTCAAAATTATAATTGTTTTCAGGAATAAACTACCTCCTTCCAGAATTCTTTACATTCCTTGCTAGAACTGTGACCGGTATCACACGCATGATATAATGAATAATTCATCCTCGTAATAGCAGTAACTAACATTTAAAAAATGCCATAAAGTTTGCAAAGTGCTATCCTTATTACAAGTCTGTGAGGTTGGTGCCGTTATTGTCCTCATTTTATGGGTGAGGAAAGTGAGGCTGATAGAAATTAAATGACTTGCTCAGGGTCACACAGCTATTAAGGGTCTGAGGCAGAATTTGAACTAGGGTCTTGTTTACTTCAGGTCCCGTGTTCTATCCACCTAACTGCCTAATTAAGGCCCTTATTTAGATCAGGCCTGCACAACTTGGGGCCTGCAGCACGCCAGAGGATTTCCTCTATATACAAAGGATGTTTTCCTCTACATTTTTCTCCAAAAGCCTTTGGAGTATTGCAAGCAGCCTGAGACAGCAGCAGGTGGTGCAGGCCTGATCTAGATAATTCAGACTACAACACCAATTTCACTTTAAATATCTAGGCAACACAAATAAAAGAAACTGGCTTTAATGATAGGGACAGGGAGTATAATTCTCTCCTTCAAGTTTCTCAATAAATGTAGAAGTGGCTTGAAAGTTCTCTCAAAAATTCTGCCTGTTAATTGGATGTTTTATGGAGAAAAATGAATAACTATGATTAGAGCAACAAATGGAAGGACAGTCCATAAAAGCTAGCAGCTTCCCTTAACAAACATCTGTAGAAGCAAAATATAGATTAAAATGCATTCAAGACACTTATACGGCTGTCAAAGTAAGAGTTCCAAACAAAGAAAAAAGAGGAAATCCAAACATTTATAGAAGTGTAAGAGATGAGGCTTCTTTTGGATGCAAGCCTGGAAGTATTGAGCACTGCCTCAGTCTTCAGTCAAGCTACTCAGCGGTTCAGCTGTCTATAGAAATTTGTAGCAATGGACATGTTACTGTTTACATGGCTTTTTCTTGAAATAGCAGCATTTCTAGCTATTTGTAGCATTTGAACTTGTATTATTAAAGAACAGAAAGTAGCTCAATGGACATAAAAATCATTCTTTTGTAGTCATCATAACGTAATGCCTGTTGATAAAGGAGCGACCTCAGCCAGCTTTTAAGAAAACAGTGGCAAACACTATGTAAAGCCCTGAAAGGGCTGGGAGATTCACTTTTAACACAAAGCATACTCTACTGTTTACATGGGATGATCATGTTTATTTCTTTTACTTTTTTTTTTTAAGGTATGCTATGAGACTAAAAACTCACTCAGGCCCAAATGCCACTCCAGAGGACAAACAATTAGCTGCATTATGGTAGGTATATTATGATTCATTTCAAATCTCCAGCCCTGTCAGTGGTTTTCTTTTAAACTAGGTGCTATAAACGCAAGAAGAGGGTGCTTTCTGTCATGTCTCCTGACCTCAAGATGGTAGATCTTGCCTTGGAGGCTAGGGGATTCCTAGAAGCCATTCAACTGCAATCCTTGAATGACTTGTGAATGGCCTGAATTCTGCAGGTATGCCTGAGCAATTCTTAATGATTGGCATTTGACAGGTCAGGTTTAGTACATCAAGGTAATTAGTTTTTCAGCATTTGATGGGTCTGGATTTTTAATGACTTGTATACTAACCGTACCAATGTCCGTGTAATTTCTTTTGTGTTTAACATTTTAGGTACAATCATAATAACTCATCTGTTGTTTTACATGTAGGATTAGTGTAGCAGAACCAAGATAATGCTTTAAAGCTCATATTTGTAGCAAACTGAAGATCAGGTTTATTACATTTTTTTAAAAATGTATTATAACTACAAACACTAATAAAGTTTGAAAAGATTAATAAACTTTAAAAGGACAAAAAATAATTAAACATTTAAAAGAGGGAGGAAATCTTAGAGAAAACTTTTAGCCCTTAACAAGATGGAACAAAAGGAATTAACAAAGGAAATGTTCTTGTTTGTGTCCCGTCTGGCCTCCCTGAAGTTGTTATACCTCCAATTCTGTTTTCTTTCCTCCTTTCTTCTCATTTTATTTTTCTTTTTACGTCTTTATAGTCATTGTATATATACAGGTTTGGTTCTGCTCATTTAGTACTTCATCATCTCCATATAAGTTTCTCCCTATGTGCTTTATATTTTTTTACAATACCATAATATTTCTTTATATTCATATTGGATACAGGGCTAGAAGGAACCCAGAGGCTACCTAGTCTAACCCACTCATGCTGCCTCTCTCCCTTGCTCCCTTCTCTCACTCTCTTAAGATGTGTGTGTATGTATATATGCATACATATACATACATATACACGTTTGTGGGTACATACATATATATGTACACACACATACTTTTTAAAGTTCAGTAGATATTTTCTCTCAGTGATGTGAGTACTCCATCCCTCCCTGTGCTTTCTTTGTTCATTTTCCACAGATGGTCTTCTCAGTGCGCTGAGGGCCTTTCTGTAGGTCTCTAGATTTCAAGTAGATAACAATAAAGCAAATGACATGCCTCTTGTTTATCCCTCATCAATTTATTCCTGTGTTACCAGCCCACCTCCTTTTCCAGTCTCACATCTGTACAGCTACTCATTGGTAGTATGTTGATACCTACCACTTAACTCTCCATTGCTTTTTTGGGGACCCCACAACTTTAATTATTAAGAGACTGACATTCCATGACCAGCCTCCATACAGCATCACCAGAATAATATGAGTATTAAATAAAAATAGGTCTTTGTTTCAGCAGGAAATTTGAGGGCATTAAAAATACCATGTAATTTCCCAAAATCAGTACAACCATTTTCCTTCTGTTTATTTCTGGGCCCAGAGCATTGGACACTCACAGTATCTGTTCAAGTTACACATCTGAAAAGATCAGGTTTATGAATTGTCCATCTAAATATTTCATAAGCATTGTTCATTCCCTTGATTTTTCGTATGTCTGTATCATAATCACTTCATTCCGTTGAGTATTCATGTGGATAAATAGACCAAACCCTTCCAAGTGATCATTGATCTCATTTAGGAGGCTTTGCAGTGTTCAGAGATTTGATATGATAAACATAGCACTCACAAACAAGCACACCTGGAGGACCTCATCATCTTAGAATGAAAACTCCTTTCAAGTAGTGATAGTTTTCATTCTTTGCACTTGTATTCCTAGTGCCATGCACAGTGCCTGACATGATTGATTGGTCTGTAGGAAATCTCTCTTGCATATAGACTGTAGAGGACACGGGTTACAACAGTGGCAAGTGCCTTTGGGAGGCGTGTTTTCTTTTATTACACTTTGCTTGATCTCAATCGTGTCGTTACATCTTTTAAGGAATCCCATATGATTTTGATACATGCATAGGAGGTTCATTGTTAGAGGAGAGCCTTGAAGGGGTCATTTTTATCTACTGAAACAATATCTTGAACTCAACAGATAGTAAGCACAAAGGGGTTTGTGTTAGCACACCTTTTAGTCTTTTATGGGACTGTGAAGATAAGGTCTTCCATAGAATATCATTTGCAAAAGGCTAATATTGTCTTATCAAACCTTCATTAAACATAACCTCCATAGACGTAATTATTTTCATAAAGGTTTTCTGGACATTGAAAGCTGGCATGTTAGTCAGGCATTATTGATATTTTCTTGGTCACTTTTTGTTTTGTTTTTGGAATGGATCTCTTATTTCACTAGTAAAGGGAGTGCTCTCCAACAATACGGAGCAGCACTTTCTCTGCAACCTATTTTATTAGAGTTGCCAGGGGTATTGAGATGTTATGTGACTTGCCGAAGGTCACATAGCCTGTATATGAAGTTCAAGATCTTTTTCAAGCTTTGTTATCTCCCCTTCTTGATTAACTTCATAAGTGATTCTCCAGTATCCTTAAAATTAAATTTCATACATCACAGGTCTCCTTTGTATAGTTAGTCTAATCCAACTGTTCTTCCCATCTGTGTTCTTTAATGCCATTTCTATTTGCTCACATATAATACATTGGGAACTGATGTTAGAGTTTAAATGTGGTGGTTCCTCTCATTAATAGAGGAAGCAGCTTGTTATAAAAATCTTTACAGACATTTTCCAGTTTTTCATATATTTATCATCTCTTTCAGTTTCATCCTTTAATGTATAAGGATGATTTGGCTTCCTTGGGTCTGTCATCAAATTTTCTGTAAAATCTATTTTTATTCCTGGTATTTCTCATGTTTTATGGAATAAAGCTATCCATAACCTTCCACTGGCCTTCACAGTAATTTTTTTATTTTTTTTCAATTAATCATTTATTTTCTTCTCACTCCCTCGTGGTGAAAATTTTTAAAAAAAGGAAAAATAAGACCCTTAGGATAGATGAGTCAGATTCCCACATTAGCCATTTCCCAAAAATATATGTCTCATTCTCAGTTTTTGAGCCCATCACCTGTAAGGAGATGAGTGGCATGCCTTATCATTAGTCCTCTTGAATAGAGTTGTTGGTCATTCTCCGGGTTCTTACATAAAGGTTTATACTCTAAACCAGTTGGCTTCTTCTCTATCTACCTAGCAAGATAAGTTGTTTACTGGGTGACATACTTTGTAGACTTATTTGGCCTCCTTCTTGTAGCACTTGATTTATATTGCTTAAGTTTCATTAGGAAATTATGATAGTCTGTGTTGAGGTCTATTATTTTCTCTATTTCTTATTTCTTGGCATCACTAACTTATTTGAATAGGTCACATTAAAGATACCTCGCATCCCAGATCTCATTTTTTAAAATATTTTCTTCCAAATTGATATTTACAGTTATCAAGTCTAATTTGATACTAATAAAATCAGAAATCCAACTGTAGATGGAACACTAATTCAGAAATGACTCCTACATCCATAACCAGCCGTTTCCTGTCTGTTAAAAATATATTCAGTTTTTATAATAATAGTATTATTTGGTGCTCTCTATGTCCGATACCTCCCTGTTCTCCTCTTGAAAAAAATATTGCTCAGACGTTATGTCTGAGAAGACTTCGTTATGACCTAAAAGTCTCTGTCCTCTGTCTCTCCTTATTCCTAAACCACATTTTACTACCTTCTTTTTGTTTGCTATCTTCCCTTATATGTACTTGTCCATATTAAAGTGTATGTTGGTTTAGTTTGAAGGATGTCATCAAGTGTTTCGGAGATTTTCGCTATTCATTTTTCACAACAGATGTTGACATATAACCTACAGCTATTTTCATGGTAATCTTTTTACAACTATTTATAGTAAGCATTTTAATCAAAATGATCAAATGTCCCATGAAATTATGTTTATTGTTGCTTTTAGATGCACAATAAAACCAATTCTACCAACTCTATTGTTTGCCTTTACAAGAAAAATCTGTGAACCATTTTTCCATTTAGCTGCAACTTCCTTTTGTCTTCTGGTTTTGTTTATAGTGAGAATATCAAGATTTATAAGATCCATTTCTTCCAGTAGTGTATTTATTCATTGGTCACTGGACAAAGAGCTTACATTTTAGGGTAGCAGTGGCTAACCTAGTAATGGTCTGGAACTTTGGTGATTCTTGGCATCTTCTGCCCCTTTTCTGCCACCACCATCACTAGAGTTACCAGAAGGACCATTTTGTATTTTTCCTTGTTGCATGGGTTGCCATGGGCAAAAAAATTAATTGCCAAGTGGCTAGCCTAGCATGATGGGCCTCTCTGTCCTTAGGCTGGTCCTTGGAAAGCAGATTCAGTCTATTGCCAAGACCATACTGAAAACCTTTCCAGAATAGTAAAACCTGCCAGAGTTTCTGCTCCATTGGCATAGTATTCAAAAACTGAGGCTGTCCTGCTCACCGCAACAAAGTGACAAACTAGGGCTTTATGGAGTGAATAAATTAATGAGAAATAATGTATTCAGTCCTTTTCCAGTTGTTGGACATACAGGTTGTTTTCAGTTTTTCCTGTTCTAATAGGGTATGTGTGAATATTATTATAGATATAGATCCTCTTTATGATGTTCTTAGGATAAAGTCATAGCAATGCAATTGCTAAGTTATGTTATGCTTATTTTGTGACTCATTGCACACTGCCATTTTGCCAAAATGTTTGTACCAGTCTATAGCCCTACCAAATCTATAGAGTGCCATTTCCCCAAAGTTCTGCCAACTTTTGTGTTTTTTTTTCAGAGTGTGTGAAAGTAGCAACTTTTTGGTTATTAAGAAGTCTGAGCATTTTTTCTTGTGGTTAATACTTTATAATTCCTCCCTCATAAATTGTGTAATTTGTATCCTTTGATCAGTGCTCCATTCAGGACCGTATCGATGCTTGTAGAGCTATGGATCCACTCCTTATGAATTATTTTTCAGACCTTTCTCTGAGATAGTTACTACAAGTATTTTCCCATTCTTATTTTTCCAATTTACTTATTTTCCATTAATTTTAGACATACTGCTTTTTGTTATTCAAAACCCTTTTATTGTTGCATAATAAAATTTGTCTTGTCTTCAATGATTTCTTCTATTTAGGTTCAACACGTTTCGATAGTAAAAGAATTTATTTTTTAAACGTTCACTAATATTCACCTTTGGGGCCTTAGTTTCCTCATTTGTAAGTTAAGGGAGTTGGATTAAATGATCTCTAAAGTTTATTACCAGCTCTGAAGTCCTGTGTTTCTTTGTAGTGGATAACCATTGCACTAATTGTGACTATTAATAATGAAAATAAATCCTATGATCCTTATGTAATCGATTATCATCCCTCTCACATGACTGCTATTAGCAAGAATAATAAAATCATACAGTCCTGTGTAGGGACTTAGCAGTGTACAAATACGACTGCTATTAACAACACTGATAATGATGGTAACGATGATTCTTCCATCCCAACTTCACAGGGCATATCACTTCATATTCCTAAGTCATATTTTGGGGAAATTCCTAAGAAGGAACCAAATTATTCCATACTTTTGATAAACTTCAAAGTAATTTCCACTGGCAGGTAGCTTATATGTACAATTTATGGTCTACAAATTGACGAATCAGACCACAAAATAAAAAGATCGGCTACTCCTTATGGACTGAGGGGTTTCTAATATGTTCCTTCAAGAAAATATTTCTGAATTGTGACTCTGATTGCCGAGTTTTGCCTGTAAATCTATACAACAGTAGATGACTGTGCTATACCTGGTGTGCCAGTTAACACTACTGCCACTTGATTTATAAAAATATAAAGAGAGGAATAAACTAGATATTGGGAGAAGGCACCAAAGAAAGTGCGTGTTTCAGAGGAAAAAACTGCTTACATTTTTTTCCAGCTTTATGTAAACTCTCCCTAATTAATAAAAGTAGTAGATTAATCATAAAGTGAGGAAAGAAGATTTGAAAGAAGAGTTTGCTTCTTTTTCCCAGCAGAGCAGACTCAAAATCAGCCAAGCACCTGAGGCAGTGTTACAATGAGAAACGGGGACATAGCAGTTTCCTTACACTGCTCAGTATCCAGGAGTTTGTTCCTCCTGCCCTGTAGCCTTCAACTCACTTGTGACAGGGAGACACTACCCTCTAGTGGTGTAAAAGGAAAACTAAGAGGCGATGAAAAGCCCCATTATTCACGCTCCCTAAAAAAGGACTGTGAAGCTGATGAATGTATTTGTGATTTCAGTACTGTATTGAGCAATCACTTAGTGATGAAGTATAGATCTTCTCAAATTTAAATTTTTTTCTAAATGTAGATTTGACTTGGTGTGTCAGAACCTCAGTCTATAACTAATGAGTGCCTTGAAACAACTGATATGTTTGAAGATGTTTTTCTAGTTTTATCTAAGATTTATGACTACTCTTAAGAAACTGATTTTCTCTTTTTGGGCTATAGTTACCGCTGTCTGGCTCTTCTGTATTGGCGGATGTTTCGACTCAAAAGGGACCATGCTGTAAAGTATTCAAAAGCACTTATTGACTATTTCAAGGTATCATCTTTGTAAATTGCTTGTAACTTGACCATGGCTATAGAACATAGTATATTCAATATACCATATATTGCTTAAAGCCCCTGTTGAGGATAAATGTGATTAGATGGACAGAATCCATTGCTTTCAGGCAGATGACCGTGTGTTCCCTCAGTGTATATGAAGCCAGTTTATGACACAATCACAGAGTTTTAGAATTGAGGAGGCCTTGGAAAAGCCATCTAATGTATCTCTTTATTTCAGGATGTACCATGCCTCCCCTCCCCAAGATAAGCACCCCTCAAGAGAAAGAATACACTTAATCACTCATCAACTCATTCTAATATTTAGTCATCTTATCAAGACATTGTTCCTTATAGCTAATCCAAAGGCCTCATTCTGCCCTTTAATCATATTTCCTCTTGTTTTGTCCTCAGTTTAGGTAGAGGAGAGCTCACCATTCTCTATAGCATAATCCTCTGCCATTTTTTACCTAGGCGACTTTGAGGAAGTCATTTCACTCCTCTGTGCTTCAGTTTCATTTCAAATAAGAGAACTGGTCTAAGAGCTGTAAGGCCCCTTCTTGCTCTAAAGCTACGATCCTGTGATCTTTCACATACCATAGCAACAGTTCCTTTGTCTAGTTTCATTCATATCAGAGACGCCTATTGACTCATGTAGAAGCAACTCTTTAAGTTTCCTGTGAGAAAAAGAAAATGAAATATCCCCCCTCCTAATCTTTCTCAGAGAGGACCCATCAATCAAAGGGGACCCCTCTGGATAGGGTCAGCCTTAGACAAGCAAGGTAGCTGATGTGGTGGTAGAATAGACTGGAGACTGTGTTCCTCAAGATATATATGGCACTCCCAGCCAGGGAGTCACCAATCAGCATGTACCTCACAGGAAGTTTAGGGGTCACTTGCCATCCTCACTCCCCAGAAAGCCTGTTTCTAGCCTCACTAGGTAATTTTCTCTTACATGTCCTGGAGACCATGTGAACCAAATAGAAACAGTTCATGTTCCTACCTGGAAAAAGGATATTCTTTCCAGCTGCTGTCTTCATAGCATTCAACTGAACAGTTTATCAAAAATATATTGAAAAGTGTTCCAAGCCATAGTCAACCAAATAGAATCTCTCTCAAATGTGAAGAGTACCAGAACCTACACAACATGGCTATGGCCTTATTTTTGACTTTTAGGAAAATGGAGTCAAAGTCAGAAAATGTGGTAAATGCTTTAAACTTTGGCACCTAAGAGGAAATTCTGAAAAAGAGTAACCCTATGTTAAAGGGAAGAGTTCAGGTTTTTTCAGCTAAATGTAAGCACTGAGCATAATGAATGAGGAGTGGATTAGAAAATTTCCCTGATGTAATGATGATTATCTTTTTATTTGTCCATTGTCTCCAATCTATCTTTAAGAGTAAGTACAGAACAGGTACCATATTAAACATAAGACATGATTCTTCTCCTTTGGAAATTTATAATACAAACCAGGTATTTACAACTAGAGATTATTGAAACCTTGACTGAAATTCAGTCATTATAAAACCTTTAGGTAAAAAATGACAGTATGGTGGAAAGGAATTCAATTTCCCAATGCAAAGCTAATACTAAAAGATGGTCTTTCTGTCCACACCCACGTTCCTTTAAATTATGGGGCTTCAACTTTTAGGACAGCTAAGAAGAATTGGGCATTTTCTTTCCTGCTTCATCTGTTTCTGGTACCATAGAACTCTTTTGCTCAGGTTTATTACAGCCAAGGTATACTTGTGATAGCCCATATTGGGTGGCTAAATTTTAATAACTAAGAGAGGAAAACAAAGCTGATCTATCTATTAGTGCTAGATTCAGAAAAGTGTCATTCTTGATTCTAGAAAAAAAAACAATAGTGGCTTATCTATTAGGAGCTTTTCCCCCTCCTTTACATGGCACCTGTTGCCATAGTCCCTCAGATTTCTGACGGATTGTTTCATGTAACTTTGAATAACGCTACTTACATGAAGTAAAAATTCAGTCTCCATTTCATAAAGTGCTTCTGTGATACCTATTCTGTACTTAGCTTTCTCCAGTTTGCTAAATCAAAGCAACACTTCTCTCTGCAGAACCAAGATGATGCCTGTGCTTTAGACTCCAAAGAGGAAAAATTCACATCAGCATCACAAAAAACATTTTGCCCCATAACAGTGCTACAGATTAACACTCAAGAAAGCATTATTAGTTGTAAAAAATATATATATTTAGGAACTGTCCATTTAACAACTTTTATCGGTAAATGCAAAATTTCTTTTCAATTTGTAGATATAAATGTTTGGCTCATGTAATGTGGTCTTCTTACCATATTAAAATTTTATTGACCTATCTTGAGGCATATTGAATAATGTGCTTCTAGATTGAATGTAAAGCATATTCTTTATTCTTTTCATATTTTTTTAGTTCTTTTCTGTCTCTGATTTCAATTTATATGTTTTTCTCTAAGTTTGTAATGATGTGTTCTTCTGCTTCTCAAGAAAATTGAACCCTCAGTAAATCCATTCCTTCCCTCCACAGAATTCATCTAAAGCTGCCCAGGCCCCATCTCCATGGGGTGCCAGTGGAAAGTAAGTTGACATTGGTGAATGGAAATTAATTCTGCATGACTCTATGAAACTGCTTGTTAATATCCAAGTGCACCCAAGTATTGTCCTGTGTACCCCACCCCACACTTACCTCTCTTCAGTGTTTTGCTTTTCAATCTTCTCTTGTGCAGGAGCACAGGAACTCCATCCCCCATGTCTCCCAGTCCTTCTCCAGTCAGCTCAGTGGGATCTCAGGGGAGTCTCTCAAGCACTAGCACCCCTTCACCATCGTCCATAATTAGCATTCCACATAGGATCCATCAGATGGCAGCCAACCATGTCAGCATCACCAACAGCATTCTGCATAGCTATGACTACTGGGAGATGGCTGACAACCTCGCCAAGGAGAACAGAGGTATGCAATGTAAAAATAAAAAAAACTGGTCCACTAGCTAGAGTCCAGAGGAGCAGGTGATCTGTTGGCATGATATATGGTTCAGCTGTCACAGCACATGGTAACAAATGCTAGGATGGGAGTCCCAGGATTAGGGTTGGAGTCCCAGCACTACCCACTACTTACTAGCATTAGAAAAAGCAGTGGAATTGTAGTTACAAGACCATCACCTGCCCTTGGTCAAGTCTCTTCATCTCTGTGGTTCTTCAGTTTTCTCATCTATAAAATGAGGATGATAATACCTGTAAAATGACCCAGTTGTAGGGAAAGGACTTTGGAAACCTTAAAGCTCTATTGAAATGTCACACTGTATGGCAGTGATAGCTATTATTATCATGTACCTAAGTGTGAATGTGCTGTGATTAGGTCCTGGGCATACTAATAACTCACGTGTGTATAGGGCCTTAAATTTTCCAAAGGGATTTCCTCACAGTAACCTTCTGAGGTAGGCAATAAAGAATTATCCCCATTTTACAAATGAGGAAAATAAAGTTCAGAAATGCTAAGTGACTTGCCAATAAATAATAAATATTAGAGCCAGGATTCAAATTCATGTCTCCAGAATGCTCTCCATTATACCATATTGCCAGCGGAAAGCTTTTGTTGGCAGATTTTACCTCCTTATTGGCATTGTTTTTCTCAATCAAATTTGATGTGTATCTAGTGTGAAGAAAGTACTATGTATAGTTTTTGGTGGGGCATGCAAAGAAGTGTAAGATACAGTTTCTGACATCAAGAGTTTACAGATAACATAAGCAGCATATGTTAAGTACCAGATGAGTAATGTCCCAGACATTAAGTTCTGTGTGAGTTCAGAAGAGAACTGGAGGATGGTGTGGTCACATGTGGCTTTATGGTTTCATGAAGGAGGTGGCATTTGAACTGGGCCTGGAAGGATCAGTGAATAAGGGCCAGGGAGCTCCTTATGGGGGGCGGGGGGAAGACATTGTGAGATGAGAAAAAAGTTGAAAATCTTTAAAATTCCTGAGTTACCGTGGTTCCTGACTAGAGAAGGGATTCACATAGGGTAATAGTAGGAGATAAAGTTGGAGCCAGATTTGAGGAAATCATAGAATTTTAACATTGGAAGGGACTAAGAAGTCTTCTAACCTAAGGCAGCGTCCCCCAAAAGTAGTCAATCTCCATTTAAGCATTTCCAGTGGCAGGAAAATCACTAACTTCTGCAATAGACCCATTCTGTTTTTGGACAGTTCTAATTGTTGGTTCTGTATACTGGACCAAAAGTCTTCCATTATTTCTGGTTCTGCCCTCTGGAGCCATGCTTTTGTGTAGCTGTAGCTAACCTCTCTTCCACATGGAGAGCTCTTTAAATATTTGAAAACAGTCATAGCCTCCTCTATGTCTTCTTTTCTCTAGGTTCAGTATTGTTTCTCAGGTGTTGTGGGTTCTAGCCCCTTACAGAATCCTGGTCACTCTGCTGTGGACACCTGACCAAAACCGTACATAGCTCATCAGGATGACCAGTGTGTCGCCAATAGCACCTCTTATAGTATGACTAAGCAGAAATAGCATAGTAGTGCGGTGATGTGGGCAGCTAGGAGGTGCAGTCCATAGAGCTCTTGACCTGGATTAAGGAGGACCTGAGTTCAAATCCAGCCTCAGTCACTTAATAGCTCTATGAGCCTGTGCAAGCCACTTAACTTTAAAGTGGAAATAATAATGGCACGTACCTCCCAGGGTGGTTGTGAGGATAGACTGAGATGGCGTTTGTAAAGTGCTTTGCCACAACGTAAATGCTAGTTTTTATTAGTTGTTGTTATGTCGTCACAGGGCCTGCAGTCAGGAGAGAGTTCTGCTCCACACTGGCTCACTGTGACAGACAATGTAGTCCAGTATTCTGTGCATACCTATCTCACAAAGGTATGATGGAGAATTTGAGAAATGTCAGTAAACTACCTTTACACCCCCACAGGGAAAATAGAGCATTATAATATTGGTGACATAAAATTAATGTCAGATCTATAGTTATACTCAAGGATTACATATATGTATTTGTGTATATGTGTGTATTTTTTTAAATCCCATGGTTGCTCAGCACCATTGGGCAGACTTCTTTGACTTCAGACTAAAGACACACTGGGCTGTGACCTAAGAGTCAATTCCTACCTCCATTTTCCTGCCCTCTATCTGCAACCCCACTAGGAGCCTGCTAAAATATAAGAATAAAATAAATGTGGCAAGCACCGTACTTTTTTTAAGCACTGAGTAAAGAAAAGGCAGAAATGACAAGGTTATTCCACAGCAAAGGAAAAAAGTCAGCTTCTGAATGGCATTCTGTCATTATCCAGGGAGGAGATTGTTCCCATAGCTTTATGGTTGCAGCAGAGAAGGGAGTGGTTCTGATGCCCAAGCTGTTGTATACCCAGTACACGCGAGGCATAGGAATAGGGAATGCTTACCACTTCAGTGACAAAGCTCAGAGGAGGCATTTTATATCAGATGGTCATTTCACCATCACTTCTGGAAATACTTGCTGCTCTTCATAGAAAACATCTTAACTTGAAATTCCATTTCCTGCTCCTGCCTTCCTGCTTCCATCTCAGCTCCTAGAATTAATATTTCCAAGAACAGGGCCAACTTCGTCTTGGATTTACAGTGATGCTTTGGACTCTGTATTTCTTTTACTAGATTGGGGGAGGAGGGGAGAGAAAAGGTTTTACCCCAAGCCAAGTTAGTGTCCTAGACAGCATCTTAGGTAGTACAAACTGCCTGTAGCAGACAGTGGTCAAGCCACTGCATTATTAACATTTTATCAATCACTCTTAAATCTAGACAATTAACAAAACAACAAGCCTGGATTTGTAGCTGTTTGCTGAGTTCTGAGGTATAAATGTGCACACTGAAAATTTAACAACTGCCTCGGGTTCAAACTGATCCCAGCAACATTCTTGCACCTCTCTAAAGCCGGCTGAGGCACCGCATGACTTTCTGGTAGTCTAGTGGACATGGAACGAGGAAGGCATGAAGTCCCTGAGTCATCTAAGCCCTATGATCATGCATCCAATGTCTTTGTGAGAGCTATTCCTTCACAGGCCCTACTGCCCTCTGCACCCCAACCCTGTTCACAGTAATCCCTGCGAGTTTGATAGGTAAAGACAAAAACTATTAAGTGTGGGAGGAGCAGCTCACAGGTAAAGTCCCATATATAGTAGGGAAGTACCACCTTGGGGACATGGAGCATCTCATTATCTCCCCCACACCATAAGGATGTGAAACATCTTCGGAATGCTTGGACAGTTCAATCAACGTTAAATCCACTGGGCACCATGTGTAGTTAATTCATTTTCGCCATCACAATATGCAGGCAAACATGCTTTTACAGAAAACAGAATTTGGGTACCAAGTGTATCAGATAGGCCCTCCCACAAACTTTTAACTCTCTTGCCATTCAATATTAGCCAGGGCTGCCTGAGCAGATCAGGCAGCGCTAACTGGTTGCTTATATTCTGTCCTAAATGTCCACTTTCCAGGCTGGCTTAATACCTACAGCTGAATAAAGGTCAGTCTCAGATGTATCTCTATACTTCTGGTCACACATGTATCCTCTTTGATAAGCAGGATTCTACCTTTGCCATAGTGACTTATCATGAGGCTACTAGGCCTTGTTCTATATCTTACACACAGTCACCTTTGACGGAAATTTTTCTGATGAATCACCTTCAGACTTATCTAGTCTTGTCAAATATGTACTCTGGCTAATGACTTCAGTGGAAGGAATTGGCAGGGGGAGGGCAGGGTTGATAGGTTTGTTGCGAACCCTGCCAACCCTCTTCTATCCATGGGTGATGGTAACACTGGATTTTGTTATAGACCTAGCCCCACCTAAGATATGCAATCCCATTTTGGCCAGTGTAGCTTAATTTCTCCCCCAAAGTGAACATCCCACTGCAACTGAAGCTACCAGCCTGTTCTTGAAAGAAGTTATCTAGTTACCTCACTCTGTATGTCACTTCTGGGTTGTACTATTGTATGCTTCCCAGTTAAAGATTCACCTTTCCATGTCACCTTTCTTTAGTCTGACATGGATAACAGCTGTGAACAGCACCTTGGATGATAATACCTCCTGTAAAGTGACTACATGGCTCTGTCTCCCACCACAGATATTTTTGTGACAAAATTCCTTCCTTCATTCAAGAACACACCCTTTTTTGCAAGTTTCTCTGAAACTCCTGACACACACTACAGTCCCTGTCTTTAACATCTGCCTGAGGGAGTCAGAGGCTGACACAGTAGACCTTACAATCTTAGTGGCTTATAAACAAAGTGGCTTCCAGCAACACTGTCCCCCCATTTCATGGCCTCAAGGGCCAAGGAGATGTTCCAAGGTAAGGCTGATATCCTTCCCACTGCTTCACAGATGCAGTGGGAGTGAGGGAGGAGAGGCCAGCATCCAGCCTAGCATAATAGAAAGGAGAAGGTGAGAAATATCACCCCAGTTAAAGAAGGGCAGAAACATAAAAAAGCAAAGAGCAGCAGTCACACTTCTGCACTGGTATGCTGCTGCATCTCTGTGGAGACCCATCCGGCTTTAGATCCCCTCCCTGGCTGCTGGCTTCCCAGTTCCAACTCTGCCCTGTGTACCCAGGAATTCCAGATCCTGACTCATCCTGGTACTTTAGATCTCATCCCTTTTTCCCCATGAGGGTGCTCTAATCTCTTTCTTGCATTGGGTGACCTATGAGAGATCCAACAATTATCACTCCTTGGAATAATGATGATTATAGGAGCAATAGCACCTTTAAGGTTTGCAAAGGGCTGTACGTGTCACCTCATGTGATCCTTACAACAACCCTGGGAGGTGCTATTATAATCCTCATTTTACAGGTGAGGAAGCTGAGGTAGAAAGGGGTGAAATAACTTGTCCAAGGTAACACGGCTAGTGAGTATCTAAGGAGTCCAACTCCAGGTTTCTGTACTGCAAGCCAAGCACTTGGACCACCTAAGTACCTTGCTTAAGGGAGGAAAGTGATGGATGAAAACTGTTTGGTGGATCAGGAGAGCTAATGATCGTGACAGTATCATTAGGGTGTTTTTTCCTGCCTACGTAAAGCTACCTATCTTCCTTGATGTCTAACTTTGCCTTACTAGTGTTAGTATTTTTATTAAATGATACAGCATCAGGTTTGACTTGCTAGCTAAAAAAGTTAATGTAATTGGGCTGCATTAATAGAAGTGTGGTAAACAGAACAAGGGAGATTATAGCCTCACTGCCTTCTTACAAAATATAGCCTCACTGCCTTGTGACTTTTGTCAGCTGTTAAGTTCCACATTTTAGGAAAGCCATTCATAAATGGAGTATATCCAAACTAGGAGAAAGTTTGGAAACTGGGAACCACATCATGTGAAGATAAATCAAAGAAACTGAAGAAGCAAAGACTTGGGGTTAGGATAAATTCTGTTGCCTGTTTGAAGGATTGTCCTGTGGAAAAGGGATTATTAGCCTTATTTTGCTCATTCCCAGAGTAGTACCTTCAAAAAAATGCAGATAACAGGTTTTGGCCTAATAGAAGGAGAAACTTCTTGGCCAAAAGCCAAATGAGCTGCCTCAGTAACTAGCGAATTCCTTGAAAGGTGGTAGTTGGATGGCTCCCTGTCAAGGGCATGAAAGGGGGGATATCTGTTCAGTTTATGGATTGGACCTCAGATTCCTTCCAATTCTGAGATTCTAAAAGGGTTGAACCTTTTTTTCCCAAATAAGGACCATTTCTCTTGTTGTTTTTAAAGGTTATTTTTATTGCATAGGATGTTTTCCAGGGTTAAGGAAGAGAAGCTGAAGGAACAAGACATCAGCCCATAAATATTCACTAGGAAACACAACAAAATACCCAATGCCAGAAGGTGTCATCAGTGGCACACTGAGGCAGAGAGAATGAAAGATAAAATAGGGATATTTTTACAGCCATCCTCCATTGCTCTCCCAATAGCCTGGCATTCTCATTTCCACCTTGGGGAAGCTGAGCAGAGCTCCTAGCCATCTTCCCCCGACCAGGAGGGTGAGGACAGTCCCACCTCTTCCTGCTCTGTCTCCCATCTCTGGATCAACTATGGTTACTCTGCTGCCTCCACAGCCCTTTTCCTCAATCTCAGAAGTTGACTGGATGCCCATTAGAAACATGGTACCAACGCCAGTGAGAAAATTGTCATGAAAAACATTGCTGCTTCCTTTGACTACATGTTCACAGGGCACAAAACAACCATACACCAACCAGGGCACAGACTGAGAGATTAGAATGATGAAAAATATCATTTAGTTTGATCCAGAAATGTCCCATATTGTGATTTGTGTGCCTTCTCGATAATCTGTTAATGTGTAATCCCTTTATCTTCGTGTTCCTTTTCCCTTTTTCTCTTCTGTCTCACTCTTCTGTTTTCCTTTTCTTCCACCTTTCCATCCTTTTTTCCTTTTCCTGATATTTGTGGTAGTACCATGAACAGGACAGAATCCTTGATGAATAGAAGCCATGAGTGATTTTTTCCCAAGTTATTCAATGTGATTTCATTCGCAGATGTGACAGGATTTTCTTTTAATAATGACTATTTCTGTTCCCTAGAGTTCTTTAACGATCTGGATTTGCTGATGGGGCCCGTCACCCTGCATAGCAGTATGGAACACCTCGTTCAGTACTCCCAGCAAGGACTGCATTGGCTGCGAAATAGTGTTCACTCATCATAGTGATTGCGTGCCATTTAGCTGGACTGTGTAATAATCTCCCATGGACTGTTCAATTATTCTGGACACTGTGCTACCGAAATTCTCAGTCACAGCATTTATCCAAATGAAGGTGAATATTTCTTCAGCATCGAACAATATTTTTCTAGGGAGTGTGTGTGTGTGTTTGTAAGTGTGGGTGTGTCTGAGGTTGTCTGTGTATATTTGTAAAATATATGCAGCTCTTCAGAATTCATCTTCTCCTCCTGTAGTCTCCATAACCTTAGGATAGGCAGAAGTAATCAGAAGCATCTGATTAGAGAAAATGCGCGCGCACACACAGACACACACACACACACTATTTGCTTTCAATTTCAATATTATACCTTGGATTCTTAGAAAATGAAGCCAAAATCTCATGGGTTAGTTAATCAAGTGCAATAAAGCACATTGAAAGCTTGACTGCCAGTTTAGATGCTCCTAGAACATACATTATTTTCAGTCGTTTTTTCAGTCTTAATATATTATCTCCCCCCTACTTGCAGATTGGTGTGAGTTGATGAGTAATTGAAAAATGGAGTTGAATATGTTATTTTTTGTGCAGGAAGTTTCAGTGGATTTCATGTTACCTTAATTATTGCTCTTTTCTATTATAATTTCATCTATCATTCAGCCTTATTATCACCTAAAAAATACAACAGTAAGCAAAAGAGATTTTTCCTAATTACCTTCCTCTTCCTTCTTCTCTCCCCCATCCCCATTAGAGTGGTAGTTATGGCACTAAAATGAACAAAAGAAAAATCCAACGGCTTGGAACCTAAATGGATATTAAAAACATGTGGCAAGGCTTTGCAATTGAAAAGCAGAATTCACTTATACAGATGACATCAGACACACATATACATACCTTTTTCACTTCTCTGTCTCTTTTGTAATGGCCATATGGAGCACTGTCTTATCTAACTGCCAGAAATTTTAAAAGTCTTTTCCATGATAGCTTTCTTGCAAATGTAGACCAAATCGAGATATAACCTAGACTGTCTCCTTACCAAAAGTCTGAGTTTGCTGCTTATCATGCTAAGAACCATTTACTATAATAATTCCATATAATCCTCTCACTCTTCTTGCATAATCTACTAGTGCAAGGCTTTAATATTTCTTGATTTGGGAAACATTTCCAGTCACTGTTGACAAGCTTCCTTTTATTGAGAAGAGGGCTGAGGGGTGATATTAATCCTGCAACAAAAACTACAGTTTCGTTTAGGTCAACAGAGATCAATGCCTATTTGTATCCTCTGTAGTAAGTCATATGCATACTTCCCTTTGCCATCAATGCATTTCTGTTTGTTATTAACTTTATGTTCACTCTTTTGACATCTTTTATTGTTTTCAGTTTTCATTGGAAATATAGCCTTAATAAGATTTTGTCACTTCTAATTTGAGCTTTGGAGTTAAGAAAATGTGTCCCAGAAAAAAAAAAACCTTTGGGTCATAAAAAATAGCCATATCTTTCCAAAGCCTAGCATGTCCAAACTCTGTGTGTGTGTGTACACACATATACATGCATATACATATGTGTGTTTATACATATGTGTATTTTATATCTGTATAATGCATCCTACTGATACCACCATTGCATATGTGATATCAGGTCACCCTAAAGAAGGGATGTGATACAGTATGTTGCTTGAACTACTTCAAGGCAGTAGAGCTAAAAGGGATTTAGAAGAGATGCTGACCTACACCCAGTTTCTAGGTACTGAGGTTCTCATTCCTTTAGTTGTGGTATGTTTCCCATTTTTCAGCCTGATACCTAGTTGGAAAGTCAAGTCCACCAAAATTACTTAGCTCTGTTTACTGGTTTCAAGTTGTATGAATGCTAAAGGTATCTTGGTGATGACTTTGAAGTTAATTTGGAAGTTTATGCCTCAGTAAGTGAGGGCCTTACCAAACTTTTCTTGGGCTTTTGTCTCAAGGTGTTTGGGTTATATTAACTCAGTATTATTTTTTTCAATATTCATTTCACCTTATGTGCTGCATAGATTTTCTTTATACATATCTCTAACTAGTAATTGGCACATCGCTACAATTATGTTCTCTTTTGGAAACTTTAGTTGCATATGTAGAGTTTAGAGTCACACAATTTTTTTTATTCTTATGAACTCAGAAGAAAGGTTAGACCTCTTATGTACAGTGTGTTCCGTAGAGATGCTTTGCAATTCAGGATGATTGAATACTCTCCTGTGATGCTACAACATAGCTTGCATCAGAAGTATCTCTGCTAAGTCTTTTTAAGTTATGTACATTTTGGTTTTTGGTAAACCCCTGATCTAATCATGAAACCGAATTAAATGAGGAAGTATACTTAAACTCATTATGTTGACAACATTTTGGTTGGTGACTTAGCAATGATCATTTCAAACAAGGCTTTTAACAGTGGGTCATTTTGGTGATTAGAGTAGATGATTCTATCACAGGTATTTGTTTCCTCTGCCCCAATGGTGAGGCAATAGCATCTGTTTCATTTGGAAACAGAAGAACTGTGACAACAGAAAATTTTAGTGACTGGTCTTCTCTTGATTGCTGTTAGTAAAAAAGTCATTCCTATCCCATCCTTTTTCATTTTTTTAGTTTTCTATATATCTTTGCATTTGACCTCTTTTTAATTTTGAAGACAAATTATGTTCTCAGGAACCAAATATGGGCTTGATTGAGGTCAAGCCCTCAACAACTTTAATAGGAGTTTGTCCTTAATCACAATGACA
Organism: Trichosurus vulpecula; assembly: GCF_011100635.1. Taxonomy (NCBI): domain Eukaryota; kingdom Metazoa; phylum Chordata; class Mammalia; order Diprotodontia; family Phalangeridae; genus Trichosurus; species Trichosurus vulpecula. The sequence goes on from NC_050574.1 coordinate 387,192,162, forward strand.
GAATTACCTTCAAATGGGAGTAATCCAAATATATCCCAAGCCAAGATCTGGCATTTGTTATACATTCCTTATGAAATATTTTGATTAGATATGCCTTCACAAATCAGACTCGTGCAGAATTATGCAAAGGGAGAGATTTGGTTAAAACACATACTTCTTAATATTGTAGATAAGAATTCAGTCCCACAAAATGAAGGAGATGGAATAAAAATAAGTTGAAGTGCTTTCAAATTGTTTACCACATTTAAGCACATGAAATGCAATACAAGGAAACTTTCTGCACTAAAAATCAATTATCACATTTATAACAATTCTATATGCATTGCATCATGATGTGTACATTTCTGGCACTCCATACATAATATGCAGTTTGTGTAAATGAATACATTTAAATATATGTATACAGTACAGCTAAACCATAAAAATGTAGTCAGTCTGAAGGATATTACTAGTGCCTAAATATTCAGTACATGTCATTGGATGTTCATTTCACCTTGGAAGTGCAGTAATTGTTACAAAACTAATTAGTGCAGCTAATCATTACTTAAGATCACATCTTTGAAACTGTGCAGTAGTATTTATGTATAATATATATGAAGTATATATACACATGTATACATGTATATTTTTAAATAACATTTTTCCACAGTTTTCACAGTTTTTCCAGAGCTACTGTTAAAAAAAAATCTATATTACACAAAAAAGCAGACTTTTTTTTTCCTAAGGAAGTAGACACTCTGCACACCCAGTTAACATTGTGGTTTATCTGTTTCTAGATACCCAAGAGACTTTAGCAGTCACCAGCCTTAATGCATGTACAGAATTATTCTTGTGATTTATCTGTGTTTTTTTTAATCTTCATGAAATTGGAATTTATAAACATGTCTGCCTTTCTGAGGTTGCAGATGTTACATTAAGTGATTTATGCTGTAAAATGGGAGAAGTTGAACTGTAAGTAAAGAATATCAACTAAATTCCATAAATTTTTATAAGAAAAATTCGAAATTGAAATGTTTTTCAAATCAATATCTTTCATTCGTGAAACATCCTTTTTATGCATATTTTTATTGCGTACCCACTAGATAATTAGCATAATAAGCCTAATTCTTGATGCAAAGATATATATTCTTTTCATGAATTCTACCGTTCCTTCCTTATGCTGCCCCTCCCAGCCTTGTACAGGCCCTCTATACGTACGCACACACATACATAAACACACACAAGCCTAATTCACCAGAGAACTGTCCAAAAGAAACAAAAGGCCTCAAAATGCATGTTTACACATGTATTTTTTAGTCTGACATAGATTTATTTACCCCTAAATAGCCAGTTATCTTGTCTTTGTGCTGAAATGAAGTGTCTGAGCTCATCTTAAGCTGAAGGAGCAAATGACTTGACTTGCAGTTGCCATTTTCCAACTCCTGGCACCATTCATTATACAGTAATCTTTGCCAGCCCTGTAAAAAAAAAGCTTAATGTGAACTTTTAATTCAGGAAATGCAGGTATTAGAACAGTAACTTGACATGTTATGTCCCTCCTGTGTAGGAAAAAGAACTCCTTTTAAAAAAAAATGACATCTTAAGTCTCTCCCTTCAGAAACCTCTCTTTCTACCTTTGTTTATTTCAATGAAGTTATTTCAAGCCCTTTCACTTTTCGTCCTGCCATACTTCTTTGAGCTACTCACAAATAATCTAGCCAAAAAGTGGCAATGAGGACTTTCAGAGGTTACATCCATCTAGTCACAGTGGTTCAGTTAATCCCTCAGCAGGATCTTTGGCGCACTGATCATGAAGGACTGGGTCATTCTCCAAAAGAGGAGGGAGAGAATACTTTGTATTCCTTGCATTAGAGATCTTCCAATGAGGAGGTATCCTTTGGACAGTGGTCTTTTCCCCCTTGGGTTAAACTTGATTGAGGGCTAAACTCCAACAGAATCACTTTTTGTTTTGCAGTGCTTCCATTTTAACTGAAACTTGGAACCAGTGGAGATTCACAAAAAGTAAAAAGAAAAGTGAAAACCAATAATAAAACTGAATTTTAAATTTGGGGTCAGTTCTATTTTGTCATGTTCCCATTTCCAAGAAAAAAATAGCTTTTAAATCAACAAATTGTTCTGACTAATCATTTAGGCTTCTGATTCGTTTTCCCTTTGTCCCATACTGAAATACTCTGCTTTCAGACTACACTTGTTTGTTTGACATAAGGAAAATTATAAAAACTACCCTCTCTAACTAATTGCATATGACCATTTTTATAATTAATTGGTACTGTAAGTCTGTTGGGGGGGTGGTACACTGTTGATGGGATGCAGAGGGATTTAGCATCACAGCTCTCACTCACACTAATGGGAATCAAGGGATTAAATCCCCATGTATTAAGTTGACAATTTACCTCTTGCAGCCAATTTTAAAATGCATTGATCTGAGGAGTGAATGCAAGACAGTAATTATTAGTGAGCACTGGGCCCAGCTGTAGTGTTTAAGTGTCAGTACATATTGATGAGATGTAAAAAACTAAATAATAGCCTGTTTGTTTTATATGGCAAAAATCATTTTTGTTCCTAGAGATGGTTTTAAACTTTGGAAGTTTTGTAGACCTTGGTAGAACATATAAGTTGTTTAGTTTGCTTATTATTCCTTAACAACTGTGTGACCCTGGACAAGTTACATGTAATTTCTCTGTGCCTCAGTTTCCTTATTTGTAAAATTAGAAGGTTGAACACTGGACTCTAAGGTCCCTTCCACCTTTTTATCAATGATTGTTAATTTTTTTTCAATTTTCCATAAGGTAAAAATTGATATTTTCCCCTGGAATTCGGGGTGGTGGCTTTGGATACTCAAGACTACGCAAACTAGGAAGAAAAGGGAAAAAGATTTATATCCAGAGATGTGCCTCTGGAGACTGTCTTCCTGGGTTGTGTATTATTCACTGTGGCTAAAGATAATCTAGCTTTTAAAGGAAATCTCTTTGTATCCCTTTTGTCATCTTGCCCTGACAGTATACAGATCACTACAAAGCCAGGACATGGCTCTATAAGTTATGATGGCAATAATCCTATGCATAACCCACCCCCATCTTTAGTTAGAGAAACTATTGTAGCATCACCAAAGTCTTCACAAATACACAGAGACATATTTGTGTAGTAAAATATAAATATTAACTCTTCAGCAATTTGTATACTATTTAATAATCCCTTGCAATTTCTAGAGTAGTCAGTTCAGACCAAAATGCCCTTATCTGTGACCTGCATTGTTCCTTTTCTTTTTTCCCCTCTATGCAGTACAGTAGAAGTCACAGATTTAGCATCTTGACTTTTCAATAGGACAGAGTCAAGTCACGTGGGGCACTGGGGAAGCAAAATTGTAGTACGTCAGTGGAGGGAGTGTGACCTTTTAATCCCATCCCTCCTACCGCCCTCTGGTATGTAACCTTGAGCAAAGCTGCTTCTCCATGCCTCAGTTTCTTCCTTGGCAAATGAGATTCACAGCAACACCTACCTCACTGAGACAACATGAGAATCAAAGGTTTGTTCATGTACTTTGAGATCCCAAGTTACCAAGCGCTCAGGAGGTATTAATGTGGTTACTATAGCAGCAGCACTCATAAAGAACATTCAGTACCTCTGCAAACTCCCATATTCAAACCTGTGGGAATCACGAGATGGAAAAACCATACTCCCTACTGATAACCTTTTTAAGAAAGATTCCCAGCTTCAACTTCAATTCAGAAAGCTAGAAACCGGAGAGGGTGACTAGAATAATCTCTATACCTTTGGGATTGGGGAGGAGGGAAATACAGATTCCCAAGGCTGGGAAATTTTCCCTCTGGCCAGTATGTGAGGGAGATAGATGTTACCTTTGTTGCTACCCTGTTTCTAGCCATGTGCAGCGTACTAATTAGCAAACAAGAGTGTGTGTACTCTCTTTGCCAGGTGCATCAGGGTTGCTAAGTAACTTATGGTTGGTGACTTAGTCTCCACCCTCCTGTGACCCATACTTATTTTTCATTGTTTGGCCTTGGGAAATATGAGATCATCTTGCTAAAAAGAGGAAGAATCTTCCTCAAGTTACTATTTTCCACCACCTCCCCATAAATAGGAAAATAGATCACTGAAAATCTTGCTTCAGGCATTTGCTTTAGGGTCTAAGTGGTTGCTGCTGAACCTAGTCTAAAAATTGGGCGCTATTTTCACACTAATTTAGTAATGAGAACCTTTTCTGATCTTTCTATAGCCTTTAATACTATGCGACTGAATGAGAACAATAGGACATACAGACTTTTTTCCTTCTGTGGGTAAAATGTATCTGAAAGTCTGCTGCAGGGCCTTGGTCTGAGGGTAAGATCTGCCAGCGTAGGGATTGGGTCCGTCCTAAGCTTAGGAAAAGAAAAACCTTTCTTATAATAAGATGTAGACTAAGAGAGGCCCCTTCGGATGGTCAGGTTAGTTATGGACCAATCACTTATCAATACCAGGTGAAGAAAAAGGTGTATTAAGTTTGTCTGGGCCATCAGATGCTTAGCATATTTACACAATACCAAGTATCTGGGTGAAAACTGGAACATGCAGGTCATCATTGGGGATTTTGTGTCATGGAAGTCGGTTATGTAAATGATAAAATGAAATTTTCATCTAGTATTGGGTATCATTTAGATAAAGCATCAGTCAGGTTGCCAATTGTCCCTATATGCTGGCCCTGGAGCTTAACAAGAAACTTTATAAAACAATGACTGTGAATATCAGAACTTCCCCTTTTGGGGCCACTAGGAACAACTTTGTCAGCCCTTTCTCCTCTGAGGCTGCCGAAAATGGTCAATGGATGTAATCTCCTACAAAATCCTGCCTAATTAAATCCAGAGACAAAGCGAAGCTTTTGTGGGGGTTAATCCACAATTCTGGCAAGTGTGTGGTGGCTATTTGAATGAAAATCTCCCATATGATTGCATTAGCTGCATTAAAACCCATTAATAAAGTGTAACTGCTAATAATGTGGGTTTCATTTCTAACAGTATCTTTTTTTTTCCCTACCAGAGTTTTAATAAATATTTTCCTACAGTAACTCTCAGTAGTTGCAAGAAACTTTCAGGGGTAGGTGTTAGGATTTGTTCATCTGTGGGATCAAGTTGTTAAAATCCTTTTTAGTTTGCATCACTTCATTCAGGAACCTAAAATTCCATAGTTATGTCATGCCAGTAACTGGTATTGATTCATAGAGAAGGCAATAGTAATATAACACAAGGATATCAAGGATCATGTTCTGGCCTTGTGAGCTTCATCAAATTCCATTCAAGTCCTTACATTACATATCATTTCACATTCTTGGCTTTCTGGAAGCCACTGGCAACTCAGGAGCCCAACTCATTTCCAACTCGACTTTTCCAATGACCCAGACGTTAGTCTCTACAATGCCAAATTATAGACCTTCACTTGTCCCTTGCTTACAGGAATTGGTCATAGTGATTGTAGAATTGAACAATTTTTTTAAAATGGGACTATTCTGTACAGTAATTTATGCTGTAAAAATGTACATATTATCATTGTAGCACTGATGAATGATTTGAAGTGCTGTATTTATTAGGTCAGTTACCATTTTCATTTTGTCTGTTCATTCTATATTAAGATAACTTAATTTTATTTTTGTTACATGAGATTCATTTAGGGGCTATTTGTCAACGCATTTGGACCCTTTTACGGAGAAAGCCCGGAATTTATGTTGCTACACAGTGGCTACTTTAACTGAAATAGGTGTGACGATTTCACTATGCATCAAAATGGGAAATTATATTACTAATGATGGTCAAAATCATATGCTTTTATCTATGTATTTTAGTAATATGAGCAAAGTGATTACTAGATGCCATGAATGCAGACCAGTGACTTTGATAAGGTTCACTCTTTCATTTCATTCTCAGAACTCATGAACTGTTCATTCTAAAGGAAATGAAAGTTGATAGACAGTAAATAAGTTCAGTCATTTCCTCATGACTTGTTCTTACCCCCTGGACTTCTTCCTAGAAGTTTGGAATGCGAGGACCTGTAGGGCTTGAACTTGGTGGTTCTTCATATCTGCCTAATTCAGCATAAACATGAAATCCTCTTTTTTTCTTCTCCCTCTTTCCTTTCTGTAAAAGGGCAGAAAATAAATTTGGTGTCTAAACACAGCTATATTTGTCCCATTCCAGACAAACAACCCCTAAAGCAAAGTGCATATGTTCCAATGGCAGAAGGTTTAGAAGGGGTGGGAAGCCTATCTATTATTAATGATTTGTTTCTGGTTTTGTGTATTTTGTCTGATTTTAAAGTTCACATGTACAAAGATAATGGAATCATGGACAACTTGTTTTACTGTTTGGAGATTTTGCTGTTTCTATAATTCATACGAAACCCATGTAGCACAGTTTCTGGAATGGTAAAACATCTTACTGTAATGTAACAGAATGAGCCTTAAGGATTTGTAAGAATAAGCACTTTTATATTAAAAAGTAAATATTAATTCATCAGTAAGATTACTTTTTTAATGTGACAATAAACCATAAAATCAACATCTTTCTGTCTCAAATATGTCTCATCTGTTTCTTTTTTTAAATACCTTAGTGTGGAATGCCGTCATTTCTCAGACTTTATTGTTTGGAGATGTCTCTGTAATCTTCAAACCACAAGGTGACCTCTTCTCTCTGCTTCCTACTACCCACCAAAGTTGAAAACACCTAGACGCCTTTTGAATGAACACCAGTATTTTAAGGAACTAAAAATGAGTCAGTAAAAGATCAAATGAGATACTGTATGTAAACTATTATGGTTCTGATAAAGAAAATGCCTTTGATGCCTAGAGATTTGCCACTAAATGTCCTTTGGTGTCTTTGCCATAATAGGCAGTGATCTAGAATCGCCTCTGGCAGCCGGACCAGAAGTTGTTTCTCTGGGGTTTACTGTCTCTCTGCTAAACTAAAGCTAGGATGATGTACTTCAGAAAGCCCCTGTCTTCTAGCCTCTGCTCTACCATCCAACTGTGTGTGCCCCACTGTTCTCATTATATAAAGAAGTGGTACTGAATGGGACCCCTTCCAATTCTAAGTCTTTAATCCTCTTTTCCTTTTAAGGAAGAAAAAAAATATTGCAAGCATGATAGAATCTGAAATAATTTTGCTAAAAGTAGTTTTAAAAATATCAACCGTCAATTGTTTGTGCTCCTTAGATTTGATTGTTCTATATTAATGAATTTTCTTCAAGCATCTAGGCTTTTTTTTTTTTGAAGCAAAGAGCAACATGTGGTTTAATTGAATTGCTCAGTAGCTCTCCAAAACAAGCAGACTGAATGTTGAAGTCTTCCACATCATTTAACTTCAATCTCTGCCAGTTTAGCAACCTTGCCCACCAAGAGGAAACGCCATACCAGTGTTCTGAGGTTGATTCTTCCTAAAGTCATGTTCAGGTTGGGTTTTTAGGTAGTTATTTAATCAAGTCATACCATGCGAAAGTTATTGTGTGTAAGATCTATTAAGAAAAGTGAAAATGTTTTATATACATTACTGCCATTTACATTTTTCCATATTTTACAACTTTATATTTCTGGTCTCAGTAAATTTTCCATATTGTTTGTATCTTTTGGTTTCTAAATGCATTCTGTTCCTACAATTTTGACTTTTTTTCAGCAATTTTGGTAAACATCTGCTATAAAATTTGGCCTAACTTATGTGAAACAAAAATCCCTATGATGGGAATCCCTATACAAAGGACTTAATTTTAAAGATGCCTCCTAATTGATTGTCCAAACATCAAGGAAGAACTTTAGCAATTTGACCCTCCTTTAAGAGGTTCCACTCAAAGACTCATATGAACTGACATAAATAGAAGTATCGTTTACATGATGACTATAAGAATGTAAAACACAACATTTAAAGATTTTGGTGTCCAGTTGGGTCTTTAGGAACCTGATGATGAAGAGAGCAGAGAGGTGGGACCATAGGTGTGAAATGAAGCATACGTTTTCAGAAATGACTGATGTGTTAATTTGTTTTGCCTGGTTGAATTTATTTGCTACAAGAGACAGGTCCACATTGGTGGGGGAAGCAGGAACAGACTTTGAGAACCAATAGTGATGTAATAAAAGAAAATGTCATCAAGAAAACATTTTAAAAGAAAACAAAAACATAAAGGGTCCCATTACTTGTCTGGGATGAGAAAAGTTATGAAGCAATAGAAATTTAATAGGTGAAAAAAACCTTGGAAATCAACTAGACCAACTACTTTATTTTATAAATTGGTAAACTGAGGCTAGGAAAAGTGAAATGGCATGCCCAAGGTCACACAAGTATTTGATGGCAAAGTTGGGACTACAACCTAGACCCTTGAGTTGCCGCAGTAGCCATTTTGTTGCCTATTGTACTTGAAATATGCTGTTATTTATTATTTTTTACTATAGCCAGTGTCTCCCTAACTTCACAGATATTTTGTCTCCCTTTCTGCCCCATGCCAGTAATTTGAGTGAAATAGCCCCAAGAACATATTACTAAAAGACATCCTTACTCAAGTTAACAAAATAAGCATCTTCCATGAAGAGGACCTACTCTTTTAGGGATCCCTCTGCCATTCAGGAAGTGTTTTGGGCAGGGATTATACCACAATGGAAGGATATATATCATAAGGCATCTTCCTTATTCTGACTCTAACTTGATCTCCATTGCTTTTTCCAACTGGAAAAGCAGAAATGACACCCCTAGGTAAAGTAAGTACAGGTGGCACAAATCATTCCTTCTATACAGTTGTGCGCACTCCCCCAAAAACACAGCATCTATAGGAAGAATGGGCTCAAAGTTGGCCTACAGTGGTAGTGAGGTTGACTTGTAAGACACACAAATGGAGGGTAACTCACAATTCCTCAATTTCCCTGCCTTCCTTTGTTCCATGGCCAATCTTTTGTTGTTACTCAGTCATTTCAGTCACATCCCACTCTTCATGACCCCATATGGGGTTTTCTTGGCAAAGATCCTGGAGCAGTTTGCCATTTCCTCCCCCAGTTCATTTTACAGATGAAGAGAATGAGGCAAACAAGGTGAAGTGACTTGCCCAGGGTCACACAGCTAGCAAGTATCTGAGTTCGGATATGAACAGAGATCTTCCTGACTCCAGACAAAAAATTAATTTACCGAGAGTTCCCTCTTTTCCCCTCCTCATATCACTAACATCTCCCCCCACTATCTTCTTCTTCACTACCATGTAAGACAAAGAGGTGATCTCCTTTCTAAAGTTAACCCCTGTATTTGCACCCTTGATCTCATCTCCTTCAACAGACTGCCCCCAATTTCTTGTCTTCAGTCTCACCCATGCTCCTTCCTTTCTGTGTACATTCCCTGCCCATGCCCCTCTGGTCCTTAAAAAGCTCTCCCTTAATACTGCCATCCCCACTAGCTATCATCCTTTACCTCTCCTCTCCTTGTCTAAGCTCCTTTGGAAAGCTATCTACATTTGCCACCCCTCCACTTTTTATCCACCCACTCTCTTCTAATAATCTGGATTCCAAAATCATCATCCAACTAACACTCCTCTCTCCAAAGTTACAAATGATCTCTCATTTGCCAAATTTAAAGGCCTTTTTTCCAATCATCCTTCTTGGCCTCTCTCTACCTTTGCTGCTGATGATCACCCTCTTCTTCAATCAGTTGTTATCTTGTCCTTTCTACCTTCACCTTGTCGCTGGTATATATCTTCTTCTCTTGACTCACACAGCCAACACCCTAGTGGTGGGGTATCTGCAGCATCGAGGCCCTGTAGGTCCTCAAGTGCAGCCCTTTGACTGAAACCAAACTTCATAGAACAAATCAAAACTTGGACTCAGTCAAAAGGCCGCACCCAAGGTTCCCCACCCCTAGATTTGTCCTCAGCACCTCACGTGCACTATTGCAGTAACCTTCTAATTGGTCTCATTGTTGAACCACCTCCTCACTCCCATCCATCCTCCATTTAGCTGCCAAAGGGATTTTCCTAGAGTGTAGATTGGCCCATGTTACCTCCTTATTCCCTAAATTCCAGTACTTCTAGGAACAAATAAAAAATTCTTCCCACCTTTCTAGTACATTCTGCATACATTCTACCTCCTTCCAAGTATCCAACTACAATGATCCACTTGTTTAACCATCAGCTTCATGCATTTGCACTGGTTATCTATGTGCTTTCTTTCCTCATCTCTGCCTCAAGTTTTCCTGCTTCCTTCAAGACATCATCCAAGTACCACCTTCTGTGGCCCCTAGGTGCCAGTGCTTTCCCCTTCAGAGACTGCTTTCTATCTACTCTGTCTAGACCCAGTTATTTATCATTTTCTCCCCCATGAGAAGGTTTGCTCCTTGAAGGGACTGCTTTTGCCTTTCATTTTATCCCCAGCACTTAGCACAATCCCTGGCAAATTGTAAGTGCCTAATAAATGCATGTTAACAGATTGACTATTTCACTCTTCTACTTAATTTCAGTAGCTCTCTATTGCTCTGGGGTAGCCAGGTGGCACAGTGGATAGAGCACCAGGCCCAGAGTCAGGAAGACTCATCTTCCTGAGTTCAAATCTGGGCTCAGACACTTACAGGCTGTGTGACCCTGGGTTTAACCCTATTTGCCTCAGTTTCTTCATCTGTAAAATGAGCTGGAAAAGGAAATGGCAAGGCATTCCAGTATCTTTGCCAAGAAAACCCCAAATGGAGTCATGAAGAGCTGGACACAACGCAAAAACGACTGAACAGCAACAAAAATTGCCTCTAGAATAAAGTTTAAATTCCTCTGCTTAGCCTCTAATGCTCTTCACAACTTGATCCCAAGCTATCATTTTGATTTCATTATATATTATTCCCCATCCTATATTCTATGATACAGCTAAACTGTTCTTCTCTGTGTTCTTCACACAAGTCACTCTATCACTGGTCCCCAAGTGTCCTCTAGCTGTCCTCCTTGCTGAGAGTGCACGCCATCCTTACCTCTGCATCATCACAGAATCCCTCTCTTTAGGATATAGCTTAAGCCCCATCTTACACACGCTTTTCATTCAACAAGTATTTATTGAGCGCCCACTATGTACTCAGCATTGAGGATCCAAGTACAAAGAGTTAAATGATGCCTCCTCTCAATGAGTTTACATTTTACAATGAGGGAGACAAGTACACAGAAAAATATTTACAACATAAATATATTATTAATACACGAATATGTAATAGTTAAATACAAGGTAATTTGGCAGAGATTGCACTAGTGTTTGGGGGGGGGGGATCAGTGAAAACTTCATGCAGTAGATGGTACCTGAGCTTCATCTTGAAGGAAGAAAGTTACTCTATGAGGAGGAGTTAAGGAGGAGGTGCATTTCAGGCATGGGAGAAAGCCAGTACGGAGGCATAGGAGATGGAATTGTGGGTGTTACACCTTCATGTGGTACTACAGGCAGGCCTACAAACAATGTGGGATATCAACACTCCCACAATAGCACACCCAGGGCCTCGCACTTCACCTAGATGAGTGAGACACCCCACTTTTCTCAGTGTTTGACTTGTTCACTCAGCCTGGGTTTCCTACTAGTAACCATAAGTTCCCACAGATAGGCCACAACCACATGGTTACATTCAAAATCTCTCAGGGCAATTGTTAAGAGCTATTTCACCCAACTATATGCCAGTAGAACTGGTGATCTAAATGAAATGAATGAATATTTTCAAAAATATTAATTTCCCAAATTAGCAATAGAGAATGGAATACTTAAATAACTCTTAACTTAGAAAAAAGAAATCGAACAAGGCTTAAATGGACCCCTGGGGGGAACCAGGACCAGATTGATGTATAAGCAAATTCAACCAAATATTGAAAGAAAAAACAATTCTAATACTACATAAAGTCTCTGAAAAATAAGTAAAGGGGGGTCATATCAAGTTCCTGGATTTATTTTAGGAATGCTGGGCTGGTTAGGAAAGCTATAAGCATAACTGGCCATATTAATAAAAAAAAACAACATAGTTGTTCATTAGTTCAAGAGATGCCAAAAAAAAAGCTTTTGACAAAATACAACACCTAGTCCCATTTAAACAAACACACACACACACACATAAGCATAGAAATAGCACTTTCCTTAAAATAAGTAGTATCTATCTAAAATGTAATGGGGACAAGGTAAAAACCTTTCCAGAAAGATCAGAGGTAAAACAAGGAAGTCCATTATCACCATTACTAATCAATATCATATTAGAAATACTACCTATAGAAATAAGAAAAGGAAATTAAAGGAATAAATCTAGGCAAAGAAAAAAACCTCACTTTTTGCAGATGGCTTTCTTGGACGACCCTAGTCAACTAAAAAAACACCAAAACAATTAACAATTTCAGCAAAATTACAGGATATAAAATAAATTCACAGAAATCACTTACATTTCTGCATAGTGCCAAAGGAAAAAAAAAACAGAAGAGATAGAGAAATTACATTTAAAAATAACTACCAACAGCATAATATACTTAGGTCTACCTGCCAGGACACATACAGGAACTATATTAACAGAATTACAAATAAAGGTGGACCTAAATAATTGGAGAAATAGTAATTGTTCATGGATAGGTCAAGCCAATATAACAAAAATGACAATACTACCTAAATTTACTCATCCACTGCCATTTCAAACAACCAACTTTATAGACCTAGAAAAAATACTAACAAAACAACTGGAGAAACAAAAAGGACATATGGAAATATCAAATATCAATGAAAAATATTAAGAGTAGCTAATCTCAAACTATATTATAAAGTCATAATTGTCAAAATAATTTGGTACTGGCTAAGAAATAGAAAGGTTGATCAAAGGAACAGATAAGGTACACAATATTCAGAAGCAAATGAGCAAAGTAACCTAGTGTTTGATAAACCCAAAGATCACAACTATCAGTCAAAAACTGTTGAGGAAACTAGAAAAGTCAGGCCAAAACTAGGTGGAGACCAACATCTCACACCATATGCCAAGATAAGCCTCAAATGGGTACATGACTGAGATATAATGGATGATATCATAAGCAAATTAATGGATCAAAGAAGGAATTTCTTGTCAGATCTATGAATAGGGAAAGAATTCATGACCAAACAAGAGGTAAAGAGGTTCACAGGAGATAAAATGGCCAATTTTGATTACATGGAATGAAAAAGTTATAGTACAAACAAAACCAAAGTAGCTAAAATTAGAAGAGATTTAAGAAATTGGGGAAAAATATTTTCAGCAAGTTTCTCTAATAAAGATCGCATTTCTGAAATATACAGGGAACTGAGCCAAATTTAAGGACTCAGTTTAAGAGCTGACTTATTTAAGAATAAAAGCCATTGACCAATTGATAAATGGTCAAAGAATATGAACAGGCAGTTTTTGGAGAAAGAAATTCAAGCTATAAATAATGGCTTGGATATTACAAGAAAATGAAAATACGAAAATTTTCCATATGAAAAATGCTCTAAATCACTAATAATTAGAAAAATACACATTAAAGCAACTCTGAGGTACCACCTTACACCCATCAGATTTGCAAAGTTGACACAAAATGACAAATGCAGAAGGGGCTGTGGGTAAACAGGTTTTTTAACTCATTGTTGATGGAGTTGTGAACTAGTCCAACCATCCTGGAAAGTAATCTAGTACTATGTCCAAGAAGATATTAAATTGTGCATGCCCTTTGACCCAGAGATACCACTACTTTGTCTATACCGCGCCCCCCAAAGAGTTCAAAGAAAGTGGAAAATAACCCATATGTAAAAAATATTTATAGCAGTTTGTGTGTGTGTGTGTGTGTGTGTGTGATAGTAAAGAATTGTAAACTAAGGGGATGCCTATCAGGAAGGGCTAAACAAGCTGTGATATATGAATTGTTGGAATACTATTATTGTACTATAAGAAATAATGAAGGGGAAGGTTTCAGAAAAAGCTGGAAAAGATTTGTATGACCTGATGGAGAGAAAGTAAGCAAAACCAGGAAAACAATTTATGTAATTACAACAATATTGTAAAGGCAATCGACTATGAAAGACTTATGAATGTTGGTCAGTGCAATAACCAACCACAACTCCAAAGGACTTGTGATGAAACATGCTCTCCATCTCCAGGTAGAAAACTGATGGACTTAAGAGTATAAATCAGAGTATAAATCTTTTCCTTCTCTCCTACCTTTTTTATTTTTATTTTTTTGGACATGGCTAATGTGGGAATTTGTTTCACATGATGATACATTTTTGTAACAGGCTTTATTTTTCTTCTCTTCACAATAGGTAAGGAGGGGAATGGGAAATTTGGAACTGAAAACAAAATTTAAATTTTAAAAAACTTCTCATTGCCTGTAAATACCCTTAATTCTTCTCAACAGACACATTGTTTTATGGTGTACCTGATCCACAATGTGTTATCTTCTGGAAGAAGTTTTGGGATGGGGGTGGGGGTGGGGTGGGGATACTAGTTATAAAGGCAATGGAAAATTAGATGATAGATAGATGGAGAGGGGCAGACGAATGATCAGACAGACCATTTATTAAGGGCTTATTGCTATGTGCCAAGCACTGGAGATACAAAGAAAACCAAGTGAGACAGTCCCTACCTTCAAGGAGTTTGCATTCCAGTGGCAGAAGACGAGATGGAAAGGGGAAGGGCAGATGCTGTGAAATGGTATTTTTTCTTTACTTTTAGCATGCTACAATTCTGTTACTTTCCTTGAAACGATCCAAGTGTCAACATACCATTCTTCAGCCCAGACAAATGTCCAAGCCTCTGATTTACTGCTTGACAAAAGTGAATTCATTATCTTTCCTCCCCCACAGGCCCTCCCCTCTTCCTAACTTTCCTATTTTTGCACCACCTAGATGTCATCCTCAACTCCTCAGTTTCTGTGGCCCTCTTCCCTATATCCAATCTGTTTCCAAGTGTTACAATTCTACCTTTGTAACATCCCTCAAATACACCCCCTTTTCTCTTCTGACACTGGCACAGGCCTTTACCACCTTCATGCTTGGACTATTCTCAAAACCTTCAACCCAGTTCACTCTGCAGCTCATGATTGGACCACAATAGGTCCCTGCCCAAGCTCCACTTAATAGCTGTATTTGGGGCCCTCCTGGCTTAGAGTGAATGTCAATGATAACTGTTTCTCTTTGGAACAGCAACCCTAAGGGTCTTCTTCTCCCACCCTGATTTTTTTTCTTTTTCTTTTCTAATTAAAGGGGCCATCCCTTGACTCACTTCTTAAAGAGGCCTATTCACTGAATAGGCATTACCTCACTCTAAGTGAGTACATGAAAAGGCCTGAGCCTAAAAGGGCCAAGTTCTCCCATTGCATCCTGGGTCATCTCCAGTGGCGGGATTCAGTCGGTACCCACTGGTTCCAGTACTTAATTTTAGGTGGAGTTCCACAAACAGGCTGTTAGTGGGGGCAGGGCCTGTGCCAGCCACGTCAGCAGCGGGGACAGCTCCTTGGCTTGGTTCTGTGGAGAACTGGTTGTTAATTCATTTGAATCCCACCACCGGCTTCTCCAGTCCTCCGGATGAATATCAGGCCACTGGACCCAGATGGTTCTGGAGGAGAAAGTGAGGCTGGTAACCTTGCATAGCCCTCCCTCCCTCAAATCAAAGTCAACCGTAAGTCACGTCATCATTTCCCTGATGCCATGGTCCTCTTCGAAAACAAAGGACAAACAAGCTTGGACTATTGAAATAGCCCTCTGTGAGGTTCCCCTGACTCAAGCCTCTCCCCATTCCAGTTCAACATCCACTCAGCTGTCAAAATGACCTTCCTAAAGCACAGGGCTGACCCCTATTCAGTAATCTCAAGTGATTCCCTATCACCTCTAGGTTCAAATAGAAAATAATCTGACTTTGAAAGCTCTTCAAAACCTACCCCTCTCCTAACTTTCCCATTTTCTTATGCCTTCCTCTGCTTCCACAAGCTCTGAGATCCAGTGGCACTATCCTCCTCGCTGTTCCTCAGAAAAAAACATTCCATATCTCTAGACTACAGCTATTATTGCTCGTGCCCAGAACTCACTCGCTCTGTCTCTGCCTCATAGCCTTCCCTTCACAAGAAGCCTTTCCTCGTCCCCTTAATGCCAGTCTCTTTCTTCTGTTGATTATTTCCAATTTATCCTGTATGTTTTTGCCTTTTTTTCTATCCCCAGCACTAATTATATAGTAAGTGCTTAATAAATACTTATTGGCCTACTATCTGGTTGCTTCCTCTTGGTTAAGAAGCTGCTATGAATTATATCTCTAGCCTTGATTAAAATAGAAATTAACCACTGCTCCTTCAATCTACCATATTTTTAATTCAGAAAGGATAAAAATGCTGTCATTCTTACGTACTATGTAGAAGGATTTTTGCAATTGATACAGAATTGGTACAGATGTATAGAAACTCAGAACTAGAAAAGACCTTAAATTGGTTCAAAAAGTCTCCAATTGTGTGGGGTGGTGGAGAGCAGCTAATCTTTCTTATAACCAGTTCTCTTTGCTCTAGATACATTCCTCTCTCCTGCCTTGCTCCTCTTCTTACTTTCCCCATGGCACAGGAGGTATTTCATTGGCCAATTTCTGGTGTTTCCCTACTTGTGATATCGGAGGCAGAAAATCAAATTAGAAAGACTTGAGCCAGACCCACTATCCCTACAAACCCCCTGACCTTTCACCTGTCATCAAGCTGCCCTTATGCATGACAAAAGAACCAGGCATCCTCTCCATCGGTCTAGGAGCAGTCACAAGGGCCTGGCTGTATCAGGAGGGCAGAGTTTATAATCTCAAAGAGGATCATAAACATGTCTGAAAGGTTCGGAACCGCCGGATATAAGAAACTCTCAAAGTAGAAGGCAGAAGAATCAAAACATTTATTTAGGCTCCACAGTAACCAACCCATGAACCAGAAGCCCCATTTTGATATGTTGATCAAAATCTTCCAGGCCCAATAAGTACGCCTTGCAAGAGTAACCAGGAGGCTACAGAGAAGCATGATTGCGTAAAGCAAAATCATGCTTCCCCCTCGATGGTAATAAGATTACCCACTGGCCTGAAGTCTTTGTTCAGCTTCCTCCCGTAGATCAGCTCTGCTACTGGCAGCTCCTGCCTCAGCTGTGTCTGTGTCTGTAACTGAAGCTGCAACTGAAACTGACGATGTAACGGTCGCTGTAACTGACGATGTAACTGTCGCTGGCTCCAACCGGAAAAGGAAAAGAAGAATCTTCAAGCTGTCCTCTCCCCTCTTATAGGGTTTTGACATCATCAAGCTCCGCCCGAATGACCAGGGCCGATTGGTTCCTGAGTTGGCCCCTCCCCCTAGCATAGACATTAACACCTCCCCTCAGCCAGCCCCATGACTCATCACACAGGAAGTTCTGGTCCTGCCCCGGAAGAGCAAGCCCCAGCGTCCAGGGAAGCTCAATGAGGTAAGCTGAGTCATTCAAAGAAAACAAAGGCCATTCTGGTTACACTCCACCCCTTGTTATAGGATACATAATCTAATCAGCCATGTATCCTAGAACATACATTGTGATCCAATTACAAAGGAAACTAAAACATATCATTCATTATAAAGCAAAACATATCATTCAGTGACATTCCCAAACATTGGTTAACGATTCAAATGCGATCCACCCCTAGGTCCCAGCAAGATAATCTCTTCAATCAATCATCCCCAAAATAATTATTAATAATTCAAATGTCCACCCCTAAATCCTTGTATCCATTACATAGGATCAATAATATCATAACAATAAAACAACACAGCAAGGATAACACAAAATAAGTAAACAGAACACTATCATCATTTCCACCCCCCCCCTTGAACGATTGGGGCTCAAAATCTTGGGGTGAGGGGTGAAGGTCTCATTTTCCATAGCTTCTTCATGCTGAAATTGGATGTAGAGATGGCCCTGCCCCCAAAAAGTCCCATTCCAGAGGTCATTTCTTTAACGAGCTGGCAGGAATTCCAAGAATGCTACATGCTTAGGCAGTCACCGGAAAGTGCAGGGTGCTTAAGCCTGAAGGAAACAAAACTAGCAACAAGGTTAGCCAAAACAAAGGACAAAAAGAATAGTCTGTGAATCTATTATTATAACCTATTCACGGTAAAATATATGGTTCAGGGGTACGATTTGGTAATTATTTTCCCCTGAATAGACAACTGTTACAGTGTTGTCCTTCCCATGGGCTATAACTTCTGCAGCCTTTGGAATATCATCTGGCTT
The DNA here is from genome assembly GCF_011100635.1 of Trichosurus vulpecula. Classification (NCBI taxonomy): domain Eukaryota; kingdom Metazoa; phylum Chordata; class Mammalia; order Diprotodontia; family Phalangeridae; genus Trichosurus; species Trichosurus vulpecula. The sequence goes on from NC_050574.1 coordinate 387,210,373, forward strand.
CCGTTTTACCCATACCTTAGCTCCTGACTTTATTCTATCAATGGAGCAAGACCCTTTTGCCCCTCTAGTAGTTATTTTGGGAGGAGGGTCAGTTTTCACAAAGGGTATTTTTTCACAGGGGATAATAATGACTTGAACCATCCTATCATTTCTACAAAATTGTACAGGTTTTTACCCATATTCTGGAGTGTCACAACAATTTCTTTTTGATAATTAGAATCTATCACTCCAGCCAATACATGTATTCCTTGAGCCGCTAATCCTGGTTTAGGTAATATCCATCCAAGATGATTCTTGGGGATTCTCATACATACTCCAGTAGGGGTTTTTCTTATCTCTTTCCTATTTAACCTAAAATTCTCTATACAATGTAAATCATATCCTGCTGAACCAGGTGTTCCTGGACTTGGTAGTGGGACATCTTCCCTCACAGTCCAAAATTCAATGTTTTGGATCTCACATGTTTGCTGTTCTCTGATCTGCAGATTTGGGGTCATCATTCTGGCTAGAGGTGTACTCCCCCCTAAGGGTCTATTATTCAAATTACGTAAGGCAATAGACAAATTATCCTTCCAATGTCGATATGAATTATTTGAGCTTAATTTTCTCAGCTGTTCTTTCAACAATCCATTCATTCTTTCAATTAGCCCAGATGCTTGTGGGTAATATGGAATATGATATATCCATTCTATATTATTCAACACACAATATCTTTTCACTTCTTTGCCCTTGAAATGTGACCCATTGTCACTTTGAATCTGCATTGGGGTTCCATAATATAAACTTACAATATCTAGAGTTTTACAGGTGTTTTTCTGAGTTGCGTCTTTATAAGGACAAGCCACTAGTACACCTGAATAGGTGTCAACACACGTACATACATATTTACATCCTTTATCCTGGGGTAGTGGGCCAATATAATCTATCTGCCAAATTTGGGCTGGAACTTTTCCCCTTGCTATTTCTCCAGTAACTATCCTAGGAAGAGTTCGTTCTTTTTCTAATTGGCATATACAACACTCCTCTGTTATTTGTTTTAACAACGCATGAGAAATACTGATACCTCGATCCTGTGCCCATCGATGGGTGGCCTGGACCCCTAAATGGCCAGCAGTCTGGTGGACCCATCTTGCTAAGGCTGGGTCATCAGTTGGAGTCGGAGTAGGGACAATACATTCAGTAGCAATCTTTGCTAGTCGATCCGCATGTGCATTGTACTCACGTTCTGGTGTGGTCAGGGTTGCATGAGCATCAACATGAAAAACTGACAGATCTGTAACCAAAGACATGTCCCATATATTTTCCCATAACTCTTTACCCCAAACTTGTTTGCCATGAATCTCCCAATTCTGATTTCTCCATATAGGCATCCACGTAGCTAATCCATTAGCTACCACCCACGAGTCAGTAAATATATGACACTGTCCTCCTTTCTCTGCTCTGATGGCCTGATGCACTGCCATCAGTTCAGCATATTGGCTACTTCCACCTATCCCAGAACTTTCCAGAGTTCTCCTTGTACAGGGGTTATAGGCTACTGCTTTCCAATGTCTCTTCTGTCCTAAATATTTTGCTGTCCCATCAGTAAACCAAGCATGTTTCTTCTGTTCTTCATTTAGTCCGTCATATCCATTATTCCATTTCACTAAGGATGGTACCATCTGTTGCTTAGATTCAAGGGGCTTTTCATTGCTCTCAGTATCAATGTTCGCCACAGATTCATGTAGAGCAGAAACTCCATTTTTGCCTGCTCTGGACCTATTCTGAATATACCACTTCCATTTGATTATGCTTGCCTCTTGTGCATGTCCAATTCTGTGAGAAGCTGGGGTACTCATTACCCAAGTCATAATTGGAATTCCAGGCCTTAATACCACTTCATGACCCAGAGTTAGTTGCTCAGTTTCTACTAAAGCCCAATATGCAGCTAACAGCTGCTTCTCAAAAGGTGTATATTGCACTCCAGATGAGGGCAGTTTCCTTGACCAAAAGCCTAAAGGTACACTTCGGCTTTGTTGTTTTTGCCACAGACTCCAATTTGCATAGTCATCTTGTACAGTCACTTGTAACTCCACTGGCCCATTTTGCATAGGCCATAAGTCTAGAGCTAATTGAATAGCAGCCTTTGCTTCCTCAAAAGCTCTACTTTGTTCAAGTCCCCAGTCAAATTCATATTTCTTTCTGGTGACTTTATACAAGGGTTTTAAAATCTGTCCCAAATGTGGGATGTGGTGTCTCCAATAACCAAACAGCCCTATGAACTTTTGGGCCTCTTTCTTATTGGTAGGGGTGGGAAAATCCTGGATTTTTTGTCGAGCTTGTGGGAGAATTTCTCGCAGTCCTCTATTCCACTGTATCCCCAAGAATTTTACAGTTTGAGCTGGCCCTTGAACCTTTGCGGGGTTGATTTCCCATCCTTTGCTTTTCATATGGTCAATTAATAATACTAAACTCTCCTCCACCTCCTTTATATTCTTTCCCTGTATCATGATGTCATCTATGTAATGTGTAAGCTGTACACCAGGTAACTTTAATTCATCCAAATGTTCAGCTACAATCCTGTGGCAAATAGTTGGGCTATGAATATATCCTTGCGGCAGGCGTGTAAATGTATACTGTCGGCCTTGCCAAGTAAAAGCAAACTGATTCCATTGCTTGGGGTCTATTGGGATCGTAAAGAAGGCATTGGCCAAATCAATAACTGCATACCAAGTCCCTTCATGTTTTTGTATTCTCTCTATTAAAGTAACCGTGTCTGGGACAGCAGCATACAAGGGAGGAGTCACTTTGTTCAGCTGTCTATAATCTACTGTCATCCTCCATGTTCCATCTGACTTTCGGACTGGCCAGACAGGGTTGTTCCATTGAGTAGTTGTAGGGACTAACACTCCTGCCTCAACACATTCTCTTATAGTGTTGGCAATTTCATCTTGCCCACCTGGCACACGATATTGCCTCAAAGTAATTACTTCAGAAGGTTCGGGCAAAGTGATTGGATCCATCTTGATTTTCCCCACTAAGACTGCATTAATGCCTATTTTCCTCACAGCAAATTGGTATTTCCCTTCAGGTAAATTTAAGGTCATACCCTTCAAAATGTCTATTCCAATGATGTATTCAGGAATAGGCACAATAACCACACTATATTCTTTCTTGGGCAACTGTCCAATTTTCATCATCAATTTAACTTGTCTGGCTGATATTTCAGTCCCTCCTAGTCCTGTAATGGTAATAGGAGTTCCATGGCTGAACTTGTCTGGATTTCCATAAATAAGGGTGGCCTCGGCCCCAGTATCTATTAATGCCTCAGTTACCGTACTTGACCCATTTTTCCAATATATGGTCAAGTTAATGTGAGGTCTACAATCCAGCCTGTGTATTTCCTTAATTTGGGCTGGGGCCTGGCCTGTTCCCTAGTATTCCCTTTCATGTGATTCACTTGGGTATGAAGGTTCAACATCTGTAGCATTTGCAGGAGCAGTTCTGATTTCCCTATCTCTCCTGTTATCAAGGCCTTTATCTCTGTACATTCTATATAATTCATTGGTTGGAATTCCATCTATCATTTCAAAACCTACTCCTGCTCTCAATAAAGCAGTAAACATTTCTTTCCTTGTTACTCTCCTTTGGCGCCAAGTTTGCTGGTTATTCACCCTTCTCTCTTGAGGAGATCTATCCCTTCCCCAGTCACCTAAGTCATATAACTGTAAAATCTTATTTATCACTGTTGTAAGACGGCTCCCTACTTCTCCAAGTAATAAATTCAAAATTAGTTGTTTATAAGCAGGGGGAGCTGTCCTAATTATTAAATTCCTATGAGGCAGTTCCATTGAATCATTGTAATATTTGTCTGCAGTTCCTGTCATAATGGCAGTCTTCATTACCTCCTCCTTTAGTCTCATGATACAATCTCTAAGTGAATACCAGGGTCTGTGCTCAGTGGGCCACATAGAATCAGTAGCATATCTCTTATTGCATCCCACAGCGGCTAATGCCAACAGAGTAGTCCTGCTATCACCATCTCCTTGCTGATGATGTTCCCTAAAAGCTTGTTGAACTAGAGGATCATGGCTGATACCTATGAATCTCATGCAGTCTGTCCCATCTACTGATATTCCACCGGCCCCTTGATCACTGAGTCTTACCATCCAAGATATCAATGGTTCTCCTATTCTTTGGCTGAATCTACTCAAAATATCTGTGACCTCTTGCGGTGAGAAATCTTCCTGAATTTCCCTTGTAACTGAATCTTCACCTCGGGTTTCTGTCTTCCTCCTTTGTATGGGTCGAGCCCTTGTTTGATCATTTAACCATCTCCTATTCTCTGTGTGAGGCACATCCTGAACCCCAGTAGTGTTTTGTGCCTCAGCCCCTAACATTGTCTCATTCTCTCCCCACTCACTTCCTCTGCCACCATGGCTAGGACGAAGCAGGCAGTCAGGCTCTTTCTGGGCTGGGTTGAAATGCACTCTGGGCTTTTTTGGTCTCCTGTTGCTCTTAGCCACATTAATAGAAAAGTTCTCATTTGAGTCAGTTTGGTCTCCTGCTATCTGAGATTCCTCTTCTTCCTGTGGGGTAGGAGTGCCCCCATGTCTTTCACTTAATCTCAATCTTTCGTATACTAGCCGGTAGGCTGATAACACTATCCAGCTTTGCCTAGATAGTGATGCCCCTGACTGAATCCCAACTTCTCGTAAACACTTTTCCAAATCCCTAGGATCTCCTTTCCGTAGCCTTGGTTCCCAGTTTTCACAGGGTCCAGCTTTTTAGCCAATTCTTTTGCTAGGGAGGAATAAAATGGATCCTCCCATCCTGGGATATTCATCTCTTCCTCTGAAATTGTTCTGCTTCTAAATAGAGATCTTATACCTAGCGATCCTGTTCGTGACGCCAAATGTATCAGGAGGGCAGAGTTTATAATCTCAAAGAGGATCATAAACATGTCTGAAAGGTTCGGAACCGCCGGATATAAGAAACTCTCAAAGTAGAAGGCCAGAAGAATCAAAACATTTATTTAGGCTCCACAGTAACCAACCCATGAACCAGAAGCCCCATTTTGATATGTTGATCAAAATCTTCCAGGCCCAATAAGTACGCCTTGCAAGAGTAACCAGGAGGCTACAGAGAAGCATGATTGCGTAAAGCAAAATCATGCTTCCCCCTCGATGGTAATAAGATTACCCACTGGCCTGAAGTCTTTGTTCAGCTTCCTCCCGTAGATCAGCTCTGCTACTGGCAGCTCCTGCCTCAGCTGTGTCTGTGTCTGTAACTGAAGCTGCAACTGAAACTGACGATGTAACGGTCGCTGTAACTGACGATGTAACTGTCGCTGGCTCCAACCGGAAAAGGAAAAGAAGAATCTTCAAGCTGTCCTCTCCCCTCTTATAGGGTTTTTGACATCATCAAGCTCCGCCCGAATGACCAGGGCCGATTGGTTCCTGAGTTGGCCCCTCCCCCTAGCATAGACATTAACACCTCCCCTCAGCCAGCCCCATGACTCATCACACAGGAAGTTCTGGTCCTGCCCCGGAAGAGCAAGCCCCAGCGTCCAGGGAAGCTCAATGAGGTAAGCTGAGTCATTCAAAGAAAACAAAGGCCATTCTGGTTACACTGGCATAACCTAGACACCTACCAAGTACAGCCAGTCGCCTCTCCCAGCAGCATTTTAAACTCCCTTCTTTCTCTCATGAAGGCCTAAAGATCACTGAGCTCGAGGCTTGCTCATCATCTATTTCTCTATATCCCTGCCTTTCGCCATGCTGCTTTCCAAGTAGCAGCTGATGGTCTGATTTGGGAGAGCACTCACAATTCTAGTTGTATTCTTCTCTTCTTTCCCCTACCTTCCCCTCTGGGTTTTCATACCTGGGTTCTCACTTAAGTATCAAACTTTCCTCTGTATGAATTAATATGTACCAAACAAAGGACTTTGCTTTTGGCGTCACTGACTAGACTAATGCTTCGGTGTGTTTTAGTTACAGTAATAATAGCAAGCATTTATTTGGTGCTTTGAGATCACAAAGGGCTGTACATGTGTTACATCACAACGATGCTATGAGGCAGGTGCTTTTACTATTCTCATTTTACAGATAGGAAAATTGAGGCCAACTCAGGTTTACCTATCTCATTATGTTGTACTCCCACAAAACTGCAGTTGCCTAAAGCTGGACCAGACTCAGGCCCAGTAGTACCCTGGTACTTTAGGTTCAATATTGGAACAAAAAGAAACAATGGTAGGTCATTTAGAACAAAAGGAAATTTAGTTAGTCCTCACAGGAGAGGCATTTGATTCAACTCAGCAAAACTCCCTTGTCCGAGTTACCCATTGTAATTCACCAACCAAGCATCAGAGCCCCCACCCCAGTGCTCCTCAAGGAATCTTTTTTACTGTGATAAGATGTCAACAGTCTGTCTTCTGAACCAACCGAGTCTCAAGGAAGGTCTGGATATCTTTTAAGGAAAAGTAGCCTAATTTTCATGGGAAGAAGGGTTAAGCTAGTACTTCAAATACATTTCACCCCTTGGTGATAACATCCTGAAGGTCTCCCAGAGAATCTTCCACCTCTTAAATTATGTAATTTAAGGTTGTTACTGGTCAACCTCAAGTTTTCATATTCAAACAGGACTAAAGGACAGAGACAAAAATGAAAAGAGGAACATGTCAAAGATAAAACAATATAACAATTCCAGGAAGCAGTGACTGAATCTGGGAGAGTCCTCAGAAAGACCAAGTCCAAGGTCCAAATAAGTCCAAATCTTTATAGTTCATAGTGAATAATTCAATGTGAAAAAAAGTGACCATAAACAAGAGAAGTGGCAGAACATCAAGACTACCGATGGAATCCTAATAAAGCTGCCCCCACTCCCAATATTCTAACTTCCTTATGGGCCCCACCGAACAGCAGGCATGTCCTGATGTAACCACACAAACTGACTTTAACCACGCCAAAGGCCCCCAGACTTAAAACAGCCGCTGCCCCTAGCTAGCCACTGCCTCCAGATCCAATTCACATATTTGAATAAGTCTATCCCTGTACTCAGCCATAATCACACCATCCATTTAGACCAAGTGTAACAGCAATGTTGCTAGCAACTGCTGTGGAGGTGAAAGACCAACAACAAAGGCATGCAGGAAGGCTGCTAGCACAGGTTCTTTGATCTGCTTCTCTAAGGAAAGCAACTTTAAGGGGTTAACATTTACGTTAATTAAACATGCATATACCATTCACTTAGTTCAGGGGGAAAAGCCAGCACTCCGAACTTCAGAGAAAATACAAACAGAAATTACAAGCATATATTATATAAACAGAGCAAATAAACACCAATCAGCAGACAGGCTTCTAGCTGTCTGTCCAAGCAATGCACAAACAATTACCAGAGAGAGAAGCACCAACATTTGGGTTTTCAAAGTGGGGTGGGAAGGGCTGCTTCAACGGCTACCCAGTCTCATCACCAACACTCTTTCAATGAGTGTGCCCCCAAAGGCAAAATGCTAACCTCTGAGTTTATATACACTTCTTCAGGGTCAAACAGTGTCACAACCATGCAACTCAAACCCATGTGATCCAGGCCTTCCATTGATGTAAGCAGGTCATCAAAGACTCCTGATTCAATCAAAGATTCCTTAGTGCTGAGAAGCGCTCTAAAACAAAGACAACAAAAAGTCCACTTTGATTGCCATTACATTTGAAAAGCAAAACTCATCAAAGGTACTTGATTACCTGCGCATTCCAAAAGAAAACAGTAAAAAAAAAAAAAAGTCCCATTCTAATTACCATAACACCAAGACAGGCCCACAATACCTAACTCTCCAGTACAGGGGAGAGGACCACTGGATCTTTCCCAGAGTCTCCCTTACCTTGACTGGCAGGTTCAAAACTCCTACTCTCACAGAAGTTTTTAAGGGGTGGATGTAGAAGTGAAGTTTACTTGAGTAAAAGCTTAGAATATTCCTAAGATCCTTCACCCTGTAGTCCCAGCTCTGACTAGGCTCAGGCTATAGTGAAAAGTTAGAATGGCTAAAAACAGGACAGATTAAGAAAAGATAGTGGTAGGGAATTGAGTCCCGGACATGGAGAAAAGAAGGAGAAGGGAGGTGCAGCAGCTACATCTGAGGCCCCACTGGCAACAGCCCTGGGCCCCTGAGCACCACGAAGCCCTCCCCTCTAGGAAAGCAGCCTCAGTCTCATCAGTTTCTGTAACTCTGGGAAGAAGGGAAAGGGGGATGAGCCAGGGTAGTATGAGTAAGAAGCCAGCCAGCCTCTGCACTTGGTGAGCCCAACCTTCTATCAATAATTTTTATATGTGATGATTTGGAAATGCAATTAATGTCATCTGAGGTTTACTGTTTGTGTTATTACTGTATTTCTAAATTGTATTTTAAAATTCTCTTATATTGTAAAATTTGAGTGACCATTGTGAGCTAGAAATGGTGTTAGACAAAACAATTTTTAATCTCAATTTTGTTGAAACTGAAAGAGTGGAAAAAATTGTTTAAAACCAGTTATGTCATTTTATTAAGCCCTGCTAACCCTCTCTTACAACTAAAAAATTTGGCTCAGTGACTAATGAAAATTGTAAATTTGTTAACTAAGTTATTTGGGGTTATCATTATATTAAAACCTAAAATTGGTCCCACAGCAGCTCTAACAGTAGATGGAGTGGATATCACTATTCCCCTCCCTTGGGAAGATGGCCAAGGTTGCTTCTGATGGCCAAGGTTGCCTCTGATATAGGGCTTACTTATATAGGGTGACTGGAGGTCCTGTGTGTGAGCTACCATATATTTGGATTCTAAAAACAAAATATGGGAACTCCGAAAGACATCCTGGCAAGGAAAAAAAAATCATTCAGGGTAAAACAGATTAAAGATTGAAAATAGGGGACTTTCCACACAGAAAGTATGTGGTTTTCATCAGTCCAGAAGAAGAATATCATGGGGTGGACAGGCAGCCCCTTCTCTGTGTCCCTGCTGATTTCCCTCATTTTGTAAACTTGCCAGATCCCTGGAAACCATCTGGTGGGCAAGATCATCAGCCCCGGAGGGGCTGTTTGGGTTATGGAGCTCCTAAACAATGAACTTGGCTTGATCAAAATTTGCAAGCTTATGTATAATATAGAAATGCTCTCAATAATGATTTGTCTTTACACCAGGATAAATTTAAACTTGAAAAAGAAAAAAGAGTGAAGCTGTTAAGTGAAATTCCTTGTGTACGTTAAGTTCTGGTAAATTTTTATTGCTTATTGCAACTCCATAAGAGTACAAACAATTATATCTAGCCCTAAGCAGTGATGGGTGAGGCTTGTCATTTGATGAAAAAGTCCTTGGAACTGCACTGATTTTGAGTTTGAATTTAGGCATAGATCTTGATATCAGCCCAAGGTGGGATCTCCTGGCTCAGTTTCCCCATTGTGTTCCTGTGAACAGGAAAGTTTCCCACCTGGCTATTCCTGAGTCTGGCTGAGGTGGAATTGATAACCGTAAATCTTATCTAAACCCAAACAGAGCTAAGGATGTTTTATCCCGTATAATCATATCCGTGCTTTTTCCTTTTATAGCGAATTTCTATAATCGGAGCAAGTGGTCAGTAAAAGATACAAGCACAATGCAAGTGTGGGAAATCTTGTTGTTTTCCACCTGAATTCTATATCCCAAACAACTGGATAAATTAGTATTCTGGCTTGTCAGCTGCTTACTTGCCTAGTCAAGTGAAAGAATAAAACATTCTCCCGGAATAAAACATTCTCTTTGAATGATATGGAAATAATTAGACAAAGGGAAAAGAAATTTGTGAAACAAAGGTCCAGGCACAATGGTAATCATTATCCCATAGACTAAGACTGGGATATATCTGAGATATTATAATAAAATGTGTGTTTAAGATCTGAGCTATTCAGCCTAAAAATTACATTCCTTTCTACATCCTAAACAAATTAGTAAGTGGGTATTAGGGCTAGCCATCTGCCTATTACTACACACACACACACACACACACACACACACACATATATATATATGTATATATATATATATACATATATATATATACACATGCTCATATGTATGAATCCTTAAATGTTTCAAAATAATGTAAGAATAATTGGATATTGGTACAAATGATTGAGGGACCTAGCTGTTATTCTATTAATTACTGAAACTAAATCAGAAACCTCTTCAGCTTGGTTTGGGAAAGATAATTTCAGTGCAATCAATTTTCTTTTTTTTCTCTATTAATGTATTGTTAGTTTTCAACCTTCTCTTCCACAAGATTTTGATTTCCAAATTTTCTCCCCATCTCTTCTCCTCCTCCCACCCTAAGACAGCATGCATTCTGATTACCCCTTCCCCTAATCTGAGGTCCCTTCTATTATACCCCCTCCTTCTCTTATCCCCTTCCCTTCTATATTCCTGTAGGGCAAGATAGATTTCTATACCCCATTGCCTGTATATCTTATTTCCCAGTTGCATGCAAAAACAATTTCTAACATTCATTTTTTAAACTCTGAGTTCCATATTCTCTCCCTTCTTCCTTCACCACCCACCCTCATTGAGAAGGCAATCAATTTAATATAGGTTATATATCAATTTTCTTAAAGGGACAAACATGCTTTATTATAAACAACTTATTGATATGCACTGTTTTGGAATTAATATACTTAAAGTATCCTCCCGAGTTTTTATTAAAATTGGAGTAAAGCTAGCATCTTATAAGCAAATTCATTTGTATAACTATTGAACCCAGGGGTGGAAAGCTTCTACCTGCAAACGTGTTTTTACTTATGTTTCCTCAATAGCATCTGAACCTCCTAAAGGAATTGGAGTCGGAGCAGAAAATTTGGGGAAAGTATCAAGATCAGATAATCCTGTGTGACAAATGTAAATTATTCTAATGGGACTCTTAGTTTCTCTCTCCTGATATTTGGGCTCTGCATATTGAACTTGCCTGTCAGATTTGTGTTTTTCAGACTACATGCCATTCACCTATACAGTTGGTAGAAAACAGTGGATACCAGCCCATAACCACCCATCACCCCCTGGATGTGGCCAATGCTCAGTTCCAGTTAACCACTTCCTGAGGACGCATCAAGACAGAGACAGCTCTATGCCCCTTTTCAGGCTGAAGAAACTATAAAAGCTGAGACCTTCGTCTCTTTTTTCCAAATGAGTTCTTTGCAGGGGGGGGGGGGGGGCGGGCGGTTGGAATGGTGGAATCCTAATAAAGCTGCCAGCCCCAGTATTCTAACTTCCTTATGGGCCCCACTGAACAGCAGGCATGTCCTGATTTAACCACACAAGCTGGCTTTAACCACACCATAGGCCCCCGAACTCAATATAGCCACTGCCCCCAGATCCAATTCACATATTTGAACAGGTATGTCCTTGTACTCAACCACAATCACATCATCCATTTAGCCCGAGACAAGAACACAATACCTAACTATCTATCTTGACCAGACAGGACCACAATAGCTAGCCAATCAGAAAGCAACACAACCAGGATGCTTGACCACCGAACCATCGAAGGGACCCTCCCCTATTACCTAATCCCTTAACAAACCCCTCCTGCCTTTTTAATACTCCTAATTTCTGTGGCGTAATCAGCATCATCACATTATAAATTTGCCTGTGTTGTCTTACTGAGTTGCTGGTTCCTCTTGGAACCTAGCCCACTTCTGAGGGGCATCAATCCTCAATAGATACCTATACTTGGATTAGATGTGGTCTGACTCTGGATTCTTTGAAATGGTGACACCACAACACACCATGAAACGGAAACACTACTACAAAAAAAGATAACACTTCCAGCATATTCCCTATTCCTCATCACAGGCCTGGGGAGACTTGCCCCATCCCTCCAACCCCTAAGGTTTCCTTGGTCCACCAGCCAGAACCTCCCCTCTCTGGGAATTCCAAGGAAGAGGTAGGGTTGGAAAATCTTTGTCCCATGAGTGCCCTCTGAAGGATTGCCCTCCTCTTCTTCTAAGAGGGCTAGTTAGCCACTTTCAGCGCCCCCTTATTGCCATGAGTCAAATTCTCTCCCAACAGTGACACCCCCTTAGTTCTGCAAGCCCTTCCTGAGGAAGAATCAAATATGATTATTGATGTTATCTTGGCAACTATGTGGAGGGGCCAGTAAGCTTTACATTAGATAACACAATGGGCTACAAAGACCCTGCATTTTACCACCAAATGTACCAGTGTCTCTGCATGTTGCCTGCTCTGCCGGTGTCAATGGCTACCTCCTGTGTCAGTATAAAACAATTGCCACTATTAGGTCCTGAGCTTGTAGACCTGAGATGTGTGGATCTGACTCTGCCCCGCTAGGCAGACAGCTGCTTCATGCCTGTGCTGCCATTACCCTGATACTACATACCCTGACTCTGCTCTCCTGTGCTGGGGGAAAACGCAAAAGAAATCCAAAAAGCACCAAAGCCAGAAGTCCAGGCCAATACATATGTTTTATTTCCATTTAGTCATTTCTTCTGAGGGCAACTAGGTGGTGCAATGGATAGAGCACTGGTCTTGGAACCAGGAAGAGTTCAGTTCCTGAGTTCAAATCCAGTCTCAGACACTTAATAGCTGTGTGATCCTTAACCCTATTTGCCTCAGTTTCTCATCTATAAAATGACCTAGAGAAAGAAATGGCAAACCACTCCAGTATCTTTGACGAGAAAACCCCAAAATGGGGTCACAAAGGGTTGAACACAACTGAACAACATTTCTGCTGGGCTTGAGAATATACTACAGGGACCTGAGTTCTGTGCTCTTCAGAGTGAGAGGCGAACTTTAAAAAGTGAAATAGCACCCCTCCTTTCTGTCCTCTGCTAATTAAATGGGGTACAAATGGCACATTTGTCTATATTCCCAATTCCAGAAATATTTCTGGATTTTGCATTGTCCTTTCAAGTACCTCCTCCCGGTGGCTTGCACCAAAGAATCACAACAAAATCTATGTGACAAAATTGTATTTTTACTCTCATATAACAAATTAAAAAACAAATGAGCCTCAAACAAGTTTGTTGTTTTTTGGGGTTTGTTTGGTTTGGGCTTTTTTTTTTAGTACAGTCCTTAGACAATCCTAAAATTCCAGGGATCTGTCTCTGTTCACATTCCTTTACAGTAGGCATCCCTCATGCCACTCTTCAATGGCTTGGCAATGTCCATATACAATTATAAGATCCAGGACCACCTGTTCAGTTGCTTTGTTTCCCAAAAAGTCATTCAAAACCACAAACATTTACGCTAATATGACTCTCTTAAAGCAGGTAAATTTCTCTTTTCAGGGGACTACCTCCCCATACCCTCTCCCTCTCCAAGTAAATTGGATGATAATGATCACTAGTCATACAAAGACATCGTGTCCCGATAAAGACTAAGTGCAACAGTTCTTCCAAATCTTTCCCTTTCTAAGGAGGGGAATATCTTTTTGTCCTTCCTCCAAAATTTAATCTCTCCAGGCTCCTCTGAAAGTAAACTTGAGTTCTGAAGAAATTCTCTAGTGGAACTTGGAGGAGGCTACAATTACCAGGCTGGAAAGTCTAACAAAGCTGAAGAGCCTAAAACACAGTTTACCACAATTATCTTCCAAAACATTTCTTAAGGACACCGAACATACCTTGTTATCTTTGTACAATTTACTCCAGAATCTCCCAGGAGTGAAAAGGCTCACCTTTTCAGAAATAACCACTGTTTACTAAAGGCTTCACCAAACACACCACCAAGTAAGCAGGAAGGCCAAATCCGGGCTCACCTTCCTCAAGTACTGTCCATTCCTGCTTCAATGAGCTCATTATGTTTCAGTGCTACAATGTCAGTTGTTCTGGACCAGGCCTGACTCAGATAAGTCCCTTGGGAGGTCTGGGTCAACATTAGGACAAATGAGATACTCACAGGTCATTCAACGGTTTGTTTTTTTTTTAACTTTGCTATAGCAGGAGAAGGGTATTCAACAAGGATAGACATGGACACATTAAGTTGATTCAGATGAGCAATTTCCCTTCTGAGTCCATTGTGATAAACCAGAGCTCCTTTCTGCCCGCCCCACCCTCCCCAGCTCCTCCTGGGTGTTTTTACTCAGGTGATGAGAGAGTGCCATTAACATTCTGAGTCTTGAAAGGAATCAAACTCAAATAGAAATCAGGTCACTAAAGCAGACTTTAGGATACCTGCAAGCTAAATACTGACTTAGAAAACCACATATTAACATTATCTATGTTTCCTTGTGTTTTTATTTACTTTGTTAAATACTTCCTAATTGCATATTAATCTTATTCCGGCAGCACTTCTGCTTCAGTCCCCTAACCAACCAAGTCTCAAGGAAATCCTCAAGGCCTTTGAAGGAAAGAACTAGCCTAATTTGCCTGGGGGCAAGATTTAAACTATTGTTCCTACCCCAGAGGCCATCCACACCAGTAGAAAGGACAGAGTTTATCAGGTTTGGCAGCTGTTGGGAGGGAAGGTGAAGTGTCAAAGATGGCTCCATTCAGCTAATTTCATTTTTGTTGTTCAGTTGTGACCCCATTTGGGGTTTTCTTGGCAAAGATACTGGGAGTGCTTTGCCATTTCCTTTGCCAGCTTATTTTACAGATGAAGAAACTGAGGCAAAGTCACACAGTTAGTGGCCAGATTTGAATTCAGGAAAATGAATCTTCTATCCACGCTATGCACTCCTGCCACCTAGCCAACATAATTTCACTACCTTCTTTGAAATACTTACAAGGGCTCCAGGCCTCATCTATATTTCCTAAGTGCATTTCTAAAGGCTCATTATTAAATTGTAATAAAGGCAGCTAGTACAGCAGGAAAGGAAACTGAAGGAAGAGTCAAGAGACTAGGGTTCTGGTTCTGACTGCCATAGACCAGCTGGGTGGCCTTGACCAGGTCTCTTCTTTTCTCTGAGCCTCAACTTCCCCATCTGTAAAATAGGATTGTTCCTTCTGTTTTATTCTCAATGATCATATAAATGTACACACACACACACACCTGCTTATATGTTGAATAAGCTCTTCGAGGGCTGGAACTGTTGCATTTTGTCTTTGTTTCGCCACCGCCTAGGACAGTGCCTTGCTTAATAGACACTTGTTGAATAGGTTTGGGGGTTGCTCGCTACTAGTTCCTACCCACCTTCAGGTTGACTTTGGAGAACTGACACAACATCCTGCTCCAAAATCTCTACTCTAGAAGTCCCTTTTATATTTTTTTGGAGGGTGGGTTAAGGTAGGAACACCAAGTCTTTTCAGGATCAAAAGAAGAGTTCTATAGTGGTGCAGTGAATAGGGTGCTGGCCCTGGAGTCAGGAAAACCAGAGCTTAAATTCAGCATCAGACACTCACTAGCTGTGTGACCTTGGGCAAGTACTATAATCCTATTTTCCTCAGTTTCCATTTCTGTAAAATGATCTGGAGAAGGAAGTGGCAAACCACTCCAGTATCCTTGCCAAGAAAATGTCCAAATGGGGTCACAAAGAGTTGGACGCAACTGAAAAACAACTGAACAAAAAAAAAATCAAGTACTTCAAAAGGAGCATACAACTTTGTGACGTCAGCTGTTGCAACATCTGGCATTCACAGGGGAACAGGAGACCCTGAATGTGTTGTCCCGGAAACCTAGTTTCAGAGCTCAACTCTACCACATATAGACGAGGTATTACCCCTTATTTAATTTCCCCCTCTGCAAATTAAGAAGATGGAATGGGATGATCCCCAATGTCACTCCCAGCACTAATATTCTGTGTTTATTAAGGGAAGTACAATGCTCTCCTCCAGGGGGGTACACCTCCTAGTGCATTTCTTCAGAAACTAGCCTTAGTTCAGCTAAAGGCACACACCTGTTTGAGCTAACAGCACCTTTTGAAATGGTGCCCCAAAGTCATAAAGCCCATTTGAAACAGATCTAGTAGCTCAGGAGGAAGGATAAAGACTGGCTGGGGAAGCTTCATTTTCAGGTGTGCATAACCCCAGGCAAGTTCCATAATATCTCTGAGACATTGCTTCCCTAGCTAGAAAATGAACAGGCAGAGAGAAATTGGTGTTTTAGCTTTTCCCACTCAGTCCTGCTCCCTGTTGTGTATATGTGGAAGGGGCAGAGAGGCAGGGAGAGTAATTTAGAGTTTATACTCATCAGATAGTTTACTGAGACCTCAAGAGTCCTTACCAAAATACACAGTTGAGTTCTGATTAGCCACATGTTGACTGTCTGCAGCTGAGGTTTTAATCCTCTACTGGCGTCCTCCTCCCACTCAGCCCTTCAGTCCAGCTGCCCTGCCTCCTCCCCAAGGCCTCTTAGTTGGTGTATTCTCTAAGAGACTAAACTAATGCTTTTATTAGCCTGAACAAAACATAATGAGGAAGGTAAGTCTACTGTCTCTCCTTCCTGACCCATCACATCAATCACACCCCATTCTAATTTAACTCAACAAACAATAAGTTTCTGTCTACTCTGGGGAAGGCCCTACAGTCTTCTCTTCTCTTCTGTGTGTGTGTCTCCTCTATTTTTCTCCCCCCTGCACTTTCCAGGAGCTGCAATAACAATCTTGCTAGCAGCTGCTGTGGGGTCAAAAAACCAACACAAGCCCAACAAGAATGCTGCAAGCCTAGTATCTTTTGATCTGCTTTACTAAGGAAAGCAATTGTTAAGGGGTTAACAATCTTACTTTAATCCATCATACAAATATCGTTCACTTAGTTCAGGGGGGAAAGCCAGCACCCTGAACTTCAGAGCAAACACAAATAAATTACAAACATCAACAGACAGATCTTGTCTGATTCAAATGTCATTTCGTAGTTACCAGAGTTTAACAAAGTCTGAACATCCAGGTTTACAAGCTGGAGGACTCTTAACTACAACTGCCCAGAGTCTCCACACCAGCACACCACCACAAGGGAGAGCCCTAAGAAAATAGCCCTGCTCTCTCTTTTTATGCACTCTTTAGCCATCATCAAACATCCTCTGAGCAACCAGAACTTAAGTTCTTACTATTGGCTCTGATCTTAGCAACTCCCCTTAGGGCCCTGAGGGCTTCACACCCAAATGGCTTAGCACCTAATAGATAAGGGTTTGGGCCTGGAGCTTAGCACCTAATAAGACTCAATCAAAGATACCCAACTTAATTGACATTACAGGAGCTCATGAATTAGTTGGGGTGGGCACAGTGGGGTAAGGAGGATAAATAACAGAAAATTAGTAAATATGATACTGTACCAGGGAAAGCTTGATAAGGGCAAAAGCATAGATTAGATGAAGCAATACAGTTTAAAGGATCTTTTGATTATTTTTGTTTTGACTGGACCTGCTTCCCCTTTGAGGCTCTCTCAGGCATATCCTCAGAAGATAGGAAATGGAGCAAGAGATTCTTTTCACTGTTCCTGTTACTTAACCTTGTCAAACAATGGATGGGCTAGCCTATGAAACCAAGACTTTGAAGCATGTGCAAATATCCCCAGCCTGGTATCAGTGCAATCAACCATATGGATGACCCAAGGGTTTGCACTTTGTGATAGTAAAAAGTCTTCCACCTGTCTAGGAACCAAAAACCTTATGACTCAGGGGTTGCTGACTGGGAACGCAAAAGGGTCAGCCCACCACCCTATGTTGTTCTTTTTCTTTTGTGTCTGTGATGAGGCTGGACTACTTAAAGTTGGTCCCAAAAGTCAGGTGGGAGAGGGGTATCAGCCCTGTCCCCCACTCAGCAGTGGGGTCTCTGAGCTTATGGCCATGTCAATCTATATTTATTTTTTCCCGATCTTAGGTGAGTAAGTCAGTCAGTCAATTTACTAACTGTCTATCATACGCCGGGTACTATGGCGGGGACACAAATGCAAAAAAGAAAGCCAGCCCCTGCCCTCAAGGACCTTACAATCTAATAGGGGAAGATAATACATAAAAGGAAGCTGAAAGATGGGAGGGTAAGGTACCCGGCATGGGACTATGATTAAGTCCAAAAAGGTCCAATCAAATGGGGATAAAAAATGGAAATATCCAAACAACCTCATGAGTTCAGGAGACCCAGAGTTCCCATCAGAGGTAGCCTCCTAAACAGTAGTGGTTCATGGCAGTGGAAGTGGTTATATATGTGTGTGGGATGACAACCACCAGAATCAAAAGCTTGGAGTCCAAGTCAGAGATCAGAAAAGGCCTTTATTCTTTCTCATGAGCAAGGTCGAGGTTGCTCAAGCAGCAGCAGCCAGGGAGTGCAAGATATGGAAGCTCACAGGCTTCTTTTTATCCCAATCCTAACCCCTACCTCTAACCCCTATCCTACCTCACCATGGGCTGGTGAGGGAAGCTCACAATCTTCCTACTAAGGCTAACTAATGGTGCAAAGCCATTTCTATCCTTCATTACTATAATTATTCATAACTAATCTGTACCCTATCAGAGGACTGTGTTTTGCAAAACCTCACTTTGCATTTCCTTTTACGAAATTTGGGGGCGACCAATCAGAAAAGGGTTATTGAGGTTCAGTTTCAATTTCCTTTCATCATTTCGGGAAAATCACATGTTTCTCAGGAAATGAAACTAACACCTAACTAGTTGGCAAAATGTAGCAAAGAGAGATAAGAATGTAAGAGTGTATTAGTGAGGGAACTTCACTGTGAGCCATCCCTCTCATATGGAAGAACAATCTCCAGAGGATAGCGTTAGTTTCAGGGACTGTGATGTGTCCCCACCATGGAAATTGTGTGTTGGTGGAACAACATGTCCTAGGTTTAAGAAGAATGTTTTGTCCAAAGCCTTCTTACTATACCATCTTAGTAAATACTTCTAAAACCTAATTGAGGTCTGATTGACTGATATTAATTGGAAACACACCAATAGGGACTCGTGAGCAACAGTAATAGAGATAGCACCTACTGGTAGTAGTAGCAATTTACTAGGAACCCAGCCACTAGGGAGACTAGGAGTTGGAAAGTAGCCCTGGAAGAAATTCTATAGCATGATCTACATGCTACACTGAGGCAGCTAGGTGGCTCAGTGGATGAAGTGCTGAGTCTAAAGTCAGGAAGACCTGAGTTCAAATGTGGCCTCAGATACTCACTAGCTGTGTGACCCTGGGCAAGTCACGTAATCTCTATTTACCTCAATCCATTGGGGAAGGAAATGGGAAACCACACTCGTATCTTTGCTAAGAAAACTCCATAGGGTTGGTCACGTCTCAACAAAAACAGCGTATTATAGATTTATACTCGTTATATCCTGATGGTCATATATATGAATTTTTTTTTATTGGACCTGTGATTTCATTAGTATAGTAAATTTCTTACATGAAGACTCCTTCTAGCAATGCCAGTCAGGGGCTGCTCTGCCATTTATGCTCTTTATTGAGTCTAGACCACTGAGAGCATAAATGGCTTGCCCAGGTCACAAAGCCAGACTCTCTCAGAAGCAAGACCCAAACCTAAGTCTTCCTGACTGTGAAGTGGCTCTCTTTACACTCATCTACTGTACTCTCAAATGAGATTTAAATGTAAGTAACAAGACTGATTTCTTAAACAAACATTCCTGAACTTGCCTGTCCAAACCAATGTGATTCTTTTCATAATAGTTACTCTGGAAGGCTATACCCCTATTCCCTTAATGTTGCCATTATTCAAAAACACTTTTAGAACTAATTTTGGGAGCTGCCTTCCCCTATTTTTTTCCAAAATGTTGCATTTCCATTATATTCAAACCTTCTGTCTGATAGATTGCTGACAGTTCTGTCAAGATATCAGGAGACATTCCGTTTTCCAGAGCTAAGGCCCAGCAAGCAAGCTATGCCCTGAGCTTGGTATAACAGCAATCTTTTATGCTCACCCTCTGGATGATCTCACCCTCTGGCAAAATCACATAATTATTGTATTGCTTTGACCAGCACTGAGCTCAGACAAGTTCTGGTCATGAAGTCCTGCTATGAATCAAACTTGTCTCATTGCTGCTGTTACCCCTCATTGTCAGGGCTACAGCTCCCCGAGTAGCCATTGGTATAAGTATTGAGATCTCCCCACACTGCCTCGGGTCCATCGCCCCCCCGCCCCCCCCCCCCCCAGCTAGGGCCAGGGCACTGCCACATATGTCCTTGCTTGCAAGCTGTTTCCCTCCCTTTGAAATTCAACTTCTGTTTGATTTGACTCTAGCCTGTTTTGTTTGACTCTGGCCACCCACAGGTTAGAGGCGGGTTCCATCCAGTTGACAGTTCTAAATTTGCATTGTGTCACGGACTTATGATTTCCTTTGTATTGGAAGTATAGAAATAGAAAAGTGTTCTGAGGCTTGAGAAGTGAAATGACTTTCCCATGGTCATATAGCTAGTAAGTATCAGAAGCAGGTTTCGAATCTAGATCTGACACCTAATCCAGCCCCTAATCTTCTACAACACACTGCCTAACTCTGTATTAAATTGGGAAGATTGTCAGGGATAATTACAAAAACAAACCTGAAAATAATTTTAAAATATTTACCAAGCCATTTTTCAAATTAATTACCTGTGTAAGCTGCCACCATTCCCACTTTGGTCCCCTCAGCTACCCTAGGTTCTATGTATTTTGTTGGTCATAATGTCTCCCCAACTATAGCTCCTGAATTTCTACGGATGTATTTTACTAATATAGCCAGTCATATATCTCATTAAAATAATAATAAAGGTATTCCCTTATGTAACAATATAAATAAAATAACATATGGAACATTTCCCCTATAAATTTTTATCTCATTCCTATAAACACAAGCACATTGAATGAGAATAGACTTATAAAAATTGAATGGATCATCTATACATCAGAAATACATATGGCTAGGCTACCTTCATTAAGGAATATATATGTAGGGGAACTTTTGCCCAGGGCCCAAGCTCATGTATTTGACACTACAAAGCTACTGATGTCTTTTACTAATGTCATTGCGTTGCTCCTGTTCCCTGCCAGGCACGCCCTCCCAACTGGGCATCTCAGATATCCCCTGACAGATACCACATCTCTGCCCCCATTGGTATGGGACTTCTTCCTTTCTGGTGGACATGAAGGCTCTGCCCTTATTCAAGGCAGAGGTTTTGGCTACGGAGCTCCTGACTTAACCAGTCTCCTTTGAGACTCTTCAAGGATTGGTCCCCCTTTAAGGACACTTCAAAGTCAGTCAGTCCCCTTTTGGGACTTTTCGCACACCAGCCCACTTTGGGACTCACCAAGCTTTAAGTCAAATCACTTTGTTTCCAGCTTTGACAGACAAGATGGAAGAGACTAATCCTACTTCATTTTGCTGAAAGAAAAGAAATAAACACTTTGGGAAGATGTGAAATGAAATAGTGGTATTCATCCCCAACTTGCTACATTAGAGACTTGGGAAAGATCCAGGACTCTCTTGAGTGAGCTGAGTTACCTCACTCCCAATGGGAGAATTCCTTCATTCTGCATTATCTGGTATGTATCCTCCTCTGTATACCTTTTCTGATTTCTGTCTTGCTACGATTTGGATAAATGAGTTTTCTTTGCTATTCTCTATGTGTGTTCATTGTGGAACTGGAATTTTATGGGAAAGGGGTTGAGCCTTGGCTATAGAGCTTTAGAGGTCCCCCGTCTTCCCAATGAGGACAAAGTGATCAGAAGTTAGCTCGAACCTTATCATACTACCTAGACTAGTAATATTCAAGAGAGCAGATAGATATAATTCTAGCCTAGTTGCCCAGCTGCAACTTCCTGATTCCTTCTTGTCAGGATTTAGTTTTCCTTGGAGAAAGGCAGAGGAAGAAGCAGCTAGAGATGTCTATTCTGCCTCCACCTGATGACTCCTCTCCTTACATGCGGGCCTCTCTATATTTGGGGTCTTTCTCTGTACTTGGGGCCCTCTCTTTCATTAAACAGGATTTACCCTGGCTCACTTAAATCTCCCTAGGGCTTTACTTACTCAAATGAAAAAGGAATTAAATGACACCATGTTTAGGAAATTTTTAACTTCCCCCAAACAGGCCCCCAGTTCTATGCAAATAGCAACATCTGGGCTGCCCAGAGAATTCTGAAACTCTATTGACCTTTGTCCCACTTTGCCCCAGCTACAACAGCACAGCTAGTGCTCTCTACACCTGGAAATCCATATTTATCACTTATGAACCACAAATTATTTTTTTGAGGAGGTGGATTTGTAGTAGAATAAGCTTTGGACTTTGAGTCAGTAGAACAAACTTTGGACAAATGGGTTTAAATCCAAATTTCAATATTTATTACTTGGGTGACCATAGCAAATCATGTAGCCTCTCTTTGAGCTTCTGTTTACTCATTTTAAAATCGAAACAATAGCACTTCCACAACATACCTCCTGTCTCACTGTAAGATGGCAATATAGTAGATAGAGTCCGGAAAACTTAAATCATACCTCTGATACATGCTAGCTCTGCGACATTGGATAATTTGCTTAACATCTCTGAACCTCAGGCAAACCTCAAAGATTATGTTACAGAAACCTGTTATTTGTCTCATGCGTCAATGAAAAAAGCATAAAGTATTATATAAGTGTCAATTCTTAGTACTCAACGTGAGAGAGTTACCATTTACAAAGATACTCTAAAATATTTTTCACACTACATTTTGTGTGGTTACAATTTCCATACTTCTATTTGTAAGATGGAAAATGTTTATACCTAGTGTAAGAGGAATTAAGATAGCTTTCTCTATCTCCTTGTACATATGTACAAGGGGTACATGAAGTGTTCAGGAGGACTTTGGTGTGAAGGTTTGCCAAGCCCTTTGCCCTTTTCAGGGCTGCTCCTCCACCTTTGGTGTCCACCTGATACACCCAACTCTCATCTGTGATTTGAAGAAGCTATTCATATATACATATATATGTACATATATATGTATATATACACATATATAAAACATATGTAATATATAATATAATATATATAAACTATGCATATATATTATATACAATATATCCACAGCAGTCACACCCTGGTGAACTGTCTTGGCAGATGGTCGAGGGTAATCAATAGGCCTCAAACCTGTCAATGAGTTAGGGAGATATCTACTACA
Source organism: Trichosurus vulpecula (assembly GCF_011100635.1). Classification (NCBI taxonomy): domain Eukaryota; kingdom Metazoa; phylum Chordata; class Mammalia; order Diprotodontia; family Phalangeridae; genus Trichosurus; species Trichosurus vulpecula. The sequence goes on from NC_050574.1 coordinate 387,233,371, forward strand.
AGCATGGGAAAACTTCCCCTGGTGGAATGGGTAGATGAGAACAGTTTGTTCCAATGGCCATGAAAGTGGCTGAAGCAGGCTCTGTGGACTGCTTAGAGGTTGGTCAGGCTTCAAAGATACCAAAGTCATCCATTACATCCTGGGCTACCACCAGTCATCTTGACTTTTGTCCTGCCGCTGGACTTCAATGATTCTGAAAGAAAGAGTGAGGCTGATGACTTTGTGCGACTCTGCCTCATTTAATCCAATTCATGCATAAGTCAAGATATCGCCCATGATGTAGTTGGTCATCTTCTGAAATGAAGGACAGCTAGGTGGCAAAGTGGATAGAGTGCCAGGCCTAGATGAGGAGGACCTCATCTAGCCTCAGACACTTCCTAGCTGTGTGACTCTGGACAAATCGCTTAACCCTATTTACCTCAGTTTCCTTATTTGTAAAATGAGCCAAAGAAGGAAAAGGCAAACCACTCCAGTATCTTTGCCAAAAAAACCAAAAACCCAAACAACATTATAAAGAGTTTGACACTACCAAAACAAACGACAACAAATCTGTATCTATATATCTAAACATATATGTATATAGAGATATTGATTTGAAAGACTGGAGTTCTCTTCCAGTGTTGTACAATATCCCTAACTGAACCAACTATGAAACCTGAAGCTAATGGAAGTTCTGCTATAGAAAACACCTGTTGTCCCCATATACATCCTTCTGTTATTCTTATTTGTCACTGAGTTGATTTTCTCTAATCCTAAAAAATATGACAGATTATTTGGAGTGCACAACAGTTTGAATCTGGCAGCATGTGTATGTAAACAACATAAACATAAGCTTTCTTAGTGAATTTTTTTTATTGGAAAACTGTTAATTAGTACACTCAGACTAATTTGAAAATTCAAGTTCCTGAGCTTCTCTAGATTTTATTTTGTTGTTATTCAGTCATTTGAGTTATGTCTGACTCTTGGTGACCACAATTAGGTTTTGGGTTTTTTTGGGGGGGGAGAGCAAAAATACTGGAGTGGTTTGCCATTTCCTTCTCCAGCTCATTTTAGAGATGAGGAAACTGAGGCAAACAGGGTGAAGTGACTTGCCCAGGGTCACATAGCCAATAAGTGCCTGAGGCCAGATTTGAATTCAGGAAGAGGAGTCTTCCTGACTCTAGGTCTGTGTTTTAACAATCTGGGTAGCAGCTTCTATGGGAGTATAAGATTCACCCACAGCCAGCACCCAGAAAGCTGCCAACAGCACAGGTTCTTCTGATCTGCTTAAGCAAGGGAAGCAAGGTGAAGGGGTTGACAAGCTTACTTTTAATTCAGCATTCAAATATTATTCAGTTAGTTCAGGGGGAAAAGCCAGCACCCTGAACTTCAAAACAAAATGCAAACAAATTACAAACATCAACAGACTTTGTCTGATTCAAATCCTAACACAGTTACCAGAGTTCAACAAAGTTTCAGCATCTGGGTTTACAAGCTGGAGGGCTCCTTAGCTACAGCTGCCCGGAATCTCCTCATCAACACCATCTCCAGAGCCCCGTACAAATGGCTCTGTCCTCCCTTCTTATAGGGCTTCAGACATCAAACATCATCTGAATCACCAGAGCTCAGGCTCTGGTGATTGGTTCTTGAGTTGGCCCCTCCCCTTAGGACCCGGGGAAGTTCACATCCACATGGATTACGTTAACACCTAATGGGGTTTGGGCCTGGGGCTTAGCACCTAGTAAAGCTCACTGAGATAAATTGAGTCACTCAAAGAAAACAAAGGCCATTCTGGTTACACTCCACCCCTTGTTCTAGGATACACAATCTAATCAGCCATGTATCCTAGAACATACACTGTGATCCAATTACAAAGGAAACTAAAACATATCATTCATAATAAAGCAAAACATATCATTCAGTGACATTCCCAAATATTGATTTACAATTCAAATGTGACCCACCCCTAGGTCCCAGCAAGATAATTTCTTCAATCAATCATTCCCAAAATAATTGTTAACTATTCAAATGTCCACCCCTAGGTCAAAGCAAGTTAATCTCTTAAGCTCATAAAGTGTCCAAATAAAGTGCTTCTTCAGCAGCACACTGCCATCGCAGGCTTTTTCCCCAGTACCCTGAGGCATAGGCATGCTTTAGTTAGTAAAGTCCTAAAGCAAACAGACAAACAAATAGAGTTCTCTTGGGGATATCTCCTCCCCAAACTGCCATTGCAGGCTTCCATTGGCACCCAAAGTCCCAATTTCAAAGAAAGAGTCCAAACAAAGTTCTTTTAGAGTCTGTTCTCCCCATTAAGTTCCAGTCCCCAGTTCCAAGTCCCGAGGGTCCGCTGGGCAATAAAGCGAACAGGGTGGGGTCCCTGGGGGTCCAAGGCACTTCCCCCACCCCAACAAAAACAAATCCATGCCTCCCTCCTGGATCCCAAGCAGCCCAAGCTGAAGGGACCAAAAAGGCACACTCAGTGCCTTGCTGCAAATTTTCCATCTTGCCCCAGGGCTGGACTTCAGGCTCCTGGGTTCCAACTCCAGCTGGCCTCACCTGGCGTCTTCTGGAATCTCTTTGTAGGTGGTTCCCCATCTTTGTGCTCACCTCACCAAAGTCAGTTGGAAAGCAGCTCACTGCTCTCACCTTTCCAAAGTTCTCATGCAGGCAGTCTCTTGGATCAATATTTTGGCAGCTGCTGTCTGCTTCTTCTTTCTCCTCACCAGCCCCTCCTGCCAAATCTGTAGGAAGGCCATCCTCCAAGTCTCCAAGGCCATTCTCCACTCCTGTTTCAAAGCTCCATATATAATATAATCTCAAGATATTCACCCTTTCAGTACAGTCCTCCGGGGCCAGGCTTATCAGCTTAAGCCCTGGGAAGAAGGGATTATCTCCTGCTCTGGGCCCCTGGGAAACCACGCCCAGCACTTCCACCGGCCTGTTTTCCTTCAGGACTTTGTTGCTCCTGAGGCTTCACAGAACCATAGCCACTCCAAGTACAAAGAGCAATCCAAAAACTGGGAAATATTCAACCAACCCAGTACCCCAACACGCCATGCTTCCTTGTTAAAGGCAGATCCTGCCGACTACGCCATATGTTTTAACAATCTGGGTAGCAGCTTCTATGGGGGTATAAGATTCACCCACAGCCAGCACCCAGAAAGCTGCCAACAGCACAGGTTCTTCTGATCTGCTTAAGCAAGGGAAGCAAGGTGAAGGGGTTGACAAACTTACTTTTAATTCAGCATTCAAATATTATTCAGTTAGTTCAGGGGGAAAAGCCAGCACCCTGAACTTCAAAACAAAATGCAAACAAATTACAAACATCAACAGACTTTGTCTGATTCAAATCCTAACACAGTTACCAGAGTTCAACAAAGTTTCAGCATCTGGGTTTACAAGCTGGAGGGCTCCTTAGCTACAGCTGCCCGGAGTCTCCTCATCAACACCATCTCCAGAGCCCCGTACAAATGGCTCTGTCCTCCCTTCTTATAGGGCTTCAGACATCAAACATCATCTGAATCACCAGAGCTCAGGCTCTGGTGATTGGTTCTTGAGTTGGCCCCTCCCCTTAGGACCCGGGGAAGTTCACATCCACATGGATTACGTTAACACCTAATGGGGTTTGGGCCTGGGGCTTAGCACCTAGTAAAGCTCACTGAGATAAATTGAGTCACTCAAAGAAAACAAAGGCCATTCTGGTTACAGTCTGACATCCAGCCGTTGTGCCACCTAGCTTCCCCACAGTTATTTTTAATTAGGAAGAATTAAATTAACTATAACATTAAGAATTCTTCCTAGTTTTTATTAGGAAGAATTAAACAATGCAAAGGTCTAGTACTGGTTGCACTTTGCTCATCTACCCTGACTCACTGGTGGTAGGCGGGAGTGAGAACCCTCCTTGTTTTCCATTGCCATTTCCAGATTCTCCTATTCCCATCATCACTAAATAACCTCTCCTCCTCTGAGGTTCTTTTTAATACAAATTCATCATCTAATCAAGACACTGGTAGCTGTTAGCTATCTATTCCCAGGACACTCTCCTTATTTCTTCAATGAGTTCAGTGCCTGGCTCACAATCTTTCCACCCTCTTGCCTTGCCTTTCTCTTGACCTCATATTAGGGGACTTTGATATTGATCCTACCTCAAACACCCTAAACTTTTAGTTTCTCAGTCTAGGCTATTCCCATGATCCCCCTCCACCCCATCTCAGCTACACACAGAGACGGTCGTAGCCTTGATCTTGCCATCACCCACAAGTGCTCCACTTCCATGTTCATGAACTCTGAAATTCCTTTATTTGATTAGTCTTTTATCATTCTAGCTTTCCCTCTGCTTTCTAACCCTTAACTCTGTTCATCATCCTCAGTGTGACCTCTACCCCTCAGTTCTTCCCCAGACTACTTCACAAACTACACACTCCTTTCTTCCCTACCACAGTTCCTTGGTGAATCAGTTCAACTCTTTTTTTCCCTGTCAAAAGCAAATAAAGACAATATCTATATATTTGGAACAGAGATTTCGTATTGCTTTCTCTTTTTAAAAAATTTATTTAGTGTTTTATTTTTCCCCAATTACATGTAAAAACAATTTTTAACATTCGTTTTTAAAACTTTGAGTTCCGAATCCTCTCCCTCCCTCTTGTTTTGCTTTCTCAATGTAACCAATGGAGTATGGGAGAGGTAAAAGGGGGAGAGAATGTGTACTTGAAAATAAAATAAAATAAAATTGAATTTAAAAATATTTGTATCATACAAAGAGATTAGAAGGGTCTCTTTTTTCCTACTTTTGCAAACAGTTTATATAATAATAAGATTATATTTTTTTCATTAAATGATTTATAGAATTTACTTCTAAACCCATCTGGTTCTAGAATTTTTTACTTGAGATTTTCCTTATGGCTTTTTCAATTTCTTCCTCTGATATTGAGTTATTTAAATAATTTATTTTTCTTTTGTTAGTACATTTTATTTTTTAATAAATTTGTATTTTAATTTTTAAAATTTTTATTGTTTCATTTTGTTTTTAATAAATTGTTTATTGTTTATTATTTTTAATAAATATTATAAATATTCATTTATTTCCTATAAGTTATTAGTCTTATTTGTTATATGATTGGGGGAAATTGTTTCTGATAATTCTCTTTATTTCCTCTTCAATTGTTGTGAATTCTCTCTTTTCATTTTTGATGCAATTGACTTTCATCTCTCTTATTTATAAGATAAACCATTTATCAATTTTTTTATTGGGGGAAAATACCTAGTTTTTCAGGAAGAACTGAGTTCAAATTTGGTACAAATACTTAACTAGTTGGGTATTATATACAAATATATATATATATATATATATATATATATATATATATATATATATATATATATATATATATATTATAGCTGGGTAAGTCACTGAACCTCAGTTGTCTTAGTTTTTCCAACTATAAAATGGAGATAACAGCTCCTACCTCATAGGGTTATTATAAGGATCAAATGAGATAATATTTGTAAAAGTGCTTAGCACAGTGCCCAGCACATAGTAGGTGATAGATTATTCCCTTTCCTTTCCTTTCTCCCTTCCCTTCTCCTTCCTTTCAATGGGTTTTTCCTCTTTAATTTTACTAATCTCTTTTTTGCTTTTCAAAATTTCTATGATATTGTTTACTTGGGGTTTTTTGACTTGTTGCTCTAGGCTTTTTGGCCCAATTCATTGGTTTATCCTTTCTCTTTTCAGCTGATAAAAATGTGTAGAAACATAAAATTTTCCCTAAGAACTGTTTTAGCTGCATCCCATTAAGTTTTGGTATATTGTATCATAATTGTCATTTTCTTTGATAAAATTTTCTATTGTTTCTATAATTTGCTCTTTGACCCACCAGGTCTTTAGAATTAAGTTCCTTAGTCTCCAATTAACTTGAATTCCTTCTTCAAAAGTCCTTTACTAAATATGATTTCATTGCCTTGCAATTTGTAAATGATATAAATAACGTGTGTAGTAGTTCTGATTTTCCACATTTGCGGGGGGAGAGGGAATAAGGTCTTTATACCCCAATAAAGGGTCAATTTGTTTTAAGGTACTATACATGGCTAAGAAGTATATAAATCTATCCAGGTCATTCCTATTAACTGTGGATGTCACCCAAGGATCTATCCTTGGCCTTCTCTTTTCTCTCTCTACCATCCTCTTCTTAATTTCATCAGCTTTCATGGATTCAACTATCATCTCTATGCAGATGATACTTAAATTTATTTATCCAGTCCTAACCTCTCTATCTTCTTTCTCACATCTCCAACTACCTACTGAACCTCACATGGACATCTGAAACTCACAATGTTCAAAGAAAGAGTCACTCTCTTTCTTCACAAAAGCTCTCTTCTTTACAATCTTCCTTATTATTGTCTAAAACACCATCATCCTCCCAGTCACCCAGGCTGGCAACCTTGGTTTCACCTCCTTATTTATCTTCCCCCCCGATATGTCCAATCCATCACTAAGTCTTGTAGTTTCTACCTCCATAATATGTCTCTTATATGTACCCTTCTTTCCCCTCCACAACTACCATGCTTGTGTAAGCCCTTATCATCTCACTTCTAGCCTATGGCAATGGCCTGATAGTTGGTCTTCTGCCTCAAGTCACCTGCCAAAGTAATCCTCCAAAAGCGCAGGTCTCATTCCCTCCTCAGTTACCAAGTTACCCCCATTACCTGCGGAATTAAATATAAAATCCACCACTTAGCTTTTGAATCCCTTAACAACTTGGACTCTTCATGCCTTTCCATTCTTCTTGTACTTTACTTCCCTCTGCAGAGTCTATGATCCAGAACCCTAGCTTTCCTGTTCTTCTCAACTCTGCCTTTCCACTGGCTGTCCCTCTGGAACACTCTTGTTCTTCACCTTCGCATCCTGGCTTCTCTTGTTTCTTTCAAGATTCAGTCCAAATCTCTCCTTCTGCAAAAAGACTTTTGAAAGAACCCTTTCCCAGTTCCCCCATGGCTAGTGCCTTCTGCCTGAAACTGCCTTCCGTCCACTCTGTGTCTCTCTAGTATGTACATAGTTGCTTGCATTTTTTTTTTTTTGCTCCTTGTTAGAATGTAAACTCCTTGAGGGCAGAGATCATGTTTCTACCTTTCATCGTATCATCCCAGTGCTTGGTACCTGGCACATAGTAAGCACTTATTTCAAAAGAACTGGCTTATCAATGATGATGATGGTGCAAGTTCTCTAGTTTTTATTAGGAGGAGCTGAACAATGCAAAGGTCGTTTGGAACTTTTTACAAATGCTTTTGTTAAGTCTTTAACTGAGTTATGTTTCTGACCTAACAAACCAGCTCTCTTGATGATCTGGAGACAGATCTTGCTGACCTTAAAAATCTACAGCATGAGGTTGGAATGAGTCTTCAGATAGTTCACCAAATCTCTATTTGCCTAAGTAAAAAAGTAACAATGCTAAATACAAACTTCGCTCAGTTCAAATTCTCAGTACTAAAGACTGGACCTTTAAATCCAGGGAATAGTTGAAAGGGGTGTGGGAGGGAGTCCATATTTTGAATCCTGCCACAAATCCAGGATGGTTGATCCAGCAGATAAAGATAAATAAGGAAAAGAGGATTCCCTCCTGCCCTGCCCCTCCTCCTTCCTCTGACCCTCCCCTCCCTTAACTGGGATCAGAATAAGACCTGGGTAAAATGAAATATGAGGTGAATTTTTTTCCTTTGGTTCACCTCCCCTGTGAGTAACCTTTTCTCCCTTCTCAGTATCCCCCAGGTATCTAGAGATTTATTGCTGCCCTAGAGGAAAGAAAGAGAAAAATTAACTCACACTAAAATGTTAAGAGATGTTGTAGGTTACCTTCTCTCCTTCCTCTGTAAGAGAACCAAAATGATTAGAAAGACCTCTGCAGAAGGAGGCTGAGCTGAGTCTTAAAGGAAGCCAGGCACTCTAGGTGGGAGGTGAGAATGGAGAAACATTCCAGGCGTTGGGAAGAGCCAGTTCGCACATTATCCTCACCCAGGGTATTTATTTAAAACACAAATATTCCTAGAAAGGGATAACATAAAAATCACTAACACCTTAGTGTGAAAGTGTTTGTCAGGTGCTTTTCTCCCTCATAGGAAGGATCAACATCTGTTCAGGCCTTGAGATCTTTGGGAAGAAGGGATGAGAGGACTGAGACAGGGAGAAAGGCAGAGAAAGAGAAGGATTAGGCACCCAAACCAAATTACATCCAAGGCACAGTTTTGCTGAGTGTAACCTTTTCTCATAGTAGAAGTACTTAATTTTATGGAATGTGTTTGCCTGTAAGATCCAAACCCTGAAACTCCTAGGCATTGCTGGGACATTATTATTTATATTTCTAGAAGCCAAATAAAAACTTCTCATTGAGCTAAATTAACCACTTTAAAAATTAAAGATATTTATTTTGGATCTGAAGTTATAATTATAATTTATTGGAATGCTGCTTTGTATTCCAAAGGTCTTATTCTTTGCTTGGCATAAATTATATTCCTAGTGAACTCATGAATGTATGTGTATATTCCTATGGGGATTTGGGGAATTCATTAACTATTGTTTGTGAAGTACTTTGGATATGAAAGGTTCTTATAAAGGCAATCTATTATTAGTAGGACCTTCAATTTATAAATCATCTTGAATGGAATTTCTTGTCTTTTTCCACTTTGCCATGAAATTGATTATTTTTAAAAGCTACCATCACTGATGACCAGAATATATTCCAGCATAAATGTAGAAAAAAGGAAAATGGGTTATTGTTACAATATTTACAATTTATTATCTGCATTATAGTATATGAG